>NW_010972942.1:1225325-1353634 GCF_000737465.1 Haliaeetus leucocephalus
CTGCATGGTACTTAGTTGCTGGCTGGGGTTAAACCATGACAAAAGCTTACACTGATATCAACAAAATAGGAGTTAGGTCAATACAAAAGAGTTTTTTGCAAATTTTATTCATATGTCACTGCAAGTTGGTCCGATTCTTTTGCCTTGAACATTATGCAATAGAGTACACACAAAAGGTGCAAACATCCAAGCAGCAGGGCCAGCTTTAGGAAAAGTCATCTGTTGCTTAGCACAGCATCTTGCCAGGGGTGCACAACAGAAGGTCCATGGCTCTCACTGCTTGCCTCATCCATGCGAGGGCTCGGGAGAGCCAGTTGACTCTTCTGTCAGATATGGGGAAAGTTGTCGCCATCCCAGTGCTTCCCATTCCCTTCTCTTTTATCTTTGCCTGGCAAAGATGTGCTGGTCACAGGCCCAGAACTTTGCCTTCAGGAGAAGAGCTCAGCTGTAGATGGCTGCAACAGCACAGTGTCAAATATCAAAAGAACCCTCTTCTAATTGGTATTTTTGTTTACAGTGCATTTCTTTGCTGTTCCTACTATTCCGAGCATTTTTTTCTTTCTTTAATTGCTTCTGATTTCAGCAGTTTCTTTAAAAAACAATTTTTAAATGTTCATTTATTTTTTATCATAGTATTCACTTAAAATCCAGAACAGTTTCAGGCAGCTGCAGCTTGGTAATGCCCACAGCTATGTGTTAACCCCTGCACTCAGGCAGTCTTAAAGGTGCAGTGACGCAGTGGCACAATTTTAAATATATAGTTAGAAGCTGCAAAATAACTACTTTTTTTTTTTTTTCTTAATTTTTGAGAACCATTATGTCCTACTGAGCAGCAGCAAAAAACAATCCCCCAACCAATTCCTGACTAGAGTACAAAACTGCCAGGCTGAAAAGAACAAATCTCTTAGGCATAGGGATAGGAAGAAAGCTGTTGAACCCACTTATAAACAGATACTTATTGAACAAATAATTTTTGTTCTTGGGTTTTATTCATCCAGAGAAAGGATTCTGAGGGAAGGGAAAAGTTTCAAGTAAAGCTGCCTACAATGCTTATAGACTGTAGTTCAGGGACTCAAGTAATTTTAACAGAGAAGATTTTATAGTTAAAATAAGATAAAACAGATTCTGTTGTATTCATTCAAAGAGCATTGTGCAATAGACTCTATTCTGGACTGTCAATTATCTTCAAATTTAAGTCCAACACTGAGACAAATCTCAATTAGTAAATCAGAAAATCCATTCAGGATCCATAACCTGCAGTATCTCTCAAAGGAAAGTTAAATGTATATTTTGAAAAACTCTTTACAAATTATAGCTATTAGAAGTAGCAATGTATGTGTGTTGCTGTTTTCACTAGTCAGTTTTGTCACAACAATCCTGAAGAACATAATGCCCGAGATCAATATTTTGCTCTACTATCCTTTAATTCTCCCATTCCAAGAGAAATCTGCAGAATTTTTTTTTTTTTTTTTTTTTTTTTTTTTTTTTTTTTTTGCAAAGCAACAGACTGAGGAGTTCCTTGACAACTTAAAATGTAGAATCAAGAGGAAAATAGATGCTAAGACAAAAAGGAATCTTTTTGAACTACCATCTGTCAAAATAGATTATAATTTTTTCCCTGTTCTTTTAGGCTTCCCAAGATTAACACATTGTGAATACATTGATAGAAGATTATGCATTGCAGTCTATGGTAATGCTGAGTCTCTGTTTTCAAGTAACTTCCAACACAGTAAACAATGTTTTGCTTAAAACAGATTGCACTTCTGTTGCAGAGGTTAGTCCTGAACCAAATGTTTTCATGTCTTAAAATGAATCTTTAATTCATGTCCTTGTGATAACTTCTGCATCTCATTTATGTTTTGTTAATTTTATATCTTCTTTGATACTTTAATCCTGATTGAGGAATCCTCAGATGATTACAAAATTTGTTTCTTTTTTGCAGTGTTTTCTGACTCCCTGTGAAGTCTTTATGTTGATTTAAACAGGAACTGCTGGTCAGAGTCAAGAGAGGGTGCAGCATCTAACATCTAACAAAGAATTTGTTGCCAGGCCTGCTGGCAACAGACAAGGTACATCTGTCTCAAAGGGTTAAAAGGATCTTTGCTCAGGAGTTAGCAGGGATCACTGAAAAAGCTTTAAACTATGTTTGAAGGGGGAAAGGGATAAAACCAGGCTCACTACAGGTAAGTCGGGGGGCAACACACCAACATTTGAGGAACGGTGTGCCAGCAAGGTCCTTCAGTCTGCTGTCCCAGTGGAGGTAGGGGGTGGAGATCCATGCAGAAGCAAAGACTCAAGGGTTACTGATGTGTTAAAAACCATGGAAGTGACTGAGAGTGGTCATGTAGGAATTAGGGCTTCTCCCCCCAAAAAGGTGGCAGAAACAGATGTACTGAAGTATATCTACACCAATGCACACAGCATGGGCAACAAACAGGAGGAGCTGAAATCCATTGTGCAGCAGGAAAACTGTGATATAGTTGCTACCACGGAAGCATGGTGGGACGACTCACACAACTGGAGTGCTGCAATGGATGGCTATAAACTCTTCAGAAGGGACAAGCAAGGAAGGAGAGTTGGTGGGGTAGCCCTGTATGTTAGGGAGTCTTTTGAATGTCTACAGCTTAATGATGGTGATGATAGGCATGAGTGTTTATGAGTAAGAAGGAGGGGAAGGCCAACAAGGCATATATGGTGGGAGTGTTATAGACCACCCAACCAGGATGAAGAAGCAGACAAAATATTCTATAGGCAGCTGGGAGAAGTCTCACAATTGCTAACCCTTGTTCTCATGGGGGACTTCAACTTCCCAGATGTCTGCTGGAAATATAACACAGTAGAGAGGAAACAGTCTCAGAGGTTTCTGGAGCATGTGGAAGATAACTTCCTGACACAGCTGGTGAGTGAGCCAGCTAGGGAAGGCGCCCTGCTGGACCTGCAGTTTGTGAACTGAGAAGGACTTGTGGGTGATGTGGTGGTTGGAGGCCATCTTGGGCATAGCGATCACAAAATGATAGTTTTCAATTCTTGGAGAAGTAAGAAGGGAGGTCAGCAGAACTGCCACCTTAGACTTCTGCAGGGCAGGCTTTGGCTTGTTTAAGAGACTGGTTGACTGAGTCCCTTGGGAGGCAGTCTTGAAGGACAAAGGAGTCCAGGAAGGCTGGACATTCTTCAAAAAGGAAATCTTAAAGGCGCAGGAGCAGGCCATCCCCATGTGCCGAAAGGCGAGCTGGTGGGGAAGAAGAACAGAGAGATTTGGCTGGAACTCAAGAAAAAAAGGAGAGTTTATGGCCTTTGGAAGAAAGGGCAGGCAACTCAGGAGGACTACAAGGGTGTTGTGAGGTTATGCAGGGAGAAAATTAGAAGGGACAAAGCACAGCTAGAACTTAATCTGGCTATTGCCATAAAAGGCAATAAAAAATGTTTCTGTAAATATAGTAGCAGCAAAAGGAGGACTAAGGAGAACCTCCATCCCTTATTGGGTGCAGGGGGAAACACAGTGACAAAGGACGTGGAAAAGGCTGAGGTACTTAATGCCTTCTTTGCCTCAGTCTTTAAGAGTAAGACCAGTTGTTCTCTGGGTACCCAACCCCCTGAGCCAGAAGGCAGGGATGGGGAGCAGAATGAAGCCCCCATATTCCAAGGGGAAATGGTTAGTGACCTGCTACACCACTTAGACACACACAAGTCTATGGGGCTGGATGGGATCCACCCAAGGGTACTGAGGGAGCTGGCAGAAGTGCTCACAAAGCCACTTTCAATCATTTATCAGCAGCCTGGCTAACTGGGGAGGTCCCAGTTGACTGGAAATTAGCAAATGTGATGGCCATCTACAAGAAGGGCCAGAAGGAGGCTCCAGGGAACTACAGGCCTGTCAGTCTGACCTTGGTGAAGGGGAAGGTTATGGAGCAGACCATATTGAGTGCCATCACGCAGCACGTACAGGACAACCAGTCAGTACAGGTTTATGAAAGGCAAGTTCTGCTCAACTAACCAGACACCCTTCTATGACAAGGTGAGCCGCTTCATGCATGAGGGAAAGGCTGTGCATATTGTCTACCTAGACTTTAGTAAAGCCTTTGACACTGTTTCCCACAGCATTCTCCTGGAGAAACGAGCTGCTCATGGCTTGGATGGACGTAGTGTTCACCGGGTAAAAAACTGGCTGGATGGCTGAGCCCAAAGAGTTGTGGTGAATGGAGTTAAATCTATTTGGCAGCTGGTCACAAGTGGTGTTCCCCAGGGCTCAGTATTGGGGCCAGTTCTGTTTAATATCTTTATCAAAGATCAGGACGAGGGGATTGAGTGCACCCTCAGTAAGTTTGCAGATGACACGAGGTTGGGTGGGAGTGTTGATGTGCTTGAGGGTGGGAAGGCTCTACAGAGGGATCTGGACAGGCTGGATCAACAGGCCGAGGCCAACTGTATGAGGTTCAACAAGGCCAAGCGCTGGGTCCTGCACTTGGATCACTCCAACCCCATGCAGAGCTACAGGCTTGGGGAAGAGTGGCTGGAAAGCTGCCCAGCCGAAAAAGACCTGGGTGTGCTGGTTGACAGCCGGCTGAATATGAGCCAGCAGTGTGCCCAGGTGGCCAAGAAGGCCAATGGCACCCTGGCCTGTATCAGCAGTAGTGTGGCCAGCAGGAGCAAGGAGGTGATTGTTCCCCTGTACTGGGCACTGATGAGGCCGCACCTCGAGTACTGTGTTCAGTTTTGGGCCACTCACTACAGGAAAGACATGGAGGTGCTGGAGCGTGTTCAGAGAAGGGCAACCAAGTCAG
This sequence comes from Haliaeetus leucocephalus, assembly GCF_000737465.1. NCBI lineage: Eukaryota > Metazoa > Chordata > Aves > Accipitriformes > Accipitridae > Haliaeetus > Haliaeetus leucocephalus. Next base: position 1,230,107 of record NW_010972942.1, read on the forward strand.
TGAGGGGCCTGGAGCACAAGTCTTATGAGGAGCAGCTGAGGGAACTGGGGTTGTTTAGTCTGAAGAAAAGGAGGCTGAGGGGACACCTTATCGCTCTCTACAACTACCTGAAGGGGGGTTGTAGTGAGGTGGCTGCTGGTGTCTTCTGTCAGGTGGCTGGAGATAGGAGGAGAGGAAATGGCCTCAAGTGGTGGCAAGGGAGGTTTAGGTTGGATATTAGGAAAAATTTCTTTACTGAAAAGGTTGTCAGGCATTGGAACAGACTGCCTAGGGAAGTGGTTGAGTCACCATACCTGGAGGTATTAAAAAAGCACATAGACAAGGCACTTCAGGACACGGTTTAGTGGGCATCATTGATGGTTGGACTTGATGATCTTAAAGGTCTTTTCCAACCTAAATGATTCTATGATTCTATGATTCTTGTTCAGCAATCTCCAAGGCCAGCTGGATGGTTTTCATTTCTGTAGACTGACTCAGTTCACCTTTTCCTTCAGGAGGTTCTGTGACTCCTCATGTTTGGCTCCACACAGCAGTTTCACACTTCTGATGGTTTTGCAGAATACAACAGGATGCATCAGTAAACAGAGCATATTGCTTTTAATTTTCTGGTAATTCACAATATGGCAGGGCCTCTAGGGCATGAGTCACCTCCTCAGTCAATGCTCCAGTATCTCTGCCTTCTGGTGAGTCCACGATCTCTTTTGGGATTCCTGGGTAGTTGGAGTTCCCCACTGAAGCCTGCAGCATGATCAGTGCTCCCTGCTTACTTTATGGTGCCAGTTGCACAATGTGTAGAAGGGACCCTTCCTTTGAACATTCAGCATAGCCAGTTACAATGCCAAGAGGATCTGTGCTTCTGTAGCAACTACTCCTGAAGCAATTTCAACTCTCTCCATGTTGCTAGTATCTCCTTTGCATTCAGGATATAGTCAGCCTTGGGTCCTTTATATCCCCAGCTCCAAGACCCTAAAGGTCGATCTTGGGTCTCTCTGGGTGTTTTCTGCCAGAGGCTCCATGTGAGGCCATGCTCCCCACCTGTGGTGTAGAACACATTTCTCATGGCTGGTCCTGTATGGAATTACCCAAAGGCTACTGCACAAAGAGCTACTGCTCTTGTTTGACCTTTTCAAAGGATTGTTTCTACTTAGGATCCCGCTCAAATTAGTTCTTCTTTTGAATTGCTAGACAGAGAGGTCTCACAAGCTGACTGTAATGTGGAATATGCATTCTCCAGAAACCCACAAAGCTTAGCAAAGCTTGTGTTTCCTTTTTGTTAGCTGATGGGAACATGGATGTTCTCTTATTGATCACATCCATTGGCATGTGATGACACCCATCTTGCCATTTCATACCCCAGAACTGGATCTTTTGTGCAGGTCCTTCAACCCTGATTTGGTTTATGGCTAAATCAGCTTTCAGAAGAATTTGGATTACTCTTTTCCTTTTCTCAGACACTTCCTCTGCTGCACTGCTCCACACAATGTCATCAATGTATTTCAGGTGATCTGGGCCTTCACCCTATTCCAGTAAAGTCTGGATCAGTCCATGACAAATGGCAAGGCTGTGTTTCTAGCCATGGGGCAGCTGGTTCAGGTGTATTGGACACCTCTCCATGTGAAAGCAAACTGTGGCTGCACTCTGCTGCCAAACAAACCGAGAAAAAATGCACTGGCCATATCAATTGGGGCATACTACTTAGCTGCCTTTGACTCCATTTCATACTGGAGTCCTAGCACGTTCCATATGGCAGCACTCAATGGCCACATAGCTTCATTCACACCGTGATAGTCCACTGTTAACCTTTACCGTCCACCAGATTTTGCACTCACCAGATGGGACTATTAAAGAGTGATCAAGTCTTGCTGGTCACTCCTTGGCTTTCCAGCTGACGAATCAGCTCATGGATTGGAACCAGGGAGTCTTGGTAGGTCCAATGTTGTCACCAGTGCACTGTCATAGTAGCAATTGGCACCTGCTCTTCTTCAACATGCATCAACCAAACAGAAGTATCCTCCAAGAGGCTGGACAAGGTAGACAGCTCTTTAATGTTTTCTACATGCACATTGGTTACATCAAAGGTCCACCAGTACCCTTTTGGATCCCTGCAGTACCCTATTCTGATATAGTCAATGCCAAGGATGCAAGAAGCCTCCAGGCCAGTTACAGCAGGATGCTTCTGCCACTTGTTCACTGTTAAGCTCACCTCAGCCTCCAACATAGCCACCTGTTGGTATACTTCTGTCATTCCAGTAATCCAGATGGATTCTTCCCCCTTGTACCTGATGACATGAGGGCATAAGGTGCTCCAGTCATCCACCAAAGTCTTATAGTCCTGTGCTCCCAATGTTCAGGTTTCAAATACAGAAGAAATGATAAAAAAAAATAAGTTCTTTATCACAGATTGTGAATAAAGGAGAATGCTGATAAATTGCCTAGTTGTGGCAAAATGAAAGTGTTGCAGAATCAGAACTCACAAACCAGATTGGGAGTTGGAACTACTTTGTCAGTTCCATCTAAGTCCTGCTATAGGTGTCTTCATATTTTAACATTTCATATCTGACATTGGGGGTCTTCTCTTTTGCAACAAGGAAGGGCTAGCACTAGGACAAGCCCTCGGCTGGTTTAAACTCCATTCATATGTTAGTGCAACATAAGCCAACACATTTTAGGTTCTGTCCTTGAAATGTTCACAGCTCTACACATGCTGAACATGTCTCTATTCTCATCAAAGGCATTTAAACTATTCAGAAATAGGCTCAGTGTTTATTTCCTTCCCTCCTTCCACCCCTGCCACCTTCCCTCTGTCCTTCCAGCCATGCTTCCCTCCTTCCCCTCCTCCTTTCTTCCTTCTCTCACTCCTTCCCTATCCCCCTTTATGTCTCTTCAGTTTATGGAGTTTACAACTTCTTCCAGCTTCTGAAGTATTTAATCTCCTGACATGTAAATTCCTTATGCAGTTTATGGAATTTACAGGCTCTTCAATCTTAAAGATAGAGAAGAAGAACTTGTAAATTTTTATAAACTAGTGAGTATATATTTCACTATCTATATTGAGATGCGCATTTATACAGTTACAGACATTTTCTGCAGTTCCAGAAGTCAGAGGTGCAAGCAGAGCTCTGTCTTCATCTGAAGTCTTCCATAGTTTGATTAGTTGATCACTCTAGGTAAGGTCAGTTGCAGATAAGCTCCTATATAGCCCCCAATCTCAAAATTTTTATACTTTGTGCCTTTCTCACCGTAATATTTTTTTATTTTTATCTAACACTTATATCCCTCTGACATGAGGTAATTCCATTTTGTATGGGAAGATTCTAGCATATAGACACCTGTGAGAGACTTATACAGAGGGAAAAGGTACACTGCCTTTTCTTTTAGGTTTGATACTGACCCCATAGTTAACTAGTTGGTACCTGTCCTAAATTTGTTAAAGACATACAAGGTCTGCTAACACTAACAGTTCCAGGGTTGGCGAATGCCTCTGTTTCTTGCCTACTTGAGCTTCTTCTGTTTAGTTTAACACAAAAGCTTCCCTTCCTCTTACTGAGCTGTTTTTTGCTTTGGTATTGTACTTTTTTTTTTTTTTTCTTTCACTCAGCATTACTTCATATCTAAAAGTAACTGCTTGGTATGGGGTGTCAAAGAGCTTCTGTCTGAGACTATTAGTTAAATAAAGCCATCAACTCTTCCAGTGGCGGTTTGGTTTGATCATTCAAAACAACTGTTCCAAAGAGGGAAATAAATATGCCAGTTTTGTTTTCCCTCTCATCAGTTTGAAAGCATGATTATGATAGCAGAAAAGAGTCAAATGCATTAATAATGGTTAACAGCATCATTTCTGCTTCTGATGAAGTTTAATTCACAATGTCTCTGTTCCACTTTTTAAATTCTATCTTACTTCTCTAGAACCAGATACAGTAAACAAGATTAGGGATAAGAGAAAACATGGATCAATCCATGTTCCATGCAGGGGAGGATGGATTACAAACACTTTTATTAGTAAAAGATCGGCCACCTGATATTCCAAATCTAGTAACTATTTTAAGTATAAGTTTTCTTGCATTTGTTGATTTTGGTTTGCCTCTACAGGGACTGATTGCTCTAGCCATACAAATCAAAGCTGGACTTCAGCAGCTGAACGAAATGAGGCTGACTCAGTTAATTTCCAAGTCTAGAAGTCCAACAGGGGAGAAAGATGGAGTTAAGTTTAATTGTTACCTATTAACCTTGAGTAATACTTTACAGTAAAATCACAAATATACTTTATAGTACCTTTTCTTTTCCCTGTCCTTGCAGTCTGAAATATAGATGTAGTCTAAATCCCATTGACTTTCAGTACCATGTATTCTCCTGAGTCCATTAGGTTTTGCTGACCTGAGCTATGCATTTTTCTACAAGATAGGTTTGTGGGGTTTTTTTAAGAACAACTTTGAAAACTACTGGAAAGTAAGAATAAAATCTCATGTGTTAAAACTATACAATCTACTTCACAGGAGACAAACTGGACAGAGTACTGATGTGGTGACAGAGTTCAGATCAAAATTTCCTTTCTTTGGCCAAATACCCTAAATACCAGATCAACCTGCTGCTATTAGGCACAGTTATCAGATACTTCTGGCCTATACTTGTTGAAAGGAAAACCATGACATGCTCAACACACACACACAAAAGAAAGATTACAAAGAATAATGGGGAAATAATCGTGGACAACACTATTTTCATGGAATCAGAAAACTGTGAGTCAGTATGGGGAAAAAAGAAAAGATTAACTATAACCCGTATTAGGCATGGGAAACTAGATAATCAGCTGACAGCCAGCAAGGACAAAAAAATCACTTCTCTGATACCCCACTATTTTTAAAGTAATACTGTTGAACTGATTATAAATACTTCCAGAGAAAACGCACAGGGGCTAATTGTATAATAAGCTAACTTTGTCCAATTTAGAGAGGTTCTTAGAAGTTGTTTTAGGTTTGTGTGGTGGGGTTTTGGTAGCAGGGGAGGGGCTGCAGGGACGGCTCCTGTGAGAAGCTGCTGGAAGCTTCCCTGGCTCCAAGTCAGACCGGCCTCTGGCCCAGGCCGAGCCCTTCAGCGACGGTGGTAGTGCCTCTGGGAGAACAGATTTCAGAAGGGCAACCGGCAGTGAGTAGGGGATTGGAATGTGAGAGGAACCCCTCTGCAGACACCGAGGTCAGTCAGGAAGGAGGGGAGGAGGAGCGCCGCAGGAGGGGATGCCCCTGCAGCCCTGGTGAGACGGCAGGCTGTCCCCCCCAGCCCGTGGAGGGGAGCGGGGGAGCAGATGCCCACCTGCAGCCTGGGGAGAGAGGAGCCCACGCCGGAGCAGTTCATGAAGGACTGTCTCCCGTGTGAGGGACCCCACGCTGGGGCAGGGGAAGAGTGTGAGGAGTCCTGCCCCTGAGGAGGAAGGAGCAGCAGAGACACCATGTGATGAACTGACTGTAACCCCCATTCCCCATCCCCCTGAGCTGCTGGCGGGGAGGAGGTAGAGAAAATCGGGAGTGGAGTTGAGCCGGGAAGGAGGGAGGGTGGGGGAAATGTATTTTAAGATTTGGGTTTATTTCTTATTATCCTTGTTTTCAATTGGTTTGTAGTAAATGAAATGATTTCATTTTTTTTCCAAGTTGAGCCTGTCTTTTGCCCATGACCATAACTGGTGAGTGATTCCTCCCTGTCCTTGTCTCAACCCACAAGCATTTCTTTATATTTTCTCCTCCCCATCCCAGCAGTGGGGAGTAGTGAGCGAGCAGCTTCGTAGTGCTTTGCTCCCAGGTGGGCTTAAACCATGACAGAGGGTCATATAATTCTGTTATTTTAGCACATTAATTACTTCCATCTTAGTTTTCTGTTTCATATATGTATGTATACACACACCCCAATATTTCTGTGTGTAGCTATGTAGAGAGATCTATGAAGCAAACATTAAACAGAGTCAAGATGTACAGACTCGAGGTGCCTTCACTTCCAGTAAGGTGTTTTGTAGTTCTCTGCTGAGAATTCCAATTTCTTACAAAAATGCAATACATACTAATTGTTTAATTTTCTTTTTTTTCCCGTAATTTCATTTATTGCTATGTATACATTCTTACTCTTATTCTTAAAGTTCTTAAATACAACAGCCATGATAGCTCTTGCTATGTTGAAAAAGTAGAAGCTTTAAAGTTTGTTTTCTTATACAAAAGAATCAGTGGCTTATACAATTATTAAAAGCATCAAAAATCTGGGGGACAGGCAAGGCGCTAAACTTCCACAAATAATTTCTAGCAACAAGTCCAGTCCATATGCTTTCAACTCACTAGCATTAATACTGTTTTAAAACTAGGACCTATTCTTTCTAAAACTCTGGTGCTACCTACACAGTATTAGCATATTTTTAAGAAATAGTACTAACATATTTTTAAGAAATAACTTCTCCTTTATAAATATTAAAGAGAAAATAAAAACATAAATCTGCATTAGCCTCCCATGCAAAAATAACATACTGGTTTTCAAGTCCAAGAAGAGGAGAAAAACATGCTAAATTTTAAACATATATTTTAATTGCATATTGAATTAATTTGCCCTGACAGAAAATCTATAACCAGAGTGGACACTTCCTCAGTGGAATTTTCAATTCCTTCTATTGCCCAAGAAATAAATTCCCTAAAATTTCTGTAGTGAGATCTTTGAGTAGATGGTTTAATAGCTTTTGACAGCAATTCAATAGCTATATCTGAAAGGCCTGTTGTTTGAAATTATTTCTTGGTGTGTGACAAGAGATTAATTTAGAATTCATTTGAGAGGACAAAACTCAGTCCCACCTCAGGAGCTGAATCACTTCTCGTACTGTACTTCCTCCATAATTGTAGGTAGTCAATCAACGTCTGAATCAATGTCAAAAACAAGGTCAGAATAACCACTGAAGTATTTCAGGTAGTCTCCAATGGCGAATACTGTAGAAAACATAAAATGGATATACAACAATATAAATAGATAATGTGGAATTTTCCACATTTTCCACTATCTTGCCACGATATGGATACCCTGAAATGTTTTAAAGGTAACATTGAATGCTGAACAGTGTAGATTAGTGCATATAACAAAGGCATTTCTGAGAACTTTTCCCATGACTTAGATACTTGTTAATTTCTGACTTACTCCCAGGACTTATAGATAGGACATCTCTGCCCAAGTTCTTTTCCACTGGAATATGTTAACCCAATAATTGGGACAACATTGTCCCATTTCTGTTTACAGTTAGAAAGCTTTCTGCCCCATGATGTAGGCCACAGTGCTATCTTCAGAGCTACTCTGATCCATTGTTTCTTTGTTGTGGTAAAATGTTCCTCATCCTCCTCTTCCTCCACCCCTTTGTCTCTGCTGCACAGTGCAATCTGAAACAGCATGTCATCACATTATGAATATACGCCCATGTGACATACAAACAAACTGTGGCACATAATATTCAGTTAATCCCACACTCAGGAAGTTACATGCTACCACGCCATGAAAGCTGAAAGTCTTGGCTTTTCTAAGTACAAATACTTCAAACTATGCCCAGAGAATAGAAAATCCTAAAGAAAAACATTTTGATTATTCAGTCTCAATTACATAGTCAGTTAATGTTGTACACCTATTTGCAGTTGTTGTGGCACACTATCCTGGAAGGGTTTCTAAAACACAGAGAGAGAATGAATAAGTTTGTTTTGCTGTAGGTATTGGTTCTGCTTTTAAGGACATTGATTCAGGTCAAGAAATTGATTTTCACAATAATTCTATGAACCTGCCTTGCTTGTCAGGAACCAGATCACAACACTACTTGTCCAGGTTAGGAGACTATGCAGTGTCTGCTAAAGGAATTTAAATTCTATGGTGCTTTTCTGAGCTGTGACAAGTGGACTTGAAAATTGGAGATGACAGGTCACCTATAAAAACAGGTAAAGTAGCATTTTGTTTTCAGAATTTAATTTAAATAAATTACATTTTTTCCAAAGATGTCTTGAAAGGTTGATCTATTCTGTAAGCTCTGCAAAGAAATTTTTTTTTAACAGAAGGAACAGACATATCACTACATTAAAAAAACCCAACCAAAAATGAACAAGTTCAATAACGTAACCTTTCCAAATTTTTTCTCATGCTTATATTCAAGTTGAATAGAAAAAGAAAAGAAAATGAAATACATTTCTCCATTTAAAGTGTTCTCAAAATGAAGCTGTACATTTCTGTCCACTGTACTCTGCATGCCTCTGTTAAGTGTAACCCTCTTCTCTGCAACCTTAATTTGTTTCACTTGAAGGAATTGCCACAAAATAAGAACCCCTTTAAGAATCTTCGTGGAGACCTCTGACAATTGAAAAAATGGTACCTGTCAATCTCAGAATGATGATTTGTAAGAAAAACAATGGCAGAAATATAGTTCAGAATGGATAGTGGTGAAGCGGAAGAGTGAATATTTCTTTGCCTTTTTAGCCACTGGTGATTTGAATGTGCAGCACAGACTCTAATGCTTGAGCTACCAGAATAATTATTAAAGTCAAAATACATTCCAGTGCCAAAAGAATGTTGCACAAATAAACATAGAGAACTTTTCTGTTTTTTAAATATTTTTCACATTAAACATCTGTTTCTAACTCAATTTTTTCTTCAGTAGGCAACAGACAGCATTATCCAACAGATAGAACATGAAAATTTTAATTAAAAAATGTTAGTATCTTCATCTGCCACTGAATATAGTTGAATGACCATGAGTAAATATTTTTTGTCTAATTCACTACACTGCCCAGATGAGTCACCAGAGGGAGTCTCACTGATTTGAACAGGCATTAGATCAGGCCATTACTTTTTTATGCTTCAGCTTTCCTGCATCTGATGGTGATATATATTCAGTATTGTAAAGTATTCCCAAATCTATAGATGATAGCACAACAAAGGTCCAGTATTACTGGATAGCCTATATGACAAGAGATAAAATATCTCATTTTCTGACACGAATTAATATTATCATGAACAGTTTGGAATTTATTCCTGTGCCCCTGAATTACCTACTAGGCTATATTCCATGTCCTTATTTCTTTAGTTGTAATAGGTTGGAAAAGTCATGGGTAAGAGAATTCTAAAGCATTTGAGCAATTAAAAGCTTGTCTTCATTTGTGCTTGGCCTCAAGCAACACGAGTCAACTCAATTCTTCTTATATAATTGATTTCCAGTGTGCTGCCTTGAAATGTTCCCTGGAATGCTCATATATAGACTGTAAAACAGTTTTCTTATTGCTGAAATGCAGCCGCTTCTTTGTTGGAAAGTGTAACTGCTTCATAGTGACAAATGGTGGTAAGCAGTCTCTTAGTAGCTTCACCTCTTGAATCTACAAGGCAATAATCTACAGAACGAGAAAACAAAATCGGGACACTATTTATGAGAGCCTGACCTTTACCTATAGCTGCATAGGAAGTCTTAAACCAGCTTTCTCTTTTTCATCTTAGGCATCTTCAGCAACCAAAAGTTACATCAATGACAGTAAACTACTTGTTTGTGAAAGGTCAAACAGGAAATTTGGGATACAGTCTCCAAGAACTCAATCTCCTTTCTTAACTCTTGCTCTTTCCTTCCTCTCTATCTGATTACAGCTTGATCATGAGTTCTTCCCTACTGTTATGAGTGACTTATTTCTGTAAAAAGCCTATGTAGTAAATGAAGTAAGCACTTTCTTTTCTTTCTTCTCATTAAGGAATTATTCTTTTGCTATGCACATCTACAAAGTTTGCTCAGTCTCTCTCTTGCTTGGTTTTGGTTCTGTCTTTTCAATCATAAGGAGGGAGCAAGGATGACTGAAGAACAGAAGCTGAGAGGTCTGTAGTTCCCTGAATTCAATGCTGAGCAGGCTGTCTGGCAGGAATGCTCCAAGACGTGAAAAGGGTGAAGTTGAAATTGTTCTATTTCACTTTAGAATTCTGAGAACAAGTATAATTGTCCTGTGAAGTTGCTAATCGTAGGCTTGTCTGAAACGATCAACAAAAATAAAACACTGCAAATAAATACATGTGTTTGAGATTACTTAGTTTAGTGCATTTATTAATTCCTTATATAACACACAGCTACAGAAAAGAATGTTTCTTCTAAATATAAAAGAGATTATTGTGATGTAGGATGGTGGACCTGCAATTTACTGTCACTGCAGCGTGACAGAAAATACTTAGGCTTGATTTGCAGGTCTCTGTGTTTGCAAAATAAGCAATATTCCTGATTCTAAAGAAAGGGAAAATGAGTAGGAATGTAAAGAGAAAGTGTCTCATTGATGTCTAGATAAGTAAAAAGGTACTGCCAGAATGGATCCAGTCTAGCTCTCCTTTGGTGGAGAAGTTGAACAGAAAAAATAGGATCACAGTAAAGATATAAAACGAGTTTGCATGAATTGCATAATGTTTTGGTTATGTTTGGTGGGTGGGCCTGCTGAAACATGGCCAGCTGCGATAAAAAGCTATTTGGGAAACCAGCTGATACTGGCCACCATATGCATCAGTTTAACAACAAGAAAGATATCTTGCATTTGCCTTTGACAAATTCCCAATTAAAGTAATATACTTTTATTTCTAGGACAAAATGTAGTAACAAGGGTTCCATTTGTAATCTTCTTTTGGTGGTTAAAAAAGAATACTTTTCTTGCTCTTGTGAGTTACATCAGCTGCATGCCTTCAGAGGGAAAAATTATCCTATCCCTATTCCATTCTTTTTTGCCCCTGCATATTCAAAAAGGACAGAACATGTTTTCTTACTTGAAAGAATACACAGTACTAACCACCTGTGAGCAGTATTCAAAAATATATGGGGGCTTGTGGATACTTTAACCCAACATTAGAACTTTGTGCATAAATGGTTATATCTGTATCCTCAGTCCTAAAACTTCCGACAGCCTCATCTCCTCCAATAAAAAGGTTTCTCCAGCGCAGATGTTTCAGAAACAGCTGAAAGGCTGTCTTTGAGGATGTCTTTACAGATCCCATTGTATTTCCACGTAAGCTGCAGAGTCAAAGGAAAGTGTGTAGCAAAAGAGCAAGGTCTCTTTCAGCAATACTGCAGTGCTGGTGGATTATACAGGACCTCATGGATAGACTGAGAAAACATGTGGTAACTCCCAGGCTTCTGTAAGTTATGCCATTTTTTGGCCATCTACTGCCTGATCCTTTCTAATTGTTGATTCATCACAGTAACTTCTGAAAAAATGTGGTGAAATGTGTTGGAAATGCACTGATGTACTTGATGCTGAGAAACTGAACAATATGATTAGCTGTAAGAGTGGTCTGGTCATCAGTATGTTCAGTTGTATGCAAAGTTATTAAGGTTAAGGTTATAAATAAAGTAAAGCATTAAAAAGCTGTTGGATATACATAGGTTTTTTTATACTATGGATCTATATTTACCCATCAACAATCACCTCTGAAAAAAAAGTGAACACATGCACAGCCTTTTCAAATTCATATTAAGTGACATGTCCACTACTCTGATCTACACGCTCTTCAATACTTTGATGATTTATTCGCTGGCCATGAATCCAGTAATATCCAACCATTATAATAATAGGACTTCTAATAAGTTCTTGAGCAGGCAGATGTATTTTGCATGGATTTAGAAACTTGAGTTAAGATATTTAATTTAAACCTCTTTGATGGGAAAGTGTATAAATGTAATCAGTGATTTTAAATGAGCTTTATTGATCATTAGAAAGCTTTTCTGCTACTTGATGTCATCTGTAAATATGGAAGGAAGCACTGGATATAGATTTCCCTGCTCACATAATTGAATCAGTTAAGATTATTTATAGCAATCAACACTAACTACTCTCTGTGAATAACGAAGAAAGAGTCTGAGCTGATGTCAGAAGTTATACTTATCTCTGGGCCCCATTTTCAGCTGCTGAATTTGGCCAAGACCTATCAAAGCCAAAAAAGTTGCCAGAAAACAATCCAAGCCACTAGCTTTCAAGCCCAAATTAATTTTTTTTTCCCCAGTGTACAGAAACATTTGAATAAAGCCTTGTAAATCAGAGTATATCTTCCACTGAAGCTATTCAGGGCATTCTATGGAAACTGATTAACCAAAGACTCTTCATACTTCTTGAAGGGAGAAATTATTCACCATCAGTACCCCTGAATATGTGAAAATAAACAAGGTAAGCATCTTGCCTAGTATAAAGAGAAAATATTAGGTAAAGCTCTATGATCTAGCTTCTCTTCTAACTCTGTAGCCTAGATACACAAGTATCCTTGCAATTATTAGTGCAGACTTTCCTTTTCAGTGAGAAAGTCCTGCTTTTAATGCTGTGATCTGGCATTGACTTGTAGGCGAGTTTCCAGCAAATATGGTATTTCAATGCATAGACCACCTCTACGTATTCCGGAAACAGCATTGAGGTAGGAATTAAAAGAATATTCCCAATTCTGCCCACTCAGACCCCTCTATCATCTCAGGCAAGCAATTGAGTTTCATTTTGTCTTGGTTTGTAAAATGTGGGGATAGTAAAAATTGACTTAGTTGAGTGATTCCAGACAAACCTGTACATCTGTATCAAAATATGAAAAATTTAAATGCTTACCTGTTTCAAAATATGAAAGTCAGAGTTTAATCACTTAATTCTTCTAGAATTATTCAATTAAGGACAGCTTTCTATAGAAATAAGTTGCTTTTGAGTAGGAAAATAATCTGAATTTAGAAAAAAGTTGTTCAGTAAAGAGAAGCCTCAGAGATAATATTGATCCCTAAAAGATATAATTCACTTAAAATCATCAAGTCTTCCTGTGGTTCTGTACAATCACATGGTATTTCTGTAAAAAAAACCTATAGCTGAGAACAGGTTACTTATCACCCTTTCCACACCTGGCCCAAAAAGTGTTGTGTAATGGAAGGGAAACTCTGAGGCGGAAGATCTCTTTCAGGTTGTCCTTAGCTTGGCAGTGCCTGAATGTGTTAGTACCTGCACTTCAACTGTTCCCTATTATGTATTTTACATTATTCAATAGCCGGAACAAAAAGATGTATTCCAAGGAGCCACGTATGCAAAACAGACCAGCACACTCTCAGCTGGGCATTCTGGTTACTAGCCTGTTAATTAGGTTGGTTTCCATCCATCCTACTTCTGGCTCCATAAACATTTCATCATCTGCTACACCCAGGCCAGCTTCAGCAAGATAACCCTGATGCCTGGTGAATAAGAACATTAAAGCCAGGGTTTAATTCCCTCAGGTTTTCTCTTCCTGTAGTGCAAGCCTGGTCAATACAGCTTTTTTGCAAAAAAATAAATAATATGTCACCTGAGTGAGTTAAACAAGAAGCTCTTTAAAGCTCTCTCCTCATGACTCCAAGCTTTTGGTCCTTAGGAGGACAAAGGTATTTAATGTACGCCCTTGAGTTGGATGCCAAAACTGCAGAAAGGGAGTCTGAACACCTGCCATGGACAGGAGGTTTTTGTCCCTTTACCCCTTTCCTGCCATAGGTACTTTCCACTCAGAATTTTGGTATTCTTTATGCAGATGTTAGAGTAGCAAATGGCTGTCTGTCTCAGCTGACTGTACAAGAAAACAGCTGGGATCCCCTGTTGCAGCTTGACACCTTCTTTTAGATCTGGTAAACTCAAAGTTACAAATATAAAAGAAGAAATCGGAACTAATAAGCAGCTATATAGGGTTTAACTGATTTTAGCTTTCATGTTTTAATAATTAGGAAGCAGTCTTCATGTTCCTAACTGCTATCTCCTCATTGGTTTCTGATGTATACCAAATACTCTTAAGCAATAGTCTTCAAGCTTTTTATGTTATGGCTGTTTCAGCTATTATCCTGGTAAAGAACTGGCCCTCTGCATGTTGAGCGACAATGACTCTACTTTCCTTAGCTGCCAAACATCGACCTTTTGGATCCGTGAAGACGTTAGGTTCATGAACTGATTCAGAGTACATGGGCCACAGACTGCAAAAAAACACTATTCTAAAAGCTCAGTCCCTTTCTTGTAGACATGAAGTAATGAAACATTAGGACTATAATAGGATTATTAAATTCATACTGAAATGGCTCAGTTGTGCCATCTTAAGTCACTTGGTACTGCTGTGTAATTGAAGTAGTATGATTTTATTTTTAAGAGTTTATTAGTATGCCTGAAACCTTAACTGAAAGTTCAGCAGATTCTTTGGAACTTTATTTAAAGAATAAATATACGTGGGGAGATTTCGTTAAAGGAAACTTCCTTTTATATAAGGGTGGACTGAAACTGTTTCAATATGCCTCAACATGTTAGATATTAGAGAAAGGGCTAACTGATCTGGGTTTTCTGGTAAATCCACATCATAGAGAGAGCTTTTATGAAAGTAGTAATCTTACACATCTTTATTTTTGGTATTTTCTTTTTTTTCCTTCAACTCAAAATGTTTGCAGTATGGGTCATTTTAATGAGATTCCCTGTTACTTTTTGAACTCCTGTGTCCTTTCACATGGTTGCTGCCTTTTAATTTAAAACACAGACCACAGATTTCTGTGCTGCTGAATTTTTGTGAGTTGAGAGCCATCACAACAGTATTTAATGTGCACATTTTTGTGGATGTGTCTGGATTTATATCTGGTAAAGGTAAAGCTGTTGTTCTCCATCAGCCCTCCTGTATCAGAGACAGAATTTGCAAGACAAAAAAAGTTGAGAGAAATTTTCAGTTGGCTTTTAAAAATTGCTGAGGAATGAGAGGTTCAACCCTGAATAAATGAGTTTTTTGCAATGACAAACGTTCTTCAATTTCCTAATTCCTGTGAAGTCTGCCATTGTCTCTGTTATTCTTCACCTCTATCCACAAATTTTGTTTCACAATCTATCCCCACCACACTACATGGCCTCCGTTGCACAGTCTCACCTTTTTTTCTTCACTAATATAAGTATCCCTCCTTGCACTTCCTTCACTCAGTTTACCATGGTAATTCTGGTGCTTCAGGAATTTTTATCCTTCCTCCTCTACTCAGTGTCAATTTTTGCTAGCTTTCCCAGTAAGCACTTGTTTCCATCTTTGCTCTCACATTCATCTTCCAACAGCCAGCCCTTAATTTCTCCAGTCCTTGGAGCAGAGAAGGTGTTTATCTTGCTTCTTACTTCCACGAAATTTGCAGCAGAAAGCTATGACCACGGAACTGAATAAGGTGCTCCCAATGTGGTGAAAGCACAAATAGTGCAAAGGATAGTGAATAAATCACCTGGTTTTCTGCTGCTTGCTGTCAGAGTGAAGTGGCTTTGTGGGTCAGCTCCAGTGGGATGGCCAATGAGATAAAGTGAAAACTCATAAATAAAAGGAGAAGGACTGAAAATGTCATACAATACAAATGAACTTGAACTGTATTTCCTTGCAAATATGTATGTAGTGTTACTGCATCAGAATGGAAAAATTGAGACAATGAAGATTCTTCTTCCACAACTAGTGAAAGGAGCAAGTAAGCTGACATGAATATTGTGTCGTTAACATATAACATGTAAAACTGAGAAGACATATACAATACACTAGAATCCTGGGAGAAATTCTACCATAAGTAGTAGGAAGCTACAGAGCCTTCTAAGGACATGTTTACAAAGAGGAAAATGATTCCTCTAGACTACTTTAAATTTACCATAAAAGTTGATGGTTTTAACCACTAGTTAAGAAAGATACTGCTGCTACCTACCCCTGAGTGCACAAGTTAGGGCTGCCACCTTACCCAGCCTGGATAGGGTGCCCACAAAATTCTCTCTCCCATTAAATGGACTGAATAACTGTTGGAAATTACTCCTGCAGCCAGGAGCAGTCTGAGGAAGGCTAAACTATCCCAGTAAGATATTGCATTTATAATATTCACTTTATGGTCTATCAAATCTGTACGGTACATCTTATTACAGCCTCATGAGCATGAGCTAGTGATAATTCATTGTTATTTTTCCAGCTGTTTGGATCAACACTTCAGTCTGAGACTTTTTAATACACTGGTGTTAAAACTCCTTGCAAATCACTGAGATTTCTGAATTTCAGGTATCTACAAACTTGACATTTAATTTCTAGATATTTTTTTCTTTTACAGGAAAATGCTCTTTATCCTTATTGGTACTTATAATCTTTTCCAAACACTTTGGAAACTAATAGTTCTTTGGGTAAAGAATTAAAATAAACTTAATGTGTTCCCTGTCTGCAGTGCTCTAGTAGAAAATTTCTCCTTCTCAGTATTTTTTTTCTGACAGATTCAAGCACTGAAACAGTGTATAGAAAGTAATGGGGCATAGCCCAAGTCTGGGATGAAGAGTAACAAATCAGAAGTGAATATTGCTTGAAGTCAGTTTCTGTTGTGCTCATTTTTCTGGATGTATAAGGAAAGCTGACAGGCAGAATTGCTTGCCTCACAAATCACTGGGTGAACCTTGATGAGATGGACATGTGAAGGAACACACACAAAACAAACTTTAATGATTGGCTTACCACATTTTATTTGAGCTAACATGGAAGGTACACAGTAGCTTTAGGGTAGGTAAATAACATTTCATACAGCGTTCTTCATTTAAGCAGATTCTGAAGGATAACTGAGTGACTTAGTAAAGCAGCAGTAACAGACAATGACATTGTGTGCCGGGTTACAGGTCCAAAGCAGCCCTTCACTAATACTTGTTAGAGTAACACTTTATTACATACCTTGCAGAAATTATCATCTTCTCCTTCATTTCTTAGTAAAGAAATATCAGCAGGCCCTCTCTTTTATGCAGCCTCAGTATCATTAGCAATAGTTGAATGAAGTTGGAAACCAAATTACTTTCTTTCCCCTTATGGCAATCCTTTGAGAACAGAACTGTGACAGAGAAGAGAAGTATGACAACTTACACACCACCTGTTTTATCTTGCACAGAAATCAAGAATGCTGTCAAATAGCTCCCTTCCTCTGCAGTAAAAGCATGTAGGAAAATTTTGCTTGTATGTGAAGGGGAAAGATGTGAGAAGATTTCAGAGGCTAATTACGGACAAGATTTTTTTTTTTATTATTAGATACTTGCATAGAAGAAATAACAGATATATGATGACTAAGAAAACTTCAGCATTCAAACAGTAACTTTTTTTGTTCATATTCGAGTTAATTATGCATTTTTTATGGTTAATAATTTTAATTTCAGAGTTACTGAGTAGTCAAACAGCCCATGAAACAGGTAGCAAGAGCTGTGTGAAGCACTGAAACATCTGTGTGTTGATCTTGGGTAGTATAAATCAAGTTCTAGCCTTTGGAATGCTAATTTATTAATAGAAAACAGAAACTGAGAGAGTTAGAACTGTTAAAAGTAATTATGAATTATAATATCACAGTAAAAGCTTGAGTCATGCAGATCTGTTGCACATGCTTAGCTTTAATCCCCTGATGTCAATGAGACTACTCAAATGCTTAATGTGAAGCATGAACAGGGCAATAAATCAATTTGGGTTTTTTAACATACCAAAACCCCAGAGTATTTCGCCAAACCCGATCGAATATAAAGCAAGTCTAAGACTGACAATTCTGTAGTTTACATGACTTATATAAAACTCTTTTTTCCACAGTTAGGAAGGCAAGCCACGGGCTGTTTATCTAGACTTACAAAATGTATAAGTTATTTCTGCTGAGATTGCATAGCTTCTTTATTATGCTGTTTGTCTTTATCATACCTGCTTAATCCTTAGGCATCTTAAATTCCAAATGTGCCACAGACCTGGTCCAAAAGAACTGAACAAATGTTTTAACAAATAAGGGAATTTGTTCTGTGGCGTTGCATTAAGCTGCAACATCAGATTCCTGGCTCTTGATTTCCTGCATAGGTATTCTCATTACAATTGAATGAAGCATTTCAGCACCAGCATTTATTTGAAAGTGATTCCTCACCAAAAAAAAAAAGGATAAACCTTTAAGTAGCATTCATTCATTTGGTTGGCTTCCTATATTCTGTGCCATCACCACTGAGCATTATATCCTTGCTTGATTTGCATTAGATACTTGGATTTTGGAATGTCCCTTTCAAACATCAAACTTGATGAGCTGCTATAAAGCATTCATGTAGCAGGACAATGGCAATACCGACAATACATGATGGTGATGGGGGAAGAGGAACAAAATATAACTAAGGTTAATTTTACATTAGAGAAGAAATTCTATAGAAAGACTGAACTATTTTAGCAGAGCAAAACATAAGAAAATATAACAGAATTTGAAGTAAGAATGGACATAGAATGTGCATATTTTATCAGAGTTTAATAACTGGAATGACTTATATAGGAATGAGGTTAATTTTATATCACTTGAAGTCTGTATATCAAATTTAGATAGTTTTTGTAAAAATGTTCTGTAGCTTAGGAAAAAAGTTATAGGTTTGCTGTTGTAATGGCTAGGTTGAAATTCTATAGTAAGAGGTCAGTCAAAATGGTTATGGTAGTTTCTATTGACCTTAAAGATGTAAGAAATCTACAAAGTTCTCTTGAAAAATAAAAATTAATTTAGTCACTGTCTGTCAAACTTTAAATCTCTTCAGCTGGCAGGTACTAATGGCCTTCAATCTATGAAGCACAAAGTGATTATCTATCTTGGAGAACATAAAATTCTATCATAATTTATTACAACAAGCAATGGGTAAAGGTTAATGGTGAATTTGTATTTAAATGCAATTTTTTTATTATTATGCATTCTAATTGCTGATCTGTTTACAACAGCATTAATAAGCGTCTTTTTTTCTTTAAAATATCATTCAAATGGAATAAAAAAAAGGTAGTCCTTTCTATGTATTCTTTTGCCTATTCATTTTAGGCATCTAACAAAGGATCCCAAATATTATTATCTCATGACTCTTTACTAGGTGTGTGCTACAGCACAAAAGTTTTTTTTCTTGTGTGCAGCCTCATTGAAACTTTTCAGGTTCCTTCCACCTCTATTAGTACAAAAGTAAGTCACATTACTTTGTTTTACATGGACATTCACTGAGAATCCAGAAACAAGTGTAATAAAGACTCGGGTAGTTTCGCTTCGATGTTATCAAAGTGACTAATTAAAAAATAAATTCAAATTTCAAATAACATTGTATTGACAGCATAGACCTTTGGGATAGGCTTGCTCTAGATATACCTGCAGCCCCATTTGGAGTTTCAGATGGGTATCTCTCTTACCTTCCAGTAGGAAGACTTAGTATAAAACAGCAGTGAAAATACAATATGAATTGCAATTACTTCTCTATACCATCTATTTTAGCAATACAAGACAAGCAAGAAGTGGCAACTATTAACATTGCAAGTTGTTTTGGAAGTTACACACATGCACGCTAAGAATAATGAAATCAGCAGCACTCAATTCTTTGTATTGAGAGCAGAACCACATCTTAGAGCTTGAAAATTAAAAAAAAAAAAAAAAAAAGAGAAAGAGAGAAATGAGGTGAAGCAGGACCTCTCAGATTAGCAGGTCATTTTGTTTTCATGTCATTTATGTGAAATGACAATTGCATGCCAAAGATCTTACCATGATTCAGTACCAATTCAAATGTGGGGTTTTTTTAGAATCTATGTATATTCTAGCTCTGCACAAAACTTATTTCATCCTGATGAGATTTAGCCTTTTGATTATTTCACTTTCATATGTACAGACATTCATTTCATACATGTTCTGATTGCTTAATGGCATAGGAAAATGCTGAAATCTCCCTTATTCTCTCAAGCTTGCAAGAAAAAATTTCAGGAGGCTTATTTATTTAGTAGAAGTTCTTTATCTCAGGCATATCTACAATGCTGCTTTTCATATCAACCATAGCTAATTCTTTTTTACATCAAGGCCATTACGTTTCCTAAATTGCTCATGAGTCCTGACTCTATTTAAATCAGGTAGTTTAAAAATGTGCTCTTACTATGCACTATCTTCTAAAAGCAGATTCTGAACAAACTCGTAAACTGCAGAGAGTAAACCTTTCAAAAATCCTCAGCTCACAGCTCTTCCATTAGTGCTACTGTCAAATATATAAAATGAAACTCACAGAAATCCTTTCCATTGCTGGATCAGGTGTCAGATATTGTCCTGCTAGTTAATCTCTGAAAGTAAGAGGGAAGATTAATAAAACTATAGGTAGAATCCTTTGACATGAATCCTGCTCTTACCTGTGGATTATACTGTAATCCCATTATGGTCTTTCAATATCCTTTATCTAACGTGAAAAGTGATGTCTTAAAAGCCTTCTTATTTTTGAACAGTAGTATGCATGGTTTGGTTCTATTGTTAGAGAACACAATTTATGTCTAAATATGTTGAAATGTAGGAGTTCCTGAGTCCAGGTCTTTTGTTATAACTATTTACAATCTTCAGTTTGGAAAACATTTCTACTGTCATTGCCAAACAAGTATCGCCACACCTGCTTGAAGGTTCTCCCTTTGGTTTTGACAGACGATCACCCAGCTTCCAGTGATCGTGGTCTGAGTAAATGGTTGGTGAGGAGCCTGACTGGCTCAGGGTGCAGTCACCTTCTCTTCAGTGATGCTCACGTATCTGCATTGTCCCTTTCCCTTTTGCTGTCAGGATGCTTCTCCTTCTCTCCCTTGACAGCCCTACCCTTTCCTCTGTCTCTTTGCATGAATAGAGCAACTGTGGTATTTTACTACCTTTTTTTATGGAAAGAATCTTTGCAAATCCTTGGGGCTATATACAGGCATAATAAACAATAAAATAAATAATAATATAAGGCATTATTTTTATTCATTTCCAGTACCTTTTTGCGCTAAACTCCTTTTGTGCCAGTCACAAGTAAGGAAATACGGGTGATAGGTCTGGAGTCAATATTGGCCTTTGCAATTTGTCTTGAGTCTCATCAGGCAGGGGTGAAGGATGATATGAAAGGATGATGCAAGAAAAGTATGAAAGTTATTGTTTTCCTGTAAAATTAACAGCCTAGTTGTTGGCCTTCATTCTGCCACATTCTTGGATATGTTATAGAGAACTCAATGATTATATGAATCAAAAAGTCAAGCACATGTTTGAATTCACTGTTACATTTAGTATTTATTTTATATTTCTCTAGTCTTTCACCATTGTACGCCAAGACATGTGAACAAAATAAAATGTACCCTTTCAAACTAAAGTTGCTTAGAATAGTAAATAATAAAAAGAAAGCTATCTTTACAACTGAAAATCAACTTTTGATAAATACAATGACTAGTGTCTACCAATGCCTGAACTAAGAACCAAGTATCAATTGCCTGATACTACCCAACCTCACCAACATAAACTTGAAATATAAAATTGTACTGTCGACTCCTTCTAGTGCAAGTCTTTTCAGTCAGTACTCTTTTCTGAAGCTATTGACAACACTTTTTTTTTCTGCTTTTCAGTTAGAAACAAAATAGTTTTAGGAACAAAGATGATGTTTCCATGATCAGATTTCTGTAAACCACAGAATGTTCAAGGAAAACTTACAAGACACAAACCTGTTTCATTTTTTTTTACAAAAAGAAACTCGTGTTCTGCAAAAGATAACAGAGGTTGTGTCAGAAAAGTTGTATTAAGATTTTAAAATATTTACAAAAAAGATAGTGATAGAAAACCCCTAATGAAAATATTAATAAGCATATGACCTTTTCTGATAAAACCTCCTCATGTCAAGGCCATTATGCAGTATATATTTTGGTAAGTTGTTTTCTTCTAGGTGTAATATGTTTATGATATTAAAATTCAGAAAATTAAGTATATTTCAAGTACACAAAAAAGAAATTAAGGATGATGAAATGTATGGTAAGAACTAGTTAAATGGAAGATATCTTATGCTCAAAGCCCAAAAAGGGGCTTTATAGGTAATACACCATTACAAAAAGCACTTCAGTCTCGAGCATTCCGAGAAAAATCCTAACCCTTTCCAAATAATCCAGTACAACTATACCTCTACTTTCAAATATCTAATTCCTCAATGATACCCGGTGTTTGCTAAAAAAATTGAGTTTCTGAACATATAGATTCTTTTCTATGTTATTGCCCCTGAACTTTGACCCCCAGCTTAGTTGCAGACACCCAATTACACTTGTAAAGTAGTCCATCCAGATTTGAACAGAGGCTAGAAAATTACCTAGCATTTTTTAAATTATAGGACATGCAATGGAATAAGTGTACAAATAAAACATACTTCATATGCATAGTACCAATTTCAATGATGATTGACTTATTACACAAGCTTCATTTGTTTTATATTGCCTGTCAGCCTGCAGCAAGATCACGGAAGTCAGTGTAGAAATATCACAGTCTAGTCAAGCAAAATAATTATCCTTTGCTTTTTCAAGCTGCTGAAGTTACAATAATAAGCTTTGGGGGAATTGATAATGAGCTTTGTAAAGGATTTAGTTTTGTTGTTCTTTATTGGTTGTTCTTTTGTTCTTTAGAAAGGACTTTGCTTCTTTTCTACTGTAGCCTGGACACTCAAACGTAAATATACACCCACCCTCTGCTCAGAGAGCGGAGGCACTGAAAAAGAAGACAAAAAAGCAAGAAAGAAGGAAGAGAGGTAAGGAGTCCATGTAATTCCCTGCCCTTCATCTCAGGAAGGAAGTGAAGGAAATAAATGGGAAAATGGAATGACCTCAGCTGGTTTGCCTCCTGTCTTGGAAAGCCCCAAGAACCTGCATGGCCCCAACTGTCAACCCTTACAGAAGCTGGAACTAATGAGTGTACCACTCTAGCTACTATTCTTTCTGCCTTTCCATCCCAGGAATGAGAGAGTCAAAACTAGGCTTTCAGGGAGCATATCACACATATTCTTCTCCCTGAGATGAAGGGAAGGAGAGAGAAGGAGAAGGGGGAGAAAAAAATTCACCAGACTGGAAGTATTCCAGGCTTGTGCATGACCTTGGGAGGTGAAACCAAGGGGACACTCCATGCAGATCTCTCTACTGTCTGCTGACTGGGGCAGACATAAAACTAAAGAGAGCACTGACCTTGTTTCTGTTGTCCCACCTATCAGGGAGTAGTTGGGTCAGCAGCTGTAGTTATGCAGAATATCCTGCAGGTTCAGATCCTGGGCTAGGATGAGGGCATTAACAAGCATAAAAACAGTCCCATCAGCTGCTGCCCTCCTTACCAGGACAGCGTGAAGCTGCTCCAGGGCTTCACCTTCTGCCAGCCCTCAAAATATACACAGCTCCCAAGAAGAACCCTCTCCAGCTTGGGGAGGGCTGCCATATGTCAGAATAAATCTTGGTTTAATCTAGAACAGAACCAGCAAAATTCAAGTTGCATGGTTCAGTGCATGAGCTGTGTTAAAACAGTAATATTTGCAGGTATGTGTTGCAAAATAAGACATTACCAAATCTGTTCCCATTAAAAAAAAAAAAATAAATAGCAGCAGCAAACAAACAAAACACACACACACACACACACACACACACAAAAAACCCCAAACCACAAAAAAACCAAAAACCACAAAACAAGAGAAAATGAGAAATGAGTCAAAGATGATTGGTTTACAGTTTTCAAATATAAAAGTGACACCTTTGACTCATGTAACTACTTCCAGTGCCAAGACAGATGTGTCAAATGTTAATAAAGTGAAGTAAACTTTCCTCTGTTTCAAGTGTTTCCCTTTTTTTGTTGTTGTTGTAGTGTAACTTCTCATAGTAACTGTAACCTGCCACTCATTTTTCTACTCTTACAACAAGCACAGAACAAAATAAATGCCAGATAAGAATATGTTATGGAATCATTATCATTGTGGTGTAACTGGTTACTTCATGTGAAAAGGCGAAAATATCTTAGATGGAGTCTGCTGGGGATTACTCCTGCTTACATCTGCAAACAGTAGAAAATTTACATCCAGTATCAGGTAATTACCTTTGAGTGGATGACTGAACTAATCTCACTGTCTTCTGAGTTTCCAATTAAAAAAATAGGCTTACCATGTCCTCGAGATATTATTTCAGAAAACATGGCTCATTGGAGGGTCTATAAAATATGACCTATTAAAGATACAGAAACAGTTGGGTTCCTATTCTCCTAGAGAGGAGAAGACTGAAAGGACATTTGTTAACAACATTCAAATATGTAAAAAGTTTCTGCAAAGAGTAGTAAACTGCTTCCCTGTGGTTTTTTGGGATAGCACAAAGAGTAATTAGATAAATTGCAGCAGGGGAGATTTAGCTTTGATATTGGAAACAACAGTTTAATGATATTCAAATACTGAAATTTGTCACAGAAGGAAGTAGCAGAATCTTCATCACAACATGTTTAAGAACAGGTCTCTCATACGTCAGGAAATGTAGTTATATTTGACAGTTGATCAGCAATCAACTGTGTAGTTGACAATCTTTTTAGGCAGAGATCAACTAAGTGGTATTTAAAGACATCTTCCAGCCTTATTTTCTATTATCCAAAATTAATTATAAACCTAAAGCTATCTGTAGTGCTAGAAATATACTGTAGATTCCTTAGCTTTCTGCATTTTCTGCTTGTAATTTCATTAAAACCAAACTCCAGTTTGGACCAATATCAAGAACTACAGTGGAATCCAACAATATTCTTATCTTAATCTAAGGAAATCTAAAAACTTACTGATTCTCCTAGTGCTGTCCATTGTGGGATTCAGGCTATGTTTATACAGTGAATTTAGAGCTATGTCCTGATGTCTTGATACATCTATGACTATGTCAGAGCTAGTCTGTGACTGGATCTTGGCTGGAGCTTTCTGCCCCCCCCCACTGAGATGCAGAATTAGGGAGATGACATTTGATCACATCTTGTTCGAAAATTTATCAGGATGCAAGTAGAGACTGTATTTGAACCTGGAAAAGCTCCAATTCCTGCAGTTTTGATCTGTCTTGTACAAAACAGGGCTAAGTAAACAGACCAAAAATGTTCCCAAAACTTTTTAAAACTGGATCCAGATTATTTTTATCTTTAAAATGGGGAGGTCATCGTATATACAGATAAGTAGTAAAAATTAATATAATACACTGCAAAAACACTAGATTCAGTAAGAATTCTGCATCATTTTGGATCTTTACTGCACTCTCTCTACCCTCTTTTTTCCAGAAAACTGTACAAGAAGTCAATACCCTCATTGGCACAATTTTCTTTATTTTGCATATTAAATATGATTTGTTTATTGACCATTGTAAAGTCTAAACTGATCAAATAGTTTTAAATTCTGAAATATATGTTCCATTACATATCTGTTAGTTCCCAGTATCTGGGTCATAAAAGACAAATTTTTCTTTTCTCAAGATATACTACATTTTTGTGGCCTTAGATTGTTTTGCAATTTGAAGCAGAAACCTAAATAAGGTATTTTCTTTGTCTGACGTACTTATTTACAGACCTCATCCTTACACAACAGCAAATATAGTTCAATGAGCAGCCTTGACACCGATAACTCTCTAAGTAAAGGTAAGGGAAGCACTGTTATCCTGCTTTACAAAGCAGCTGTTGGATTGTTTGTCTTTCCTGGTTCTTTTTAGAAATCTAAATCGCTCAAAGGACAAGTGCTGAATTCTCCTCCTCAATTCTTGAAACAGTCTTCTTTCCCTCAGTTTTGGGACTTGACCTTTGAGGTATTTTTCTACTTCATAACTCCCTGAGTCACAGTCTTCAAAGATTTACCTGGATGTCTACTCTGTTTTGAGCAGCACCTCTGCCATTCAGAGAAACTTCTCAGGTTTGCCTGGCAGATAGTAGAAGGTCTGAGTGACACATTAAAGCTTTCTTAATGAACTATCCGATTGCACATTTTCCATTTTATGGCAGTCATATATGTATTTGTGTGACTGCAATATGGAGGACTAAGGACTCTTTAAATATCATTTAAATTTTTTGCACAGGACTGCAGCAAAAAATAATCAGGGAATGTAAAAAGTAGTAGAATAGAAGAGTGGCAGAGCAAGAGTGAGAAGAAATTATTTTTATTGAGTCAAAATTCTCTATTTAATAGGTCCTCCATTAAACAGCTAAACACCTGATTCATCTTGCACCTAAAAACTTCACTCTCTCAAAAAAAGACATGCACTTCCACAGCAAATTTAAAACAAGTTTACCTAAACACAGCATTTTGCAAAGGCATATCCCTTCTGTCATCTCAACTTGCTAACATAGGAATTAGTGAACCCAGGACAGTCAAAAGCACACATGAAAGAGCAAGCGCTCTTTTGTTCCAGACATAGCTTAGAGAAGCATGAATGTTACAGTACATTTTGGCTGCATCCTTCATCTCTGACTTCCACATTGCAAAGTATCTCATCTTCTGAAAAAGCAGAACATTGAGATAGATTTCTACTTTCTGTGCCAGCTAAAAATTTACCCAGGAAACCTCAACCTGCCTGCTTTATTTTGTGTTGTCAAAGGCTTTTAGTTTAATAGTGAATTCTGTTACCTGACTGTCTGAAGTAACCACAGAACAGCAACTGTTTCTACACAGAAGATGGAAGACCCAGTCACAAAGCAGTCAGGTATTTGTTCCCCATGTTGTTTTCTCTGTCACATACACATACATACACCTATTTACCTAATTTTGCTTCTTTATTTCATATCATTTTAGATGTATTTCACTGTCAATGACCTCTTGAGCCATTTTAACCTGGCAGGGGCTCTGTTTTGATTAATCTGTGAGACTGGTTCAGTATAATCCTATATTACACTAATCTATCAGCACACTCTTGTCAGACTAATGATGTTATAACTCAATGTTATAACAGCTGCTGACGTCAATGTTTTTGGCTGACTTGGTCTTTCTTTATATAATAGTATTAAATTATTGTGGATAGTAACTACATAATCTTGCTATATGGACAAAGATGTAAAAGAAGCCCTGTGCAAGCCTCTGTGTCTTCTGATATACACAGTTGAACATTTATTTCTCTCCAATTCCATACAGCAATTATTGCAGAAACACAGGTTTCATTTTTTAGAACACAAATTAATTTTATTGACAAAATATGCTTTGAGGCTGAAGAGGAAAAATTGAGGGAATACTCAATAGAGAAGCCATGTTTGCATTTTATTTTTTTATAGTAATCATGAAAAGAAGTAATTTCCCATATGTACTTCACAAGCAAATCTTATGATGTTTCACAAATAAAAGATTTTTTCCTTTTTTTTTTTTCTCATTTTGTGCTTCAAGGAAAAAAAAGCAAAACCAAAAGTAATCTTCCCATATCTCTTCCTTATATGCTATTATTGAAAACAAAAAATCTGTAATGCGTTAGAGAAGAAATAATGGTCTATGTCCATTCCTTTTTTTCCTTCTCTCTTTGCTTCTTCACAAATTTGTCCAAATATGAAATACAAATGAAAATCTATTTGAGTTTAGGAAACTAATGCACATGAACTTTCTGAAATCTATTTCCCAAACACCACCTCACATCAAACATTAATGTAAATTGCTGTTTCTAACAAAGGTGGATAAGGCAATCTGCAGACTACAATATCCTTACTGAAAGCATATATACAGGAATACTGCAGGAAAAGTTTTAATTGAGGGTTTTCTTATTCCAGCTGGAATTTAGAAGCAATAGAAACTTCATTGTTCCTGTTAGCTTTGACCTCAAGCTATTTCTGGCCAAAGAGAATTAGATGAGTTTGAGCAACATCTACATGCAAGTGCAATGATTATTATTTAGTTTTGTTTTTTTTTTTTTAAAGGTTCAAACATCAGTAATCTGATATTACAGGTTTCAGACTGACCCAGTCATGTATGACTCATCAAGGCAAAGATTGATAGTACACAGCACTTCTCTATTAGTTAACAGTTAGCATTGAAAATATCAGGATATTTCTACATTAGCAACTACTATGGTGTGATAGAAGCAGGCTAGTAGAGCAGAAAACTTGGTGCTGAGGGCCTGACATCCACATGACACATGTTTCATTACCCCTCATGTGTAGCAGTTATGCTGGAGTAGCTCTGGACCATTCTCAAGGACAGACTTCCAGTAATAGCTAGAGACCACCTTGTTGCAGCTCCTTTGGTGAGGTTTCATCCAAAAGAAATCCCTGCGTCAAGAGCACTCTGCAATGCAAATGAAGTGGGGTAAGTGGAAAGAATTGGGAGTTTCATTTCCAAAGCTCTTTGCTGATTCGAATTAAATTGCTAAAGCAGATGCACTCTCCACATGGCTGGCACATTTTTCTGTATTTTCCTAACTTTGCTTCTTCATTTGAAATTCTAGCAGGATAAAAAGGCACTGCAAACACTTTCTTTTTGGTGGATCTGATTTTCAATGTTTATTTCATTTCTTTTTCTATTAAGAATTTGAGTGCTTCAGTCCTAAATGAATAGATTAAAGAATATAAATGCAAACAGATTACTTGGAAAAGATTACCAGGGTTTTGCACACAGTAGGTTGCAGCAGTATTTTCACAGGGTTACTTAGTGGGTGATTTCACTGTGAATGTTGGGCAGTGAAATAATCTCTTAAGAGACAAGTCATCCAATAGCAGAAACATCTGAGAGCCATAACAGCACATCATATCAATGATCAGTGACCTACGAAGGTTATAAATATACTGTAACAATCTATTTTGTCTAAAACCTGCTTACTAAAGGGTATACCAGAGCCATAGACTGCAGCAAAGAAGTCCATAAATATGAATTTCCATGATGGATGGTGACTGTTTGGAATGAGCTGTTATCCTTTATTAGGGCAGCAATCTGCATTTTTAACATCCGTGGCAGTACATCACACACACACCACACCCCACCCCCCACCCCCCATGCCGCCAGCAGGAAACGAAACTTCTCCAGGAAGGGAGAAGGGGAAGGAAACCCTGGAGGCTGCAGGTTGAAATTTGAACTGGTCAATTGAGATGTGCCAGGTACACTGAGGTGACCCTCCTGGCCAATAGGGATTAAGGACCACAGGTCAGATTCGACAGGGGTAAAAAATGGGGTCCTGCCAGAGGACATGTTGGCGGTCCTCTTCGGAGCAGCGGGTCTGCAGTCGGGGACTCCCCCTCAGGTCGGGGCACCGCTCGAGGTAACTCCTCAAGGGAGAGAGCCCTCAGCTTTAAGGGGAGTGATATGTGCATTTTGAGTTATCACTTTAAATCTTGGAGATTCTTAAGTTGGCCGTGTAGTATTAATTCTCTTTACATCTGTCGTGGTTTAACCCCAGGCAGCAACTAAGCACCACGCAGCCGCTCACTCACTCCCCCCCATCCAGTGGGATGGGGGAGAAAATCGGGAAAAAGAAGTAAAACCCGTGGGTTGAGATAAGAACGGTTTAATAGAACAGAAAAGAAGAAACTAATAATGATAATGATAACACTAATAAAATGGCAACAGTAGTAATAAAAGGATTGGAATGTACAAACGATGCGCAGGGCAATTGCTTACCACCCACTGACCGACACCCAGCCAGTCCCCAAGCGGCGATTCCCCACCCCCACTTCCCAGTTCCTATACTAGATGTACGTCCCATGGTATGGAATACCCTGTTGGCCAGTTTGGGTCAGGTGCCCTGGCTGTGTCCTGTGCCAACTTCTTGTGCCCCTCCAGCTTTCTCGCTGGCTGGGCATGAGAAGCTGAAAAATCCTTGACTATAGTCTAAACACTACTTAGCAACAACTGAAAACATCAGTGTTATCAACATTCTTCGCATACTGAACTCAGAACATAGCACTGTACCAGCTACTAGGAAGACAGTTAACTCTATCCCAGCCAAAACCAGGACAACATCATTGAGCCTGTGGTTTTATAAAATGTTACTAGACTTCTAACTAACTTTTGCTGAAGAATAAATCTGAGTTTTAACACCTGTTGGATTTGGTTAGTCGTGCATCCGTAACACATCCACTGCATTTTCCCAGCTAAATTTTCTTGAACACCAGGATAAGAATGTATTTCAAAATCTTTTAACTTGTCCAGTTTTTTTTTTTCACAGAATATTACTAATTCTATTCCTTTGAAATTTCACATTTGATTTTATGGAAATGTGCTGTAGGGCAATCATAATTTTGGGGTTATGATTATGTTTGTTTGCTCTCTTTTAATGGACAAAGCCAGGATAACCCTAGAATTGCTATTAGTTCTGGATGACTGTGTGGAACTTATCCAGACTTCCAAGATATGTTAACAGTTTCAAATTTCTGTTGAAAAAGTATTGCTGATTAGCCAGGGAGACCACTGTCAGGTCTCCCCTTGACTAGGGAACTGCTATAAGATCCTTAAAACTGTATATCTACCTAAAGATGAGTCAAGTGAAGAAAATGTCTAGAGAAAAGGTGGAAAAGCATGAATGAAATAATATGAGTTCCTTCCTTTTTACAGCTCCAGATCTTATCAGAATGAGAGAGGAAAAAATGATTCCTAGAAATCATCTCCCTCTCAGCCTTTCTCCCTTCAGCCTTAATTATTTACACAGGTTAATGTTGGCAAAGAATTTCTGCATTGAACTCCACTGGAATCAAGAGAGACCATGGCAGAATAAGGGAGCATAAGAAATCCAGTCTTTAGACTTAGATTTATACAGATTAATTTCAACATATTCTAAAATGTATATAACTATGATTTATTTCTTTATACAGGAATACAGTAGGTAGTTAACATATCAGCAAGAATTATAACCTTTAGCAGCATCAGCACTTTGTTGATGAAATGAAGCATCCGTCTGCCTTGCTAATTCCAGCTGTATAATAAATGTCATTTTAACTAATCTTCTATGATACTGTTATTTATGCTGCTTACCCAATGTACTCACTCTTTGGGCCCCAATCAGGTCGTAAAAGCCATGTACTACTCAAAGTCAGTACTATGTCTCTGCTTTCAGGGAAAGATGATAACAGCTACTACATGTCAACTCACAGTAGCCAGGACTCACTTCATTAGGCCAACTGGGACTCTGACAAGTCAGAAAACTTTAATATAGTGGATCTTTATGAAGGTAAAGCTGTGATTTCCCCTCCGCTTTTCAGTCTTAGACATGACTTTTCCCTTATTGCAAGTCTTACAGGCAAATGATAGTGATCCTGAAAAATTCTAAGGGCCTTGTCTGATCATACTTAAATCTCTAGTGAACCATTCTTTGCAGCTCAGGAAATGAACAATTTAAGTTTTTCAAGAGCGAGAGTGAAAGGTTATGCCAAAGAAAAGCAATTTCAAAAGAATCACTATGACACCCTGGGCGAAAAAAGGTACAGCAAGTATGGATCCTTTCTCCCCCCAGACAGCATTATATTCTTATTATTAGCATTTCTTATTTCGTTCCATTGAACCAAAGGGGGTTCAGTTCTGTTTGGACAGGAATGGAACTTGATGCAGCAATGGGTTTTCATTAAATTGAACTTACAGTAGCTTATGGTGACCGCCAACAAGGCATAAAGGGAGAATTAACTGAGGCCTTACTGTCATCACATTGCTTGAGCCAAGCATTCACTGGAGCTCACTCAGGAGAAAACAAATAATATATTGGAATGATTTCATCCTAGCCTGTCAAGCAGAAATAAATGCAGACATTGAATCTCAGGGAACCTTAGAGAAAATATAGACAGGAGTAAGCTCTACCGTAGTGTAACTTTCAGAAAAAAATATTGCTGCAGAAGAAATAAGTTTTAGAAAGCAAGGCCTGTTATGGTTCCGCTGTTCCTTCGTAAAAGACAACTATTTGTATCCACAACAATTTAGGACAATCACAAAAGACTTAAATGTTGGTAACTGCTTCTGTTCCAACTGTTAGAACTGCTGAAAGTTACACCAGTTTGCAAGACCTAGATAAATCAGAGACTTTCTCATTTAATTTTGTGATTCTTGGGCTATCCTCCTCTTTTTAATGAGGGTCGCTTTTTCTCCTCTAACTCCTGATCAGATAGTCTCACTTGTCAGTGTGGACAAAACAAGCTAAAATGGGAACTTGAGTGAGCTATAGGTTAAAATGTAAAACAAAAAGTACAAGCAGGCATAGAAATCAGTATAACAGAAATATAGTTCTTGTAATAGAGAGACAAGAGTCAACCAGGCCCATTGTGTGATGTGCAATCACCAGACAGTAGAGTTACAGAGAAAATGAAAAAGACAGAAGCATTATAGACATAAACAACATGAATATTATGTTTATTCATTCAATATGTTTTCAAATTACTTCTGTTGTGGCTATGGGAATGGTACAGTTTATTTAGCCAAGAGTAAATAGTGTAAGAGAGGATACTTGAAGAAACGTCACAGTGGTTGGAGCAGAGGATGAAAAGTGGTAGTGAAGCTAAAATTATACTTAAATAACTTGAAGAAACAGAAGAAGGGTAAAGCTAAGCAATCGGGAGAGAGAAGGTTTAGTACAAATTTATACAGTGTAAAGTAATGCTTTGCTGAGACAACCAATCTCTGACAAAGCACGAACAGAAACATCAAGATAAGAACTTGTGGTGCACTTCACATCTGAACTCCACCAGGATTCTGGTAGCATGTGGAGAGGAATCTCAACCCCTAGAAAGCAGTACTAATACAAATGGTCCTTGCAGTATTAACACTAACACCACTGAGTTGGCACAGGGAACATCATCTATTGTTTACTTTAAAAATATATAGATAGCTTAACCTGTTTTTTGTAGTTAGAGCAGTTATTGAAGAAATTAAAGACTAGATTATCTCTTTAGCTTGAAAATACTCAAGGGCAGTCAAGTTTATTCTCCAGGAAGGAGAGGCTGAGGTTATATTCTTCTGTAAAATGACATAGCGATATGTTATGGAGCTGAAGGAATGGAAATAGTCTCCATCCTTGCTGAAGCAGTGTACTAATTTGTACTAGAAGTGAAGTAAGGAAGAGAGTTCTTGACTCCGTAGACCATCTTAGGGAATTTGAAGGAAATGGTGTATATATCCAAAAGAGTCTTCCCTGCTCCATCACTTTACTGAAGGAAAAAAAAAAAAAAAAAAAAAAAAAAAAGGCAAAAGGAAATTTTGCCTTAAATAGAAGCTTTGCTTGGAGTTATCCAGCTCTCTTCTTGGATCGTAAGCATTTCCATCTAAGACCCTAAACATGTCCACTAGGTACAATCCAGTCCCTAAGACCTTTTTTTCAGCCTTCTCCAGATGGTCAACATTCTTTTTTATTATTGTCTTTTAACATTATCTAATAGGAGTTTACTTACCCTGTTTTGATTTCCTTATCTGTGTGTGGTAACTTGCAATAATAAAGTCTTCCCAGATACCCATAATAATTCTCACTTTTACCCAGAAGAGAGGTCATTTTCAATTATATTCCTGGCTTCTACCCACATAAAGGTGCCTGTTGTATTGACCAGAGCAATGCAGATGAACCTTCTTTCTCTCATGGAAAAGGCTTGAGTGTTTCAGTTGCTGCAAACCATTTCTCAGTTTTGAGGCTGCTTCTCTTTAACCCAAGAGTTCTTATTCTCAAATTGCACCAAGGGATGTTTAGATTGGATATTAGGAAAAATTTCTTCACTGAAACGGTTGTCAAGCATTGGAACAGGCTGCCCAGGGAAGTGGTTGAGTCACCATCCCTGGAGGTATTTAAAAGATGTGTAGTTGTGGTGCTTAGGGACATGGTTTAGTGGTGCACTTGGCAGTGTTAGATTAATGGTTGGACTCGATGATCTTAAAGGTCTCTTCCAACCTAAATGATTCTATGATTCTGTGATTCAATTGAGCTGAATCAGTAGATAGAACACTCCGACTTCAGAAAGCTCTTTCCAAAATCAGATTTTTTTATAACTTCAGAAAATGCATTTACCTTTGCTATGGCATTATATTGATTAATCTTTCTACTCTAACCAACTTGAAAAAAAGAGCGTCCCGATCCAATGTTGGGGAAGGTTTCGATATGATCCCAAGAGCGAGGTTAAGACACAAACGAGGTCAAATGCCATATATCCAAAAGAGTTTTATTATCAAAAGTATCAAAAGTAAAAAATAGTAGTGATAGGATAGAATGGGAGAAAAGGTAGAAATCAAGCAAGCAACCGGGATAGAGTTGCAAGGATAATCACTACCATGGATCCAGCGGTAACCCGTTGGTCCTCAGTCTTCAATTCTTCAGTAGTGTGTCCACACTACGGCTTGTCTCCACAGTTTTCTATAGGGCATATTCCAGTGATGCATGCACATATGTACCGTTCATGCACTGTTCACATGTTGCAGGTTTCGTCTATCACATGACCTTTGCATGATCAACACCAGAAACCGATATCTTATCTCAAGGACTACAGTTTTCATGAGAATGGTAGCATCCACATTCCTGCATGCTTCATTGGCTCCAGCCCATCTCCTCCCCTGGATGCCTCAGTGGCCTGGTTATCATCCTTATGGATGGAGGAATGTCCTGCTTAGACAGGCCATCCCAGAGACAAATGGCTTGAGATAAATAGTTCACCTTTCAGTCTCTCACATCAAACAATCCTTGAGATGAATGGCTTGAGATGACAGTCCAGTCTCTCACACCTAACAATCTTTGAGACAAACAGCTCGAGATAACAATTCAGTCTCTCACAAAGAGTAAAGATATTTTGTTCTGTATGAACGTGTTTATACTGTTCTTCTTCTCTGATAAGGGTTCACTCAGCAAACTCCAGGTTTAGGACTTCAAATTAGCAGTAAAAACAAACAAAAAATTAAAAAAAAAAAAAAAAAGCCCAACCCAAACACATAAATCCACAAAACCATTGCCCTGGCTAATTTTGCATGACATTTGTAATCGAGAGCTAGTTAACCTGGATTACAAACTTATCTAATCTTAGTGTATGTGTATACTTCTCTTGTCTTATTCCTGAATGGGACTTTTAGGCAGTATTGTATAGAACCATAAACCATCTTTGCATAAGAGCTGAAAGAAGAGGCAAAAAGTCATGAAATAATAAATACCAGACAAAATCTGAGCTCTGTTCATGGTACCCAACTGCAGATTCCTTAAATCTAACTCTCAGTTTGTGAGTTGGAGAAAACCCAAAAGGGAAAAAAATAGCCCCTCAGCCAGTCCAATAATAACATTGCAAAGAACTGGAAAATACTTAGACAGAAATTTGAAATATATATAATGGTAGTTGGTGCAGAAAAGTGAAAGTGAAGGCATCAGTCTTTCCACATGTTGCCAGAAAAGCAGCTTTTAACATTTACAATAACAATAGTTTTCAGGAGAAAATGTAAACTTGAATATGATACTAAATATCTTGTACTTCAAAACAAATCAGCTTTGAATAGATCAGTTTTTCTGTGTGCATGAACAGACTGGGCAAACAGTAGATGAGATCTGAATAGAAGGCCTAGTCAAATGTATGCAGAGTGACTAATAAAATACAGAGTGATCAGTTGAATTACAGAGAAGGTGTTAAGGGAGAAGCTGTCTTTTGTGCTATAAACTATAGTAAGTAAACTCTTGCAGATAGCATAAGAGATACTATTAAATAAAATAAGAACTAGAAGAAAGGGTATTTTTGTACTAAATGATATAAGAAGAGGGCTAAATCTGAAAATGGGAAATATCCAAAGGTGAAATCTACACAAAAAAATATTGAAATGAAATGTTTATAAATTACAGAATTTAGTGTTATCTTCTACCTAGATAAAAATTCCATCCTCACACAAATCCTGTAAATAAAGCACATAGAGCTGTATTGTCATGCCAATGGGCAATCAAATGTACTCAAAAATCTGAATTAAAATTAGCACCTAAAATGTCATATTTCTTAAATCCTTCCCAGCTGCTGAGATTCATCATAGCTCACCAGCTGGAAACAGCCAGGTCAACAATGTGAGGTGCCGTGAAATCCTGAACTGTGATTAAACATTAAGCTACAGTGCTTTAAAACCTGCATTGTCAGACTTCTCCAGCTTATTTTTCTTATTAGCTGTGTGATAGCTAAGTGTTTTTTACCTAACCTTGATGTTTCAGGAAACAAACTCACAGCTGTTTTTTGTTACCCACCAAGTAGAAGCCAGTTTTCCCAATGACATCCCGTGAGCACTTTGTTTCACTTGGTTTGAGAACTAAGTCATCTGGGTTATTCAGATAATTTCTTTTATTTTTTTCATTGCACAGCTGAATATTTGCAAATTGCACATATGAATTATGAAACCTGCATATTCACAAGAGAATTTCAAAAAGCAGTATTAGCAGACAATAATATCAGTTGAACCTTTCACACGCAACTCTTCGACTTTAAAATAGGAATCCCTTTCATTTAGTTGTGTTGGTCACTCTGAAGAAAAGGAAAAACATCACACAGCCTTCTAATTAAGGGACTGTAATTTTTTTTCCTGGGGTGAGTATTTGCAAATGAATTATTCTCAAAGCAAAGTACACACCAGGCAGTTTGATGGAGCAAGCACTTCTGTGTCCCCTACAAAACGAACTCCTTGCTGTTGCTAGTTCTCTCCTTAGAGATAAACCACCCAGGGTAGCTCCAAAGCTGGTTCTTTCTCCTTCTCCTACCTCCTCCAGACTGGACCAGAACTCTTTCCTTCTCCCTTCCTGAGGGAGGGGAGTGATGGAAATCCCAGCTTCTAGCCCAAAGCTTAGAACCTGCCACCACATGCTTTGGCCTTACTCCCAACAATGGATGTAGCTTGTTCGTCCATCCTGTCCAAATAACCAGTATGCTAAACATTGTTCAGTGAAGAGATTGTCCACAACTGGAAAAGAAAAAAAAAAAAGAGTTCAGGGATATTTTAATTCTGCTAAATAAATTATTCTTTATCAGTTACTCACTCAGTGCTAGTTATTATACAAGCTTTATCCATTTTGTCAATTATGCATAATCTTTCCATACATGAGATAAATTTATCAACATCAAGCATGACGAATGTTGCTGGGACCAACCTGTCTGCACAAAGAATTAGATGCCTTCCATGCAAGGAACGGAAAATTCACTCTTTCAACTGCATTTTGTTGTCACCAACCTAATTTGAAGTATCATTTCAATTTCCCTGAACTGTTGCTACCAATTAATGTAGGACAAATTTGGAAGTTTAAACTATTTTTTTTTAGTCACAAGATATTTTTAAAATCAAGATGAATGACTTCTCTGATTCATATCTGAAACACTCTGCAATACACAGCATGTAATGTAAAGATAAGGTAGAGCTATTAATATTCCAGAGTTCTTTCTGTAAAGACATTAAAATAAATGTGTGTTAATAACATTTTACTAAAAACTGACATTATTCTGCCCATGACATTAATGCTTTGACATAATGGCTATAATATCTTCTACATAATGTGATCAAATGATATCAAAAAGGAAAGAGACAAGCAAATGCATTATAAAGAAGGGCTCATATATATTAAATTATGTCATCATTAAAACAATAATAAAAAGAACTCTTACATTAAATTGTGTAAAATATAAAAATTAATACTGTTATTAGCTAGACATGTTTGTCATGAATTTTAACAATATTGTGATGACTGCAAACAAAGATGACATATTTGCATCTTTCCCTTGCTTTTTCAAAGTATACGATCCATAGTTTATTAATGAAAAGCAAATTGTTCTTTCTGACATATTTCTGAGTCATATTATTAGTACCATTATTTTCTACTTTGTTTTTTAACTGTATGACTTTTAACATGTGGGTTCTGTGAGTGGGTAACAAGAACAGTGAATGTAGTTTCCAGATGTTTTTGTAAGAAGACATAAGAAATACACAAGAC
Source organism: Haliaeetus leucocephalus (assembly GCF_000737465.1). Lineage (NCBI taxonomy): Eukaryota > Metazoa > Chordata > Aves > Accipitriformes > Accipitridae > Haliaeetus > Haliaeetus leucocephalus. The sequence continues at coordinate 1,267,691 of NW_010972942.1, forward strand.
AAGACCTTTTGTAGCAAAAACTGGTTTATTTATGAATTATTCAAGAAAGAGTGGATCACACCAACATTGACTACTGTAAGATTTAGGCCTGGTGTATGCTGATCACCTGATCATCTTTGTCAGCTGTAGCATCTTGGCCTTGCTAAGCTTTTTCCAAACTATGTAATCTCCATAAATATCTTCAACATTTCTATTTTATTACAGCCCTACAGCTATGCCATTCATTTTAAAGATCTTCTGAGTTTCTCGTTATGGCCTTCTGTTCTTTCTGTTTTAAAGTCAAGCGTTAGCTGCATAGACTTTACTATGCCACAAACCACCAAATATAGTGGTTTTTTCATATCAAACATATCAGGTGCTAATAAGATCCTTGAGACTATCTGCAGAAAGAGTGCATCCTAAAAAGGAAACTGAACATTTTCTTGAGAATCCCTGCCAGAAACCTATTTAAAAAAGGAATGAAAATATAGAAAAATAATTGAGATGATCAGCCATATCCCTGATCATTTTTCTCTTTGTAGGTAGCATTAGTCATTTTCACATATTCATTCACTCAGTACTTCATGCATAGTTAGATGTTTGGATTTTTTAATTCTACAGCAACAAGGGAATATATTGATTGTCATGGTTCATCTAATTGCTCTACAGTTCTCGGAGCAATGAAACCATCTACTCGCTTTTGGCCTTTACTTTTGGGAGAGGTAACATTCCAGTGTGTATGAGTCATGGTTTTATTAGCCTTACTTGGCAATATTGGATGCCTTTCTGAAAATTTGTGTCCAGTTCTTCCTTCTCTGTCTTGCTGTCCAGTCCTTCCAGTGAGTAAACTTCCTTGATGATTCCAAAGCCTCAGTACAGCAACTTTATTAACTTCTTCAGAATGAAAAAAGTCCAAATCAATTTCTCTTCAACATTAAAAATACAAGAAATATTTGGGATTTTAATCAAAATATTGATTTTGAATCAAAATATATTTTTTGACAATTTTGAAGAATTTCATGACAGCCTAGGACTTTTTTTTTTAATTAATTAACTAAATAGGCTGATTAATAAAAATAAATGGATAAGTCATCCTTTTCTTAGTGGAGTTTTTTAGTGGGGAAATTTTCAAAGCCAGCACTTCCAGCAGTTTTTCCCTGTCTATCTTCTGAGGAAGAAACCAAGTGATAGACAATAAGTTTTCTGAGTGAGCTAATACACACAGTCCTAGTAAAACAAGCCAAATAGAGCAAGCACATTTGTATGTGATCACAAAGTAATTTACCGGTATTTCAAAGTACTTCACCCAGTGGTTATAACCTCTTTGTCTCCTCTAGGGCAGACAAGCCCTCACAGTAACATTTTAGCTTTAATATTGGTAGCATCACTGTAAGATTTACTGATTGCCCACTTGATGTTACGATCACCTCATCTTCTTTGGAGTTTCTTTTAAGAGGATAGTGACCTACTGCCATTCTATTGTACTGTGTACAATTTATATGACACCAAAATGCCTCCAGGTTCAATGTGCACTATTGAGAGTAAAATAAATTATACCCATAGGTTCTCTTTTGACTGTTTAATAGCATAGAATAAGTTCAAAAGGAGAAAAAAATGGCCAAAACAGGAAAGTAGAATGAATTCTATCATATTTCGTTTGGAAGAATGTATACTTGGATTGGAACATCTATACTTTGACTAGTGAAAAAGAGATTTATCAAAACAAATATAGACAATAAAAATAAAGACAAAGAAAACATTAATTAAAATATCAAAGTATGCTTACCTGAGCATTTTTAGATATTTTCCATATTACATTTTTTCAATTATGATTTTAATTAAATAAAAACTTGTTTACACAAATAAAAAAAAGGCTGCAGAGAAATGCTGTAGTTTTCAGAAATAAATAAAAGCAAAATAGTACATCATGAGAATGTCTCAAGTTTAAAGAAGTTCAGTAAAAGAAACCTTTAAAACTTTGGCAGAAGTGTGCTTGAGAGTGAACTGATGGTACACCTTCATCTGGATTGTAATGGAAAAGAAAGTAAAACCATCAGTATGGAACTCTAGGATTTGTTTGTTGTTTTTCTTTCTTTTTTTTAATTTACTGTGGAAAGATTCAACATTATACTCCTGAAATATCTAATGTCTTGGGATCAATTGTATGTGCATGCGGTAGGCTGGCAGAAAGGACTCAGCAGAGAAAAACAGGAAGGGGGTGTTGAGATTGGCTAGGGACACATGTAATGCCAACACAATCTGCAACCACCCTTGATAAGCACAGGGCAAATGTTCATTTAATTCTTAACCAATGTGGTTATTGCATCCTCCCTCAGACCATGGGTGCAGGTGGGCCTATGCTTACGCTTCAGCTATAGTGGCTGAAGTGGGTGTTTAAATTCACTTCTATTGCACCTGTTTCAGACAGCCAGAATATACTGCTTGAGGAAGTAATCTTTTTCGTTGTTACAACTGTTTGCTTCAGTGTGTGCGAATCATTCCTGTGGGTACAACTGAGAGAATAGCAAGCAATCAACCAAGTCATTTTAAGTTAATAGCCAAAGAAGCAGTATGATCAATCCTAAGGTAACAACTATAGCTTTTCAGATTATTTTACACTGATTTCTTAGCATCTTTTGACCATTTCCTAATTTAGTTTAACATATGGTTTTCATTGAAATAGAGCAACTTTTTGTGTAGATGAGCTTACAGTTGTACAACTTTGTTTTCCCTTGCAAAGAAGATGGAAAAAAGAGCAACTTACTGCCTGCATCAGTAATAAATGCAACCCCTGTATATGGCAGTTCTGACCTTTACTCAGACTCACTTTGTTCATTTGCTCTTCCCTGTGCATGTTCCATATAACCTGCACAAAGATGTAAATCTTCTGTGTGAGAATAAAACCTGAACCACTTGCTTCAGGGTCTTTAGATATACATATGAGAACCACAGACTGTCAAGGCCCTGAGGGCACTAATTGGGGTTAAATACCTCGCCTGGGACACCTACCCACACCCTCTGTCCAGGAGCTCCTTTACACACAGCCTCTAGTCCCTTTGATGGATTATGTTGTATGACCTAAGTCAAATATTCATTGACACACAGGTTTTGCTATGTTTTGATACTTTCTTTTTCCTCTCCAAATGGAAGATGTCGAGAAGAAGCGTTATCTCCTATCCATGGTGTGAGTTGATGATAGAAGGCAGGAAGAGTGCCCCAGGTGAGGGAAAGACACTGAGAGCACCCTGTTCAGTGATGCATTTTCTGTGGAACTAGGAGGTGGTTGGTTGAGGTCTTACACTGGTCTTGGACTGCTTAAGTTAAAAGTGCTTTAATTTGGATGAGTTCATACTAGAACCCCAGACAGCAATCCTAGATGTGCCATCCTTAACACACCTTGCAGTGCCCCTTCACCTTTTTCCTCTAACTTTTGGCATCTAAGAATGAAGCTGCATACCCAGGATGTGGAAGAACAGTGCCAGCCTACCCTAAAAAGGTGTTAAAAGTTTAGTGATCATAATTGCCAAATTTATCACCTGAACAATAGTGATGTTTCAGGCATCTTTCCCAAACTAGCTAGCCCTCAGTATAACTAACTGTATGTTATAGGTGAAGCAAAGGATTTCAGGATGGAAACAGCTTCTGCAGATCTAAAGTCACTTTCTTGTGTTTCTATGGAGGCTGTAAAATAAGCACCCATTCAGTCTTTCTTCCAAGTCAGTGGTGCCTCTCACCTTCATAGAAATTGTACTGAATTCTTGTTCTGGAGTCACAGCTTCCAAAGACAGATGAATTATAAACAGCTCGCACTGTAGCACATTGCACATTCAACATCAGACACTATCATTGCTTTGGTTCAGTTCTGTGTTTGGGAAGAAAAACCACTACACATATGCTTGATATTTATTTTTTCTCCTTAAGATTGACTTATAAATCTGAAATACTACTCTAGTTGAAAAAAAGAATAAAAAAAATCCTCAGCCTCTTTTCTGTATCCTACCGAAAACCAAGTCCTCTTGTGGAGCTGCCTTGTGCACTTCTCTAACATTTTATCAGGCTGCAGGTGATTCTCTTCTCTAGGTTTTCTTAAGGAATTCAAACCAGACCTTGATGCTTCCAAATGTTCTTCAAAAAACCACCGTACTTTTGCAAGGTGTTTTGTTCCTATGGTGTGCTGTATGGACCGTATTTTGTCGCTGGGGCACATGGAATTTGGTGGCTTCATTATATGCTAAGCTTAAGCAAATCTTGAAGATCCTTGATTTTGATTCACTACATAATTGCAATTTACTTTTTAGTTTTTTCCCAAAATTTGTCATTCACCCTGTTTATGATATTGTACTAAAATTGCCTGAAACTCCAGTGTTTGAGATAACTTTTGCTTTGAGGTATCATAGTTTAATTGACATCTGAATTAAAGGAAATAAATTGATACAGTACAAAAATTCTTTTAAATCCTTATTTTTTATGAACTAAAAGTATTTTTTTTTAAGATTTTTGGTTTATTTTATACAAAATTGTTTCCTGTAAGCTTCTGACTTAGAGTATGTGCCCTATTATCTGGCTATAATTATTCTGTGAAGCCAAGACCATTAAAAGCTTTCTTCATTTTCCTGTTGGTTTTATGAAAAATCTAATTTAGCTTTAAGATACGGTACATTCAGAAATGATCATTTGCATGGAAATTGTCATCAAAAAAAGGAATTTGGTAGCATTTCCTGGACTTAGTGATCAGTTTAGCCTCCATACTGAGCTACCAATCATTTCCAGAAATTGTTATGGTCAAATCTGGCAGGTATATTTAGAAATTTTTCAGTAATCTCCTGTGCAGATGTTTCATTCTCTTCCTGAAACCCCTTGGCTTATAAAGGTCACATCAGGGCAACACAGAAGTGGAGTGAAAATTGCCAATTGCAGGTTTGGAGAAAGGTTGTTTCCTCTGACAAGTCAAGGAAAAGCTGGAAGTCTGAAAAGAGCTATGGGTAAACACAGCTGTCATTTACTCCCAGCTGATTTCATTGTGGCTGCAGCGGGTGTCTAACTGCAGAGTTTATCATAGAATTTCAGCAAGGCCCTGCTAAAAAACAAAAAACTTACAAGTTAATCTAGCAATTTGTTGTTTTTTTTCCTGAGCTTTAGACTTATGGTCATTAAAACCTCACACACGTTACTTGGCAATATGATCTATAGACAACCATTAAAAGGAAATAAGAAGTACAAAATCCTTCTGTACAGTTTGGAAAGAATTCTGACACGTATCTAGGTAGCTGGAAGGATGAAGAGGATATAATTTTACTGTTAGCTCTCTGTCCTGTGCCCTGGGTGCAGAACTGGTAATGCACTCAGTCTGGTATTGCACTCTAGATGATAGTTGCTCCCCAGCTACCAAAATACAGAGAGGACTCCAAGCGCTCCTCCAACACTGTGAGAGAACATGCACTGTGCTCTCCTCCGAGCATGCTTCATGGCCAGTCTCTCCCCACTGCACTTCTAAGGGCATGTGCCAGCAGAGAAGCTGAGTGAGAGCTTCACAGAGGCTGAGGCTTGACCCTCCATCAACATCAGGAGAGCTGAAGGTTGAGATGGGAACACAATCCTTCACAAGAACAGTTGGTAGGCAAGATGCTCAAGCTTGTTTCAGCCTGAAGGCACTTGATTCTGTATTCATTGGTATGAGCTTCATAGCTTTATCAACCCCACCATACAGTAATTCAGCAAAGACTGATTCCGACTTCCAGCTATACTACTTACCCCTGATTTCAACGCTTTTCAGTCCTTTCCTGTTGTTTGCACTAGGAAGTTAAGTTTTGGGACATATCCTGAAATGCACAGTATTTAAACTGTTGTAAATGAAGTATGAGCACCCATTTTTTCAGCTAATTATTAACATAGCAATTCATATTTAAAAATAACAAAACAGTGGGTTTTGTTAGTTTTCACGAATATGGACATTATTTAACCATTAACCTTAGGGAAATTCCAGCCCCGAAGTTTTAAAATGTATTCTCTTGAATTCTTCCCTATAAAATCAAAATCAATGGTTATTCTGGGAGAATTCTCTTTTTGTTGTTTTCCTGGCAGAAGAAAAGGGAAACAGCATAAAGGTATAAAGATTAGTAGATTAAGGTAATTTAATGACCATGTGCTCAAATGGAAAATGTTCTTTTTGGAATGAACTGGTTCCTGGTGGATCACCCAAAGTTCATGCAGCAATTAACATTAATTATTTCAAATGTGCTGAAAACTTTATAACAAATATTAGCTACCAAGGTTAATTATTGAACGTGAAAGCGATGCACTGATGTAATAAATACAAGGAAACTCAAATCTTAAGGGAAATGGTGCCAGCAACTAGAAGAAGAAACCACAATCCATTCCCATAATAGCAAGTGCTAACACAACATATCATTTTCAGACATCCTTGCCCAGCTCTAGTACCTCACAAGACTAAGTTGGGATCATATTCCAGTGCAGAAAATTCCGAACTTGCCATGCATGTCTTATTCCCTTCCCACTCCTGAGACTAATATCTGACACAAAAGACATCAGAAATCCTTTTTCAGATTTCTTCTTGTCTTCATATTAATTTAGAAGAAATAGATTTCAAGTAATGTTGGAGTTGGGCTGTGCTTCAAAATGAAGAGTAACTGATTCATAATAATCATTTTTCTAAAATTTCCACTGCCTCTTTTGTGCTAACAGACCCTATGTTACTAAGGAAAATTCTGATCCTTTGCTTCAAAACAGCAATTCCAAACTAAAACATTTGATTACATACAAATTATAGATAACCTTTGGATACCTGTTATTAAAATTATTAGACTTCAGTGATGCCACCTTTTTTTTCTCTACTTTGATTGGTTTTATTGGAATTATTAAGTTTAAAAACTAATTCTAAAAATATAGAGAAAAATATTAAACAGATATTTCTCACAAGAAGCCTCTGACCTTCAGTAACTATTTTCCTTATGTTGTAAAATTTAACCTGGTAGGAGTAATTGGTTCTGTGTGATTTCCTCAATTGTATGTCTTGAAGCTGTTTCAGCTGTTTTCCAATAGCCATTGATTTTGAAACTTTGCCGATATTTTAGGTTTTGTTGCTATGCAAACAATTGAATGTTAACCTCTAAAATTATTGATTCATTTCCAAGTAGGCTCAGAAAAGATTTTGTTTTCAGCTTTTACATGTTATAATAAATTTATTACTTTTAAGAAAGAGGTGTAAATAATTTTATAATCATATTTTATTTTTAGCAAGTGAGCACAAGATAGACTCATTGTCTTGCTTTTGTTTTCAGTTCACTCGCTTAAATAAGAACTAACTCAACTAGTAGAGCACCAATTTTCAGAGAAGTTCAATATGCCTAGCAACTCATTGGCCTATGCCCTTTCTGAATGCACAAAAAATAATACCAGAAAAATCTGAAACAAAGTTCACAGTTCAATTCTGTCCTGGATTTGAAGCCCTTGAAGTGTGAGGGTTTTAGTACAAAGATTTGGCAATACTGTGGATTTCATTCTTTTAGCTGTAACTTCACAAGTGCAGCAGAGTTTTCTCCTGTTACTTTAATAAAAAATGCTTATAAAATTTAATGAAGACAACATTTGGTTTGAATTACAGCGAGATAGTAATTCTATATTTATGCAGATGTTAAGGGGAGCAAGGTTAAACTGGAAGTCATGGCACCATATTCCAACACAACCTGATGTAAAAAGTCAAGTTCTGTAGAAAGCAATTAAAAAGAAAGGGAAGAGGGGAAGCAGAAATGTGATGAGGGATGGGAAAGAAATAAACTCTCCTACCAGTCTGTATTCAAGCAAACTGAATTTATAAGGTCTATCAAAGGAACTGTCATGACCAGTGCAGCAGAAACCATGTCATAGCACATATTGTTTGACATCAAGTGTAGTCAGACTGCATTTTGACGCAGGGAGAGCTCGTGGTGCAGAGGCCTCCTTGCAGAGCATGGAGAGGAATGAGCTTTCCAAAAAAAAAAAAAAAGTTTTATATTTTTCCTTTTTTTTTCTAGAAAGCTGACATAGAATTTTAGATGTGCATTAAAAGGAAATGGGCCAAAAGCAGCTCAGACTGACACATTATTTATGGGACTACTTTTTAATGCTGTCATCATAACTTCCTTCTGGGTTGGATTCGACAGAATAGGCTTCTTTCCAGGTTCCCTTTAGACAAAGCCAGTATCTTGCCAGCACAGCTTCTGAGAGATACTACTACAGAAACTGGGTTTGACCTGAAATATAAATGCTAGCTTAACCCTCAGCAGGATCCAAATACTTTGCTTAGTCTAAATCTAAGGAAATACTTGTGCTTAATTATCTACTCAGTTCATACAGACGAACCTTTCTCCACCTCATGGTGTTCAGGGGATGTCTAATAGAGGATGATAACATAGGAACTGATCTTCAGCTAGGGTAAATTAGTGGAGCTGTGCCAGCTGAAATCAACCATGGATCTTGCCAATTGACATCAGGTTGTTTAAGGGATGATGAATACAACTTTAATTTTATTGAGCTTTTACATGATGTTTCTTAATATGTGGTTGATTTAATTTTCTGCTTTTAAATAGTAGTATAATTTACATTGATAGCATGCTATTATCTTGGCAATGTTACATAATCTCCAAATCCCTACATCGAAAACCATTAGGTTGACATATCATAGTTTTTTTACTGACATCCTTTTGCCATTGTCTTGACATGGTAATGTCTCATAGCATAGTTGCATTGAAATAATTTTTCTATCAGTTTGACATGACATTGTCTCCATGGACTTGTACTGACACTTAAAACAAATGGAGAATTACTGTTGCCATGTTGCGCGGAAAAAAATTGCTGCACTCACAAAACAATTTTGTTTTCACAATACAATGATCCACTTTAATAACAGCTTTCAATTTTAGATGGCTATTCTTTTTTCTCTTTTTTCCCTAGAGCTTGCTACTATAAAAAAACCCTATAAAATGAAAGCAGAATTTCACCTCTGCTCATCTAAAAAGGCTTCACATATTGAAACCGATTTAGTTTAAAATAAAAGCAAAATAAAGAAAAAAATACCCAGTTAGTTACAATAGAGATGTAAAACTGCTCACATAAAATAGGAAAAAATACTGAATTTTGAGTCTGACTGATCTGAAGATTTGTTCACTTCTTCCAAAAGATGCTTTTTATATGTCCATAAAGTTGTATAAAAACTCTGTGGGTTTGTATCTTCCTTTGATTTGCTATTTGACTGAATATCAACATACAAACAAGAAAACCTTTTCTGAATTGTTGTGTTCAGGAATTCCAGCGCAGTTTCTTCTGGATTTTTTGAAGAAATGCTCAGATGAGGTAGTATCCATCTATCTAGACAAAACTATATGGAGAACTATATCAAAACATTGCAGTTCCAGTTTTCATAATTTGCCATGACGACCACATTTCTGTTACTTTCATATTCGAAGCTAAGGCCAAGATTGTGAAACATAGTCTAAAGGAAAGATAATTGGAGTGAGGTCATTTTCATATCTGGGTGTTTGTCTTTAAGATCCTTTTCATTAGTGACCCTGACATAAAAACTGCTAGCTAACAAAATTTGTTAATGGCTCAGAGTTTGAAAGTACTGTCTAAACCTATAAGGGTCAGACTATCAGAAAGCACTAGGTGACATTAAAATCTGGGAATGAGATGACATTTAATAGCACAAAATGAAAGCTATGTCTCTGTAAAGGTCAGCAAGGGTGTGTATTATAAACCTGGAGCTCAACACTGAATGTAAGAAGATCTGCCTACGAGATGTAATAATGAAAAAAACAAAGCTGTATCAGGGCAAGTATTTCAAATAGAAAAAAGATGAGTACCATTATACAGGTTACTGGAATACAGGACTATAGTTTTGTTGCTAATGTCCAGAGAGATTAACTCAAACTGAAAGGCCACCAGGCAAGCATTACCAGGCATCTTCCTAGGAGCAAGACAAAGTGGCTGTCTTGTACAAGGAGAACTAAACGATTGTGCCCTGCAAAGTAAGTGCTAGCAGAGAATATGGTTTTCTCATCAAGATTCAGAGAGAATGAGATTATATCTTCTCAGGGACAAGAAGCATTTCAGCTAGAGGACAATGCTAACACAAGAGCAAAGAGGTGTCTACTGGCTGTAAACATGGTTAGGCTGGTCCTAGAAAATGGTTTCTTCCTAACAAAAATAGGACTGTCTTCCTGCTGAAGCAGGTTGAAGACCACATGATAGTGTGGCTAAATGGCTTTGGATACCAAAACACTTTAATCACAGATGTGCGATTTTACTAACGGCATGACTTCCCCAGCCCGTGAGAGACACAAGGCAGCCCGGAGGAAGGTCGGGTCCATCAGAGCACTGGTGTCAGTGCTGCAGTGCACAGCCCAGTGCTCTGGGGTCCCCTGTGCTCCTCTATGGTTCCTGGAGGTTGAAGACATGGTCCTGGATCCTGGGGAGGTCATGGGGTTCCTCACCAAGGTCTTTTTTATATTATGGTTACCTCCATTATTTTTAAGTGTTCTTAGTTATAGGTTTGGGTACAGAATAACTAACCAAGGATTAGTCTTCTCCAATTGCACTGTTGTTTCCTGATTTGCTGTTGCCATTGTCACTGCTCCCAATCTTCCTGTGCAGGTCACTTTTGGACATGCTTGCACTTCTGGATGACCAACAGACTGTGTAGTTTGGCTATATATTTCCTTGAGCACACCAAAACACAGCAGAAAGTGAGTTGAGTTCATCGGTTTGTGCCAGCAGCTTTGCTAACTACATCTAACACATGATGACTGCTGCAGTAGTAGAGCCAGGAAACAAAGCTGGTTTTAGTCTCTGAGAGACTTTCTGCTGACCACAGGTGATTGGACAAAGGTCTCTTACAGAAATAAGATCCTCTTTTCCCAAGATGTGGGCCTGCTTTTTACAGTTCTGTGACATTTTTAGTGTGAGTGTCCATGGACTGTCATATAAGCTGGAATAAAGCTCTGTGTTTTCTAGTGCTGGTCAGGTGCCATCATAAAGAGAATATAAAGTTGTAACACTGGCGATTGTGGAAAAAGAAGAGTATTTAACCAGTAATTGATGACAGAGCAGTAGATCTCTTAATTTATGAACACTACAAGTTTGGTCAAGGTCAATGCTTGTGTGATTGCCTGTTCTTTATGCATTTATGAGTAAAAAAATTCAGGAGAAATTCCCTTTGAACACCAGCTGACACACATGCTTTAATACAAACCGATTTGAATTTTCTTGATAATACCAGGTGAGTAAGTCATAGTCCACATGTTATGCCAGTCTGCTTCTGTTCATCAAGAGCATGAGGCTGTATATTAACAATGATGAAGCCCAGGAGCACTTTTTAAATAATATAAATTTGATCTTAAACAGGCAGGTTAAGCTGACAGCTGATGAAATCTAAACACTTGCAGTCTTTTTCACAAGTAATATACACAGTGGAGTGCATCTACAAGTTATAAACAGCATTTTAAGCAGTCAAGCCAAAAAGGAGAAAGGGTTATATTTAAACGCAAACCTGAACAATTCAGTGCTTCAAAACATCAGTCAAGTCTCCTTGAACCATGCTGCTGTAACTGATTGAAGTAGCCTGAGAACTTTAAAATGAAGAGAGCTGACACTTCAGGTTAACACTGATTTAACACATATTGGCCTAGATGAAGTAATATTGAACATAAGAGAATGACAGCAGGTTATACATCACTAAAAGAGAGCTGTCAGAAGGTAGTTTCTCTAAAAAGTAAGTCCAAGTTGTTTCTAGAATTTTAGCCTTCATTGCAATCCCTCTTCTCCAAAGTTTTAATTACAGTATCAGCAACTTGTCATTCCAAGGGCCATGGCATTACAAAAAAAAGGTAGGTCTGCTGAGGTCACAGCATTCACTAAGAACATGAACGGAAAATATTAAGCTGGGTTAGCTCTGGATATTATTTTGGTAAGCAGACCAATACATTTGTGAAATTTCTGACACCAGAAGGTGTCCTTTTTATTACAAGGGTATAATTAATATAGTTATATTAATATAATTATAAGCCATATAATTGTGGCTTCCTTATTTATGCTTCCCAACAAAATTATAGTAGAAGCTCCAAGCAGGAGGGCTTTTCAGAATTATTGGCTCTGACCTGTCCTTAGGGTCAGAAGACTTTGGAAAAGAATGTCTGGCAATGTCTAAAAATGTTATAAGAATGTGGAGTAAGTTATCAAAAGGAGATAAAATATATTAAAAATTCAAACTTGAAATAGGTACACTTTATTTTTCACAAAGGATAACTATTGGAATAGAGGAACATGCTAGACACCATCCTAAAACTTACATCCAAAACACACTAAAGACCTTTTTGTCAAAATACTTGTTGATTTTTTGATGTAGCATTAGATTTTCAAAAATTCTACTGAACATTTTGCCAAGTCTGCATTGTTTATTAGGTAGAGGATTAAGGCACACCAATTTCCATAGCCACTAACACATTAAAAGCAAGTCTGACTCCCCTTAAAACATGCTCAGGTAGCCCTTTACATCTGGGTGACCCAGGTACCCCCTCTCAGTGAAAATCCACATCAAAATTTAACCTTACACTTTTAGTTCTTACTTACTTTGCTGCTGTGCTCTTAGAAAGAGGGATTGAGTGGTCATAATTCTCCCTCTGACCTTTACACCTCTGAATATAAATAAGTATGTGATAGGATATGCCAGCTTCACACTGACCACCAAGAAATCCTTTCTTTGGGGTGGGGGAACCAGACAGACATTTAGGCTTCACTACGAGCATAGCCAAAAGCAATGGGTTTTTTGTACTTCAGTACAAGGAACATTTTTAGATTCTCCTCTAATTCTATGGAAGAATGCATTTCAAACTATTTTACAGAACTGGAGAGAAGGTCTGAAACAGCAAATGGCATTATATAAACGCCTGCCAAGCATACAGGAATACTTGGATCATCCTGACCCAGATTATGTTAAGAATCAGTTTCTGTTTCTTGTCAATGCAGCTTCAAGTCAAACCTTTAAAGTTGGTGGAGAGTCTACAAAGCCATTACCTTCTAAATATGGCCCTGGGCATGTGTGTGTATATATATACACATGAAAGAGTGAAAGCAATATAAAATTGTGAAAAAATTTGGTCCCACTTCTCTGATCAAATATTTATGCAAGGGATACTATGCAACTATTTATTGTCCAGCACACTGTTTGTGTGCCTATACTTTAATACCCTGTAAGGCTTCTGCTAGCTGGAATCAAGCACATCTACATTTTTAAATATTTGCTCTTAATAAAGGTTTTATGTATGGAGTCTTTGATGTTTTGCAGGGGGGCTATTTTTTACAAATTATTTAAAATAGTGAATGGACTACAGAACAAGCTTGTGGTCAGTTCTTTTTGACCTACAGCATGCTTACAAATTAACCAACAGGAAGGTGGGCAGGAAGGCTAAGGGGATTAATTGATTACAGTGTCACAGTGAGCAGGTTAGCTTACACTACAGTGAGTTCAGTCTGTCATTGTAAATGGGAGAGGAGATAGAAACAAACAAGCAAAGATCAAAGCCAATCTGTTATAAAATGCTCCCTTGCTACTAACTTCTTTTAGAAAAGGACGGCCTTCAGCAAAATTTGAGTTTTTTCTCCCCATCTAGTCTTCCTACTGAGGATAGATAATTCTTCCCTTTGTGGTTCAAGATGAGGTTACACTCTGTCTAGGACACAACAGAGGTCAGATGATCTCACAAGTCCCAAAATAATAACAAAAGCTGCTACCAGGCACCCACGTGCTTTCACAGCTAATCCTTATAGAAATCCATTATAGAAATCAGCTTATGTATAAATAAAGAAATCCAGATTTTATTAGGGTGTCTTTCCCATACTATAATCTCATTATGAACACACTAGTCAACAATATCTTTTGAAGGGAAAAGCTGGGAAAAAACCTACCAATTTTTAATAGTTCTTTTTTCTGAGCATGTTTTAGTGGCCACAGAGTTTAAAGGATGGAGACAGAGCAAAAGGAAAACAACAGTCTGCTGAAGCATTGGAACAGGCTGCCCAGGGAAGTGGTTGAGTCACCATCCCTGGAGGTATTTAAAAGATGTGTAGATGTGGTGCTTAGGGACATGGTTTAGTGGTGGACTTGGCAGTGTTAGGTTAACGGTTGGAGTCGATGATCTTAAAGGTCTTTTCCAGCCTAAATGATTCTGTGATTCTAAGACAGTTAGAAATCATGTGAAGGCCCACCTCCAGTTCATGCCACTCTGTTAGCAAGCGTCATTTGTTGCAGATGTAGCACATTGAAGATGAGGTACAATCACCACCATGGAAATATAAGGCAATGCTCCAGGTAGTGGAGCTGGACAAGTTGAGAGACAACTCATCACAAATTTGATATTTGGTTAGTATACACATTTTACTTAGCAATAGTTGATTATCCAGAGATCAGATTCCTACCCTACACTCTCTTTTAACCTCATGCTGACCTTAGCTGTCCTACATTAATGGAATAAGTCTAGTGTCAGAGAGATGGCCAAACACATTCTTTACTAGCATTCTTAGCATACCTCCATGTTCTAATTCTCTAATATACATGCTAAATTATGTATTACTATTATAACTGTATTATAATGACATCAGAACTATATAATTAATAATTAATAGCTCATTATATAGTTAATAAAAGGCACACTTTCACCCATTAATTGAATATGAAGTGTTGATTTGCAGACAAAAGGGTGTAAATCCCCATGCCAAATCCCAGAAGCTGGCACATATTCTAATTCTCTTTCCTTTCGAACATCAAATCCTCTCATGTACCCCTTTCTTTAATGACAGAAAAGAGATCTTATCTACATCTGTTTTTCTTAATACCAATATCTTTCTGAATTAAATAGTTGAAAATAGATGCACATTTATTTGACAGTTTTTCTTTAAGACTCGTCTTGCTAATTGAGATTCTACAGTGTTGTACTTTCTTCATAAGCATATGAAGAAAACCTCCTATAGATTAGGATCATTGTAGTAGCAAGGGGTTCCATACTACAAGATCACGAAAGTTCTAAAATATAACTTTCCAAAATACAAAGCATCATTGAAATCATGCAATTTCTGCTAAAGGACTCCTTACATCAGTCTCTGTTATTGATTACTTGTTTTTTAGACAAATGTATCTGCAAATTGGATTTAACTGAGCTGTTTTGCTAACTACTTTTATCATGGTCCCTTCCATCCACCTGAACTCACAAAGGAAAAGTAGTTTAAGCCAAATTCATGTAAATTAAGAAAATATAGCTCAATTACATCATTTTATTCAAGAATTAACAACTTTTCATACCAGCTGCAACCCTTAGTGCGATTTCTATAATACAGGCTTACTTCAGTTGCCTAAGCACAGGCACCTAGTGCTACTTGAGATGCTCTGTGGTACCTGAGACTCTGCACAGGGTGAACAAATGCAAACTAGAACCTACAAAAGACCTTTGCCTGCTTAGAACAGCATAGCACCTAAAGGCCAAACAGGATGCTCTAGGACATAACAAATGGTATTAGATGCCTTTATTTAGGCAAATTAATTAAGTCCTTACACTGTCCTTCTATCTCTGCACTGAATAAGCTTCTGAAACCAAGACCCATTATGCAAACTTCAAAGCTCCTATGTAAGACAGTATAGTAAACCACATTTTTTTGTCTAAGTAATACTGTTAATTTTATTATTTTTATATCTCTATCCAAACATAACATCCCAACTATGACTCTTTAATTCTAACCTTAATAAGTAACTGGGGTTTGTTTTATGAAAATTCTGGTATTCGGTAGTGTGTGAACTTGATGTTGTTTCATGCTCTTACAGCATTGTTTCCTTTTATTACGAAGTTCACAAGCTACATCATTCTTCTTTTATAAGATCTAAATGTACTGAATAAAACTACACTAGCAACACTAAATATTCTGGAAATGTAAATACATGTTATTTTGGAGGAATTACTTTTGTGTCAGAAAAACACAAATTTATTTTAGTTGTATGTTTCAGATGACTCTCACTCTCATTTTCAGACCACCCCTCTCCTGAATTCATTTTGGTGTGAAAGAAAGTCAGCATGGATATGCTTCTACAGTCATTATTGAATAGAAATACCTCAAGGCATGAAAATGTCTGCTGATAAAAGCGGAAGCTATAGAAAACACAGGTCACTGTAATGTGTTTATAGTTTTTACTATAGTTTTTAAACTTTGCTAGGCAATCAAAATGAAACTGGAAGCTGTCATTTGGGTAACACTAATTTACCAGTTAGGAGGACAGATAAATATTTGGTCGCCTTTAGGCCTAGTAAGTAAATTTATGGTAGGTTGTCAGTCTCCAAGATAAAGTTTGGGGTTTTTCCATAAATTATTGCCTGGGGTTTTTTTCCACATACATATATAGATTTGATTTCTTGTTATTTATTCTTCTTTGTTGCTGTTATCTACAGAAATAAATATTCATAAGTGCAGAAACCCTTAATCTACTTTGGATAACGAATATTGATTTTTCTTATAACAATCTATTAGCTACTGAATCTTTTTTTGTAAAAAAATATTTAAAAACTAGAAATCTATTCTGTTTTATTTAGATCAAATTACTACTACAAGAAGGCTGGGCTAGCCCAAAAGGTCCTTTCCAGACCAAAATGGTATTTTTAATCAAATAACCCAAAGTAAATTATTCAGTCCATTAGATTTGCCTATTTGTAGGCAGAAGCATCTAAGTCATTCTGATTTACAAGCTAAAGAGAAAGAAAGAGAAAGCCTGTCATGCTGCTTGCATCCTTGGAGTTACATATTTTGTTTTGGTTTTCCTCCTCAAGAATCAGACTCAAAGATTAGACACTAAGCCTCTCCTGCATTTAGAACAACAGCTCCAATTTATAATTAAATTACTGCATTTTAAGAAGCTGCTGCACTTCAGTTCAGCTGTGGTAACTGCTGTTATGTGTACTGTTATGTCCAGACTTCTGGCAATTTGGAAAGGTATCAGAAGTGCTATTGCTTTTACATTTGCCCAAACTCACCAAGTACACACAGGAAATCACTGCAGCCAGTTGCCATAAGTTAAACTGCTAAACTACCAAAATTCAGCAAGTAGCCAGAGCTTTAATGCAAAGAGAAGAATCTGTTAAGAAGGCAGAGATAAGCACACACAGTTTTGATCATCTCCATAAGACTGAAAGCCAGAAAAATCTAATTGAGAATACACTTTGTCTACAAGGTCTAACTAGGTAGATGAAAGATGAAGTATAGCATAATGACACTCAGTGCCAATAAAAGCAGTAAGGCATAAAAAAACACGTTAAACAGTATTAAGGAGCAAAGAAAGCAGAGTAGTATTTTCATTGCAATTCCTTTGTGGAATATTTATAACATGATGATCCTACTCAAAATAAAAAATGCAAGGGACAAAGAAAAAATGTTGTCTTGCATTTCAAATATGCTAAGAAAACAGTAACAGACTGATTTTACTAAACCAGGACATTCTACTGAGTTTTGTATTTCTTTGGACTATGTCGTGGTTTAACCCTAGCCAGAAACTAAGCCCCACACAGCTGCTTGCTTACTCCTCCCCCCTTCCGGTGGTATGGAGAGGAGAATATAAAAAAAAAAGTAAAACTCGTGGATTGAGATAAGAACAATTCAATAACTAAGGTAAAATAAAATGTAACACTAGCAACAACAATAATAATAATAGTAATGAAAAGGAATATAACCAAAAAAAAGGAAAAAAACAAACAAAACAACAACCAAAAAAACCCACCAAAAACAAAACAAAACAAAAAAACAACCAAAAAAAACCCCCAAAACCAAACCAAGACAAGACAGGTGATGCACAATGCAATTGCTCACCATCCACTGACCGATGCCTGAGCAGCGATCCGCTTCTCCCGGCCAACTAGCCCCAGTTTATATACTGAGGATGAAGTTCTATGGTATGGTATATCCTTTTGGCTAGTTTGGGTCAGCTGTCCTGGCTGTGCTCACTCCCAGCTTCTTGTATACCTGCTTGCTGGCAGAGCATAGGAAACTGAAAAATCCTTAACTTAGGATAAATGTTACTTAGCAATAACTAAAACATAGTGTGTTATCAATCAACATTATTTTCACAGTAAACCCAAACCACAGCACTGTACCAGCTACTAGGAAGAAAATTAACTCTATCCCCGCTGAAACTAGGACAACAATATGAAAATACATTCAATCCCTTGCCTATGTGTAGAATATACATAGATTCTCTTAAAATTTTATGTGCTTCCTTTACAAAGAGAATGAAATGACAACAATATGTGAAAAGAAGGTAAAGGGGTGGGGGTGGAAGGAGAATATTTGACCTTGTTTAAACTAATAATGTAGCACAAAATCAGCCCGTTCGCAAAAATTCAAATTATTTTATAGGATACAAGTAAGAATCTTTGGAGAAGATTTTTAAACATGGGACACAAATTTTTCCCTGAAATTCTGCTAGAGTAGAAGTGCTGCTTGAAAATAGGAACAGACCAAAAGCAAGAGAAGGGAAAAAAATAGTCTGCCAAGTATGAATATTCTCAGATTCCTTGTGTCTTTGCAGAAAGCATTTAAAAATAAGTAGGTGACTGGTCTGCAGCACAATCTGGAAGATGG
Organism: Haliaeetus leucocephalus; assembly: GCF_000737465.1. Classification (NCBI taxonomy): domain Eukaryota; kingdom Metazoa; phylum Chordata; class Aves; order Accipitriformes; family Accipitridae; genus Haliaeetus; species Haliaeetus leucocephalus. The sequence continues at coordinate 1,286,330 of NW_010972942.1, forward strand.
CCTACTGTGACACAAAGCAGAGAGAAAACTTCTGCCATCCAATAGTCACTATAGCTAGCAAGTAATGCTGTCCATTGCTGGAGTTGAAAACAGACTTGGAGTTTACAACAGATTGCAAGTATCTCATTAGCATTCAATGGTATTAAAAAAACAACCCACACCAGAAACCCCTTTGAAAACCCTGGCTGTGTTCAATGAAAGTTTCTATAGCTTCTAGCTCTACATAAAGAAGTTGTAATTACGTACCCAAAGACTTGCAAATCTTCAGATTCACAAGACATAGTTAATATACTTAACACACATCTAGCATTGGATAACCATGCCCTGTGAAACACTGAAAATAGGAAAAACTATGATAATACCTCCCATTTAGGTACATACTTCTCTCTTACTGACCCTGATACCTTGCCTTACTTTAGCTACCTTTCAAAATAGAGCACTCATGCACTGGATTTTTCCAAGAATTTCCAATAATTGTGACTTATCGTTGTGGCAGCAATTGTTTCCTGCAGAAAATATAGTGGCTAGTGACAGAAGTTGATGTTTCAACACAAAGCAGACCATGTATAGGAAAGGGTGTGGAGGGACAAAGACAAGACTACTGTAGCAGATTGGACGTTTACTCAATAAATAGGGCAGAACATCCTTAGCTGTTATATTTGTGTGGGTGTATCAAGTATTCTAGCAAATAAATTATTCTGCCATCTAATAGGCCAGTGTTCTCTGAAATTCCTGTGTTTGCCTTGTTTATATTACTTGAACTAATATAATTTCCTTCTCTAGAAATCCTACTGGGCTGAGCAGAACAAAAGAAGAGCTAAGCTTACCCACAGAATTTCTCTTCTGTTGTATCTGGGGAAGCATTGAGAGGCCTCTTGAATGGCTGACATCAGGCTCCCAAACTTTACTTCACAGGTGTTGACAGAAGAAAGAGAAGAATACATATTTAGATTTAAAAAGAAAAGTGTACATCAAAGAACACTAACCAATGACAAAGCTTTTCATGGGGAAAACCTTGACAAACTAGAATAAGTATAGAGAATAACGATGTGAGAAACTATGAAATAAGGTAAGTTTGAATGTCACAGGAACTCAAACGTCTTCTTTTATTATTACTAACAGGAAAAATATAAAACAACCAGGCATTGCGAATAGCATAAATGTCCTATATACATTAAATAAATTTTTCCTCTGCCAATACCATGATATGTGCAAAATATATTAATTGTTTTATAACTAAACTGACTCTGTGACCTCCACTTTCTGAATAATCTCCCAATGTTTTCCAGTTATTTTATTTTCTGTTAGCATAACTATGTCCATCTATATGACTAAAGAAAAATCAAATTTATGTTCTTGGCAATAACAATATTTGTTAGATTGCTATTCATTTTATTATCTTGTGTCTTAAAGTTATCTTACATGAGTTGTTATAATACCTTATTCTATATAATGCAGTTATTTCTATTAAATATTTCAAAAAAATCCATTAGAGCTCTGTATTTGCTTTGGTCTTATGTTTTGAGGAGGGGAAAGGAATTAAAGTAATCCAGACTGTTATCTGTTCTCATTGTGTAGCTCATCTATGTATAATAAGGCCCACATCTAGTAGTATTGTAACCCAGTCTGAAGAAGAATTGAGTGAAAATATGAGTCACTTGTTCCATTAAAAAGGGACATTATTTTTTTTCTTCCCTTTTGCTTTAAAGGGCTTTGTACACCGGGTGCTTTGAGCTTTCTTGTTGAAATATACAGACTATTTGAAAATTAGTTTGTCATGAGGCTGCTTTCAGTATCTCCAGAAAAAGGGCTCAAGCTGAATCATAGTTGACTGTAACAGGTTTATTTAATTTTCAAAGCTACATCTATATAATTCAAAATTGGAATTTTAATTGTAACATTTCATTTTCCCTGTCATTTCTGCTTTGATTTAAGATGATGGGTGCTTAAATATCTGAATTCCCAAATTAACTATTTTTGCTGACTATTTGAAGTGATGTGTTTGTGTATGCATTTGTGTGCATTAAAAAAAAAAAAAGATATAGCTATAGTAATTGATAATACCTGTTTGGGGAAGGAGTACGGGCTTCTAATGCTTTTTTTACCACTTCATTGGCCTGAATTATGCTATCAGCATATATAATTGGAGAATATGTAGAACACGATTCTATATCTTAAGAGGTGCTAGGGTTTGGGGTTTTTTTAAATCACTTTTTTCCCCTTCCCTAAAGCTGTGACTCTGAAACAGACAAATTTCTGTCAACATGTTTGGTTTTGTATCACTTTTCACTATGTAGAGAGGCAGTTTAGTATGTAAGCAAGTAATTTAAAAAGTAACAGGATTCCTTATGGCTAATTTGCTAGTCTTTATCCAATGTCTTTTGAAACTCAGATCTTGTTAACTTAAATTTGCAGTTGCTTATGTCACAGTATGAGATGGCCAAAGGCTAGTTGTAGGTTAAGAAACATGAGGTTTTTTGAAAATCACACAACAGTGACAAAACATGAACACAGCTCTACTGTCATGGTTCCAGGTCAGCTCATAAGTGGAAAGAGCCTATGCTCCCCTGATCAGACTTCACAAAAATGTGGGAGACTACAGAGTCATCAAATATGAAAGCACTCTCAAATCCCTGAACTCAAATCTTTTGCCTCAAATAATACACTAGCAACAGAGAGGCCATTTATTTGACTTCTTTTGGATTACAATAAAAATAAAACTTTTGCATCTTTTATGAGAATTCTCACTTACAGTATCTCAAAGCTGCCATAATATTCATGCCTACTACAAGATTAACCTCATTTAATAAAGAATTTTAATATACAAGATCGGATACTAGAAACTAGATAAATCTTTACAGATAAATATGTTGTAAAACAGCAACTGTGCATGTGGTGGTTTTATGATAGCTACTGAAACTCTCAGACTCATATTTACGAGCTTTGTGATACTTACAACTATGCATGCCTAATATGTCATTAACATATGATTTCTTTTCATAGGGGGCTTGAATTCCTTCACAAGAAAAGTGCATGTGATCCCATTTCTTGGTCACTGAGGACTGCATATTGTCAATGTTAATTTCTATATCAAGTGTGTTGTGTGATCAATTTCTTCCCGTGGTACTATCACTGCAGTGCTAGGATACGGTGTGCCTTTCCCTTCCAGTCTTCTGTTAGGTTCAAGGAGATCTCCATCATTAATAGCCATACTCAGCTCTTATTCCAGTAATATCCCAGAATCCCTTTTTGCCTGAATAAAAGTTACCAGACTAATAGGATCTCATGAGAACTTATTAATTCTTCTTGCTTGTATTACCTGATACGATCCTTCTGTCATTTCCTAGCAGTTGTGTCACTATCTTGCTTAATTTAAGATAATTTATGGAATTATCCTGCCTAAGGAGCAGGCAGAAGCTGTTTCCTTACATTTTTAAATGTGCATTCTCTTCATTGGAATATATTCTTTTCTTTGGAATATATTCTTTTCATATACCTTATATGAAATAATTTTTTTTTCCTGTAGGGAATAGATCTCTATGCCATACATACAGACTTCTCAGAAGACAATAAATACACCTGCTGTGTTCTGATGCAGAATGATTGTATCAAGGGAGGTGGCTGTTATTTCCCACAGTACCAGCTGTTCCATCCTATAACTCATATGAAAAACTGGCATTTTTTTTTAAATTTTCTGAGTCTCTTTATTGTGCTTACAAACAAAATCAAAGTCATGTGCTGCTTTTCCCTTTTGAATTCCACCAGGAAGTAGTTCCTGCTTAACATAATTCTTTATGCAATAATATCCTCAAATTATTCTTGCCAAGTTTTAAGGCTATTTTTTACACTGGACTATTTCTATCTGTAAATATATATTTCATAATGTAGATTTAACAACAGTGATTTTTAATTACAAATCTCACAACTTAACTAAAATTAAATTATGACACCTATCTGTGAAATGATAACTTCATTGACATCTGATCTGTCCATCAGATGGTGGTGATGCATTGGTGAAAACCAACATTATCCAAGAAAAAATAACCTTGCCTTTTTCCTGTTTACTACTGAAAAGAAAAAAAAGGGGAAGGAAACCCTCAGAACTCTTGTATCCACTCAGAAAAACATCTCACTTTTAACAGTGTTTCCTCCTAAATAAAAGTGGCAACAGAGTCTGCCCCGTTAAAAGTAACAGGATGACATTATATAGTGTTTCTTTCTTCCTTTTACTTCGTCCTATTGTTCCTCGTTGATGCTATTTATCTACAGGGGAATTTAGTCTCCTTGTGACTAGTGATTTCTGGAAAAGTAGACATGGGTTAGTAATCTTTCTTTTTAAAGTTATTCCCTTCAATCTTCCAGCAAGTGTTTTAACATTTTGCTTAATGCCATTGCAGGAGTGGATACCAAGAGTCTTTCCTACTTCTGCTGAAGGCTGTGGTAGTTCTGTCTGCAAGGAAAGAGCACTTAGGTGCTGCATGATTTGTCTTGAGTCTACCACTCATTGTCATCCACTGTTCAATATGATTCCTTGCTTCTAGTGATGTAAATGAAGAGAAGAAAAATTTTGAAATATTCATGTATTCTCTACCAAAATGCTAACAAGTATATATCTCAAGGTGGAGGAGAAATCAGACCTTAAATCCAAATTCTATCAATAACTTTACTCAGAAGATTCTAGTAAAATATGAAATTATTGTTATTTGTGATCCAAAGGTAGGTAAAATAGCTGAATAATTTTACAGGAAAACTAGGAGCTGCATTCTCAGCCTTCTGCTGATGTCTTGATGTATTGGCATCCATGGAATTAAACATATTTTTGTTCTGCTTAAAGAATGGCTGTGTCCATTGTGTTAGCTAGCATTAAACCATGATGAAAGCTCCCCAAGCCTGGGGACAAGAGACCTCATTTTCCTGGGGTAACAGATAACAGAAATACAACAGCTATTGGAAAAGTTCAATAAACAGAAAGGATTGTTAGCTATTTGTTCTCTAAGACTGGCAGCCCCTACACAAGTTGAAGACAGCATTTAAACATTCAACAGCTTAGTTCACATGGATTTAGAGCTTCAGCTGGAACCTGAGGAAAAAAGGACACTCAATGGGTATCACAGATTGAAACATTACTTTGTAAGAACAGACCTCTTTGTGACTGCCATTAGAATCTTTATATACCTGCATTTTCCTTGGACTTGAGAGTCTATACAAAGTTTTAAATTTAAAGCACATGGAGACACTTAAAAACCAAAGGAAATAGGGACATAGTTGCTTTTCACAAGTGTATGTGATCTAACAGCATGATCCCCTACTTACGTAGATAGAATCTTGCCATTGACTTTAAAGTCAACTGAATCAGATAATTCTTTCTGGAAATAATCTGGAAGTAGAAGAAAAAGGGAAATTATTTTAATTGTTAATTTACTATTTATTGGTTAACATTTTCCCATGTAATGACTCATGGAGAGCCAGTTGCTTGTTTGACAGAAATAATTGATTATATTGTGTCCCTTAGGGGTCAGTATTGGGATAGGTACCATTCTTTATTAAGGACATATACAGCGGGAATCAGTGCACCCTCAGCAAGTCTGGGGATGACATCAAGCTGTGTGGTGCAGTCCACACGCTGGAGGGAAGGGATGCCATCCAGAGGGGACCCTGATAGGCTTGAGAAGTGGGCCCATGTGAACCTCATGAAGTTCAACAAGGCCAGTGCAAGGTCCTGCACCTGGGTCGGGGCAATCCCAAGCACAAACACAGGCTGGGCAATGAGTGGATTGAGAACAGCCCTGCAGAGAAGGACTTGGGGATACTGGTGAATGAAAAATTGGACATGAGCTGGCAATGTGTGCTTGAAACCCAGAAAGCTAACCATATCCTGGGCTGTATACAAAGAAGCGTGACCAGCAGATAGAGGCAGGTCATACTCCCCCTCTACTCTGCTCTCGTGAGACCCCAGCTGGAGTACTGTGTCCAGCTCTGGGGCCACCAGCACAAAAAAAAGATGCACCTGTTAGAGAAGGTCCAGGGGAGGGCCATAAAAATGTTCAGTGGGCTGGAACACCTGTTCTATGAAGAAAGGCTGAGAAAGTTGGCGTTGTTCAGCCTCAAGAAGGCTCTGGGGAGACCTTATTGTGGCCTTTCAATACTTAAAGGGGGCTTATAAGAAAGATGAAGAAAGACTTTTTACCAGGGCCTGTACTGATAGGACAAGGGGCAATGGTCTTAAACTAGAAAAGAGTAGGTTTAGATTCAACATAAGGAAGAAATTTTTACAATGAGGGTGGTGAGACACTGGAACAGGTTGCCCAGAGACATTATGGATGCCCCTATTAAAAAACCCTTTATATCCAATCAAAATTTCTGGTGTACTAATTTGTGTCTGTTTCTTTTCATTCTATGGCTGTGCACCTCCTAGAGGTTAGAGTAACATTAGGTTTACCATACAAAAATCCTGCACAGGAAAATTTTTTTTTTACTTTGATGTTGACACTTACCCAACAAAATAAATAATTTCCAATCAGACACAATTTCATCTAAGTTATACTGCATCAATTCTTGCTCTTGTTCAACTATACATAATTAGTGATCAGAAAAAAATATTCATCATCTTGATTGCAATAATTTACTGTTCTTTTAATTATGTGACTGTAACAGTGTGGATGACGTGATCTATTTCAGAAGCTGTGGAAATCTTCTTATTGCATCTTTTCCTCATTTGATCACTTATTGATATGCCTCTCACAAATTTAGCTAGTTCTACCCATGTTGATTTTTGTGCATTTCTATTTGCATTAATTCTATGTTTTCTGTTGAGCTATTAAAAATATATAAAAATGAAGTAATCTTAAAAAATACCTCGGAATATTATAGGTAATGGAGATCATAGCACACAACCTTAAGTTAAGTTAGAAGTTGTTGAGGATTTCTTGGCTGGGTGAGGGCATGTGAGCAATCCAGCCTTTAGCTGGGAACGAAGCATAAGTTTAGAAAGTGCTGAAGCGGACAAGAGAGGATAAGATAGCGTCACGTGAAACGGGGTATTGTACCAATTAGAGTATTGTATAAGGCGCGTGCACAAGCGCATAAGGTATATAACTGTGCTAAAAGTTGTAGTAAATGGGCTTCACTTGATCACATTGGTCTGTGTGTGATGTCCCCTGTGGATCCTCCGCAACAAGAAGTTAAGTCGAAATGCAAGGAAATATTAACTAGACCATAGAAAAATGTTCTGGCTAAAAATGCAATTGAGTTCCAGGCTGGTATTGCTGGGCAGTGGTAGCCATAGTCAGACATTTAGAAGAATGTGATTAGGGAAACAGATTCCCTCATTTCCATACGAATATATGCAGCCTTCCTATTCTGGGGTTTTGAGGGGCTGCATTTACTTGTATTTTTACTTAGTAGTCTTTTTCTTGTAAGAAACTACAATTCCTCCATACTTGGAATCATGGCTTTAATTATTTCTGTATTCATCAGCTCAGGTAAATATGACCAAGTTATGAGCCTTTAAAATTTCTGAATTATATGCCTTATATTTAAATTTACAATAATTTCTTCAAATTTGTTACAGTGAGATATGGTTACATTGTTCATTTTAACTCCTACCAACTGGCATATAACTATTATATAAAAGATATCTTTGGAATAAATCATCGATTACTCTCCAAAGTACTGCACTTTTTGAATCATACTCTCTCATGTTTCAATCACAATAAAGTGTTCTCATTGATTACATTGTCTAAACCATGTAAGATATGGGATTTTTTTTTCTATTACACTTTGGGTTTCTTAGGGTTTACAGTTTGTAGGCTTGCAATTTTTACAAGGTATTAAGTGCACAGTTCACATATCAGCTGTTAACTCCATCAATTGATATATCATATTACTATTTATCTTCTATTTTGTGAACTTTGTAAAAACATCTTGAAAGTCACCAGTTATATTTTTAATTTATTTTATTTTATTTTATTTCAGAAGAATACAGTACATTTCAAAGTTAACTTTTTTTAAAAGAGAAGAAAAATATTACTTTATAACATGTCTAAAACTGTGTTGAAAATCTTTATAGCAAAGTTACAAAAATTAGTTTACTATTTCTTGGTACTCACTAACGGAGGAACTGGTAACAATTCTAAAATTGTTATTGTTTCCAGAATTATTTTCAAATGCTTTATTTATGAACATTTTTATATGTCAAAATAGATATTCATAAATTTAAAGTCAATAGACTGTGTTACAAAATCTTATACTGTCGTTAGCTTTATCCTTTTTTCACTTGATTGGAAGCTAGCAAAGCCAAAGCTGCTTAACTATTTTAAATGTGTTTATTTTAAATATAACAGTAGATTAATAACCTTAAAGTCACCATGCAGGTAAAATTACCTTTAAGATCAATCTTTTATGTGTCCATGAAAGGTTTTCCAGGTTATAACCTCTGATAGAAGGAAGAAAATCTAGTTCAAATCAATGACTTACTGACGTTTTGTGAACTGTAGCCAAAATATTTTGAAAATATTATCAAAAGCAACTAATCCTTTTATATTCTTCTCACTTGTACATTTTTTAATCCATTTCAAACAGAATTACAGTTACTTAATTACAAAACTTAAACAGTGAATATTCATCTTAAATGATGAAAAACAAACCTACATTGCAAGATTTTAATAGGAAACATTGTTGATTACTGCATAAATGTTTCAAAATCAATTGCTTATAAGTTTTAGATATAAAATTATTCATTAGTAAAACTATCCTTTTATTTTCTTAGCCTTGAGAATTAAGAATGTAACTTGAGAATAAGTGACGTTAATTAGACTCCATGGAGGGGATTCAAAAGCAAAGTCTTAAAAAACATTAGAAATTTTTCAAGAAATACCAATTATAGACATCCTATAAGTATACTTATGACATCCTACATTTTCATCAGAGGACTATATTCTCTTGAAAAGTTGCCCAAATATTTGACAATGCCATGCTTTCATGTAGCTGTTGAATTCTTAAGATTTGGAGATCATCATCATGTCTTTGGTGTCAGTGAATACTATAATCAGATGCTCAGGAAGATTGGTCCTGTAGGTGTGACTCCTGGCTAGTATAGGGTTACGTATTTATATTTTGTTCACCAAAAAATCCTGAAAACCATCAAATGGTAAACCATCACCAATACCCTAATTAGAGTATTCCTTTGCTCAATATATCTTACAGTCAAAAATGTTATATTGGTATTAAATCTACCTTTTTGGTTTTGGTGTCATCTCTTGAAAAATCCCTGGATAAGTGACTTTATTCTGAAAGTTTATTCCTTTCGTATATTTATATATATTTTCATATATACATATATATCTATAGTTGTCTGTCTTCTTTTTTTCCAGAAAAATAATACAGCCTTTTATTTATCAATAACTGTAAATAAGTTAGTGGCAATTTACACCATGCAGAAGAAAATGCCATACAAATCTAAGGGGTTCATATGGTGACACAGTCCATCCTACTTTGATGGGTTTTTCTAAGTCTGTTAGTTTTTCAGAGATGTCTTTAATAAAGAACTTGTGTCACATGCACATTGGCATTTATAATGTTTTTTTAATCTTGGCAGAATATCAATATCCCTCCCATTCTTGCTGATCCATTCAAGTACTTCTTTCTCCACAGCAACCTAATGAACCATCTTTTTCAGGTCTTCCACTTGATCTTGTAGTTTGAGATCGTGTTTTGAAAAATACCATATTTAATATAATCTACATACGCACAGTCTTACCCACGTTTCCAGGCTTTGGAAAGGAGTTTTTCAAACTGACATTTTGTATATGTCTTAGCAACATTCTGCTGGTTTTCCTGAGAGACATAGAGGCAACTTCTCAGTGACAGGTCTGATAAAGACATCTTAATACCCAACAAGGACGCTCTTTGAGTTAAACTGGTTACTGGTACTATTAGCTTTACAATCATCAGCACCATTTGACTTCAGAAAATGTTTACATCTTGAAGTATGCATTTTTAAATCCTTTCCAAAAATATTTATAGCAGCAAGGAATGTGATGTACATGGATCAGTTCCAAAACCATGTCTTTCTCTTCAACCTGCTTCAATCACAACTTCAGGACTGTTTGAATCCCTAGCACTAATGAATGTAAAAGTCATTCTCTTCTATGCAGACAATTTCATCAGCAGACCATTCCTGTTTCTCTGATAACTATTCTAAATCTCCATACTTGCTGGGGTTTTTTCATCTATATTAAGGTTTTTGTCTCATTCCCAGGTAGCATGTAGCTATTTTGCATTGCTATATTTTCCTGTCCAGCTTCTGTGACCAAATCCCAGCCACTCATAGCATATACCTTTTCATAAAATAAATTATCAGCTGAAGAGATTTGTTTACAGGAGTGAGAAAACATTGTGTTTGTTTGAGCTCCTCTTGTGAACTGGGACATGGTATATTTTAGCTCATTTGTCTGGGGTTTTTAGAGAGGCATGACTGACAGATATTTCAGCTTAAAGGTCTGCTTGTTCTACTGGCAGCCTTTATTTTTTTTTATGTATTCAGTCTTACAAAAATCTGCCCCATAAATCATCCACTTACAGTAGTAGAAAACAGAAATGCTTTCCCTTCTTAATCCTACCAGAATCTGTATCAAATTAACTCATTTTTGTATTTGTTGTCCCTGTTAAATCTTAATTCTTCCAGTAGTTATAAACTATTTTGGGGGTGAAATAATTTGTTATCAATGATTTGCTAAGGTTAGATTACTGAGAGGAGGTATCGGGCATGTTGTGTTTCATACTAGCTTTTTCAAGAATACTACAACAAATTAAGATTTTTTTCAATCTACAATTAACATATTGTGTGGCTTTTGTGCTTTCACTGAAAACCTCCTCTACAGAGAAAAATCTAGGTGCCCAGTGTTAAAAGTGAGGAGAGGCACAGAGAGGTTTGCGGTTCACCAAGTAAACTTTGCTGGGAGTTTTAGCTTGGGCTATCAAGGAGAGCAGTCAAGGGGAGGAAGAGTGTAAGGAGCACAGGTAAAAAGAAGCAGTGGCACATGTTTTAGAGCTCTGCAGGTAGAGCAAGGAAACAGCAGTGTGAAGGAGGGCTAAGGAAGAAGCAACATCAGCCCTAAGGGAGAGAAAAAGAAAGAGAGGAAGAAGAAATGGAGGAAGACAGCTAGAAGAAGAAATTTGGTTTGGCTAAGCTGCAATAAAACTGAAAGCATTGCCTTAGACTAATTTGTACTTCATGGTTCTGCAAGAGAACAGAAGACATATGAAACTCTTGTCAAGCCCTATGGACAAACATACTGGTTTAGTAACTATAGTATGCTTACTTCTCCTTCCTTCTCCTCCCATCCCTGATGATATGTGACAAGAAAAGAAAAAGATTGACCAAAAATAATGTAGATTTAGGTTTTCCATTCCTAAGTTATCAGGTTTAGAGAAAAGATACAGAGAGAAGCAAAAAAAATGAGCAAAGGGATAGGGCAACTGCTTTTCAAGCAGATACCAAAAGGCTGTTTGGTAATTTGAGAGAAGGATGCAGAGAGGGCATGTGATCAAGCTTTACAAAATCAGGAAGATAATGAATAAATGGAGTGAGAGATAGCTGTTCTCCAAATCTTGTCATACTTGTAAGCGTACATGGAAGGAGAAAGTGTCTGCTCTTTCAAGGGTATCTGATCAAAGGCCTGCTCAGTGCAAAAGGGGATAAAAAGAAAAGGAGGAAGCCATAAACAAGAACATACAGACACAAACCTAGCTGACAAATGATAAGGGAGGCAGTAGTAAGAACAAAACCTGGTCAGTCACACTAATTGATAAGGGTATGTGAAAAGTGAGAATGTTTATTTCAGTGAGAATATCTGATCATGGACCTTGTCAGATGCGATACTAAGGAAAAGGGACAAAATACATGGAGATGCAAACATGACAGACAAAATTAATGGAGACAAAGACAAGTAACAAACCTCGTCAGTCACACTAATTTTCGTGGGTTATCAAGAAACTGCAGGCAAACCAGGGCTTTGCAAGTGATAAGGATGTAAACCTAAGGGTTGTTGGAGGGGGCTCAGTGGAACTACACAAACTGATGAGGGAAGATGCAGGGGAAGGGAACTGGGAGGAACAAAGTGGGTAATAGAAAGAACGGAGTATAAAAGGGGACAGTGGCATGTAAAATGTGGCCGGTCAGTACACTTGTCTGACAGAGGCCTGCACCTGATCATCACAGTCTGTCCTGCCTTCTTATTAAATCCTTTCTAAAATATCTGAGTAATCTCACTCTATCCCATGTCTACATGTGCTACAAGGACTCAGTACCAGCTACTGCTGGAGTGGAGTAGGTATGAGCTGTTGGAGTAAGACTGGAGGTGTAAGCAGGTCTGACTCACACCAGTGCCAGCTACCAGAGCAGGTAGGGGTCTTGGCCCCAACCACTTGGGTGGGAGCAGTGTGTGTCCCAAAAAACAACTACTAGGAGAGACTGGCATGAGGGAAGTGAGGGGCTCAGTGCTGCTGGATGGATTGGGACCACAGGTCACAATCCATGTGCCTGGTGCAGGCTGCTGCCAGGGTGATTGTCTGTATCTTCCCAAAAATAGGGCTGGGGGGGGGGCGGTACGGGGGAGAATGTGTCATTTGCTAGCAAACCTTAAGCTGGACTGGGCAGCAAGGAGGAGGACCTGGGTCTGGGCGGCGGTATCAAGTGGGTGGAGGGTATTAGAGGGGACCAGCGAGCATGGGATGCCTGTGGGATGAGTGTTGTGTGCACTGTGTCTTTGCTAGCGAGCACCAAACTGGACCAGCCGGTGAACAGGAGACCAGTACGGTGGATGAAGGGGCCTGGGATCTGGGCAGGGGTACCGGTCAGACAGAGGGACTGTGCTGGTACTGAGGCGATCCAAGAATATGCATGTACTTGGGAATCTAGAGAGTGTTGTGTGTGTGCCTGTGCTAGTGACCTTCTATCTCTCCCAGTGTGGAGGACAGTGACTTGGCTGTCTGTGCTTATGGTTTACTTTGGTCCTATACATAGGTGCTGTTGGAGGCAACACCTTGTCTGTGGCAGTCTGTGTGAGTGGCCATGCCAGTGCCCTCTGTGCATGTGTGTGTGTGTCTGTGGGGTAGATGGTCAGCTCACTACTCACTGAACCTGCAAATGGGAAAGCAACATCTGCATCCCTCAGCCTGGGCAAAGACCCTGGGTCTTCAGGACCCTGGTCTTCAGGACCCCTGCTCCAGCAGCTAGGAGTTGCTAGAGGTGACCACTGTTCCTAACATCCTTTAACAATACTAAAATAAGGGACAATCAAGGAAACTAGTATGAGATCAGTTTAAAACCAAGAAAATAAAATAGACTTTAGGTTTGGGGTGGGGGAAGCTGCACAGGGGGTATTAAATTTCTCAGCCTTATTGCCACAGTACATAAAGAACTCTGACAGTCCAGAGAGTCTCAGCAGTTTCAAAACCAAAACAGGTAAATTAATGAGAAATGGTCCATAGGGAAAAACTAAAAGGCTGGGAAAGGATGTGCCCACTATGACATGTAATACAATTGTGGATGCTGGATGAACTGGAATAGAAGGAACCACAAAGAGAGCCCAGATCCATGTGCTCCTGTAAATCACATCTCTTATCAGTACTGTCTGAGACAGAATATTGGGTTAGATAGACTTTTTATTTCTATGTTGTAATTAACTGTAAGAAGAGGTCTAAAGAAACATTGCCTTTTGTTCTTGGAGCACAGGTGGGAAAAAATTTCCTCCAGCAATTCTTGTTGGGCATATTTCTTTGTGATAATGATCCTGAATTAGAACAGTACTGCTCAAAAGGAGTACATACAACATCATCAAGCTGGCTACCTGAGTTACTTGTTTCCAAAGAAACAAGAATATGTAGTACAAAGACACTTAAAATCACCTCAGGAATTTAATTTCCCTATCCCTAATTTCTGGTTTGAGTAGTAGATGAATATGAACAATTTTTAGTATAAGAAAAACCAAGCTGTGCAGAAAGTATGTGATACAGTAAGTTTTTTGAAAGTCAAGCAAAAAACCCCTACCTCTGTCTTTGGCCATGTAATAAAATTATTTTTTTTAAACAAATTCTACCATAGTCACCATTGCTTTCTTTCCAGTTACTCTTTAAAAGCTTGTCTTAAATATGGCAAAGGTAACTCTTTTCAACAATTTTCTTTTTATTCAATGATTTGTTCTGCTTTTATAAGTTCAGAATATGAGTGCACAGTATATCTTAACCATTGTCAATAAATGTTAACACCAGAAACTGCATCAGTAATACGTACTGCAGCAGAAAACAAAACACTGTGAGTTAAGGTAACTTGGTAAATCAACATCAGTGTAAGGATGACAATTTACACTATTTAAGGATTTAAAACTGTGTCTAAAACATATTTCTGTTTTCTGTTCAATTTTCTCCAGTTAACTCCCTCTGCAACTGGCCACATTTATCATTCTCCCCTGTTTCCCTCCCTGTATTTCTAATTTCAGAACTCCCTGTAACATACTCTCTGTCGTAATTGGTACCCACCACTGTCCTGCTTCTATATCTCCCATGAATGTTATTAACAAGCTGGTTCCTCCATCTGCTGGGTTACTAATGGTGATGTTCATCCATTCACTGATTTGCAGATTTTGCATGCAAGGACTATTCATAAATGTTGAAACTGCTCCACAAACTTTGTTAATCCTTTCAATCTCACTGGTCTGCACAAGCCTCAGGATACTTTTCGCCACTGCTAAAACTCAGGGATAAATCAAAATACTTATTCAGTGAAATGTATTATCAGTTTGGGGGAGGTTGTATTTAACTACTTGTCCTAACTTTAAGGCATGCTTATGGCAACTACATATACAACAAGCCTGCAGGTACTCTTTAAACTGCTTTTTTTATGATAATGCAAATGTAAAAAGACCCCCTTTTTCTGACATTTTTTTTTTCCACCTGCTTTTGAGCTCTAGTAAACTAGTGGTGTTGTTCAAAGGTTTTGCCATTCACTTCATTGGGTTTCACCTCCAAAATTTTCCATGTATCTCTCTTAATAACATGAAAAATTATGTGAATTGAGTTTGTTGTGCTATTCAAATAACATAAAATCTTAGGACACAGTTAGTAGACAATTTTTCTCTATCTGAGATCACCTTTCTTCTGAATCCTCATTAAGTCCCTTAGCCTGCTACCAAAAAGAGGAAATATTTTCCAAATTATGACATTAACAGGAGAATCAAAAGACACCAGTCTTCTGATGTAAATCCAGTTTACCCATAGTACAGTGTACTATCATGGTTTTCTGACTGTTGTGTATAGTATAAAAGGATGGAGTATAAGGCTGACCTATAGAAATAGAGAAAAGTTATAAAGATGTAACAGTAATATTTCTAATCTTACATATCATAGCTAGTTTTTTAGAGTAGGCTACTTTAATGAGTCTATCAGCTATTTCAGAACTTCGCTCTAGCCTTTAAAGAGATGATACATATATTTCCTAAAGAAGGTTGTGTGAGTAGCGTATAAATATTTTTCCTAGCTGACAGTTAAAGCCACCAATAAAATAGTGAAGCATATATGAATAAAATAGCACATACAAAAGACCTGAACAGTAAATGTGTTTGGTTTTTTTTTTTTTTTTTAGTACTGAATGACAGCCTTAATGCAAATAAGCATATGGCTTTCAGAAAAGGCTTCAAAGATTTTCTCAAGCAGAAAAAAACCCCTAAACTTCTTTCGTTTTACCAAAATCAAAGTTGGGTTTTTTTGCTTTGATCATTAAGTGGAAGGCAGTCTATATATGCTGCTACAATATAGTTTAGAAAATGGGGTTTATTTTTATTCCTAATATGATACAAAAGCAGAGTTGGAATTGAATGTAATGGATGGAGGAAAGCAAGGCAAGCTATTGCAGCTTATAGAAAGGGTGTGCACCAGGTCCTCTTGTGCACTGTCAATAACAATGTGAGGTTTTATACCTCTGTAGTTGCAGAGCACAAACCCATTAACTCCAGCAGAATCAGCTTTTGCTTTTTGTTCTAGAGGTTACTTCAAGATGTTAGCTAGGAAATCAGCAGCTGCCACACCCATTAAACTACAATATTAAACCAAAACTGCAAATCATTCTATCATTGATGAGCTAATCTCATGGGCAGTCTGTATAAATAAACACTCACCAACATGAAATAGTCCAAGTATGCCTTTGGTTTTTACAGATGGATTTTCATTTAATAGAAACACACATTTTTTCTCATTCCCTTTGGAATCTTTAGGTAGGATTAAAGATTAAATCAATGAACTGAACACGGATTCTAGGTAAACCAGCAAAGTTGCACTCAAACTCTCAAGTGCCCCAACAGACAGACAGCAAAGTTTTCAGGTAGTACATCTCATTTGAGATGTAATCAGGAGTCTAAGTCTAAAGAGACCTTCTTGAATGGTTTGAGCAATGCTATTATGTATGACCAATTGCTTTGCTGATATATTTACTATCCTAGTTACTCAGGAGCCTCTCACCTATAGACCTTGAGATAAAAAAGGACACACCAGACATGTCAGCAAAAGAACTTTATTTCCTAAGAATGTGCAAACTCACTCACTCATATCAAATCAAGTTTAATTGGAGAACACAGCAGTGGTGGACAGGTGGCAAAACATCTGATGACACAGAAAAGATGCCAGTTCAAACTCCCAAGTAGAGAAGGGCTTAGAAGGCCTCTTCCTACTTCCCAGAGAAGTTTTATGCTGTGCTACTGATGAGAAAGAGATAGACACTTCTGAAGTGCAGCTCTGAATTCCCCTGGGCCACAGAATTTCAAACATATCCTTCTCTCTGATATTTTCAACTGCCTGTCATGGCTATCCCAAACCTTACCATGGTATTGTCATTCCAGCACCAGAAACCTAGTTTCCATTTAGTCTGAAAGAAACTTAAGACATCTAAGGTCAGGCTTGTGAATTACACTCCTGAAGCTGCCTACTTCTCTCCCAGAGTTAGGTGCTAAAGCTACAACACTTAAAAGCTTTTGTTTAATGCCTCTCTATTTACTATCATTTTCTAAATTTAGGTTTTTAATATACTCAGAGCACAACAAACAGGCCTCTTCAACATTTGTTTGACACTTTGCACGTTTCAAACATGGTTTGTAACCTCCTTTATCACTGACCTAGTTCAGAAGTTCATTTAGTGCATCCTGACATTGGCTGGATTTCTTCTCTTGGTACTTCTACTGGAGCAGTATTTGGAGGTTGCACTAGAATCTACCAATTTAAAATTCTTTTGTTTTCCATCTACATATATTCCTGAATATTAAAAGTCTATGCCAAAACCAGGTCAGGTGTCTTTTCTGTTTATGTCCTTGATGTGCTTATAAACTGCAATTGTAGTCACGGTTTTGAAAGACAAAACCAATTAAGCTTTTTAAATTTCATACTGAAGCTCTGCCTTGGAGAAATTCTGATAATTGCTCTTCAGACAGGTATTCTCAATTTCTCAAAGCCTACCAGACCTGGGCACCACCAGACCTGACGGTAGCTGCCCAGGCCCTCTGGGGCTCCCCGACCCTGCCCACAGCCTAGGACTCCATTTCAGCCCCCCCCAAGGGGGAGCCCCTACCACTCCCAGCCCCTGGGCCCCAGAGAGCCACCGGCCCCCATGGCACCTTGACACCAATGCAGCACAATTTATTCTAGTTTTATCTTTTATTCAGTTCCATATCATTTTACATAACTTTTATTTATTTCCTTTCTTCGACATTGTAGGTAAAAATTTCTTTAGTGACAATTTATGAAATGTTTTAAAGAAGAAGAGAGAAATTAAAACTGCTGCTGTTGTTTTGCCAAAAAAGTTATGTTATTAAGGAAATCGTACGATGATTATTTCATTTTCTTTCTGCTCACATATCTTCTGTATCTTCTTCCTTCTTTTTTTTTTCTTTTTCCTTAAGAACAGGTTAATGAGTAAGCAATAAAATCAATTACTCTTTCTTTCCCAAGTTTGAGAATTCTTTTTCTTATTCTTACTATGTATTATTCTAGATTTCATTTTTAAAAATCTGGCTACTGGAAACACAATTTCTTTAACCAGTTCTATCCAAAGACTAAGGAATTACCCAGTCCTTCCAAATTTCAGTTTTGCTGGGTCCCCATGTTCTGCTGGTAGTATCCTTATACAGCCATCACCCCAAGCCATTCTGGCTTACCCACATTGCTCAGCATAATGGTCCTTGATGAAAACTTAAGGCAAAATTTTCCTTTCTGGGAGCCCTCTGTACATTACACTTAAATTAAATTTCATCCTTATTGAACTGAGGCCTCACTCATCCTTGCCTATGTTCTGTCCTTATATCACTTTATAGCTAAAAGCTTTATGTGGTTGAGCACAGCTTTTCTCAGGTTTACTTCAATCCTGTTCTTATTTTCCTGTCTTCTAAAAGTATTTCTCTTTCTGATCAAACCTTTTTTCTTTTTTCTTTTCTATTTTTTTTTTTTTTTGTACTTTTTAGCTCTCAGCATCCTCTTAATTCTATTTTTAGGTGGTTATTCATCCATCTCCGTTTCAAACCATTCCCTTCTCATTTGCCTCATGTTTTCAAACTATGCACTCCTGCTCATTATCATGTAAATCTTGCATGCAGCTATGATGTTCCAGACAGACAAATCATAGAAAAAGTCAGCTACAATAAGCTTCAGCTTTCAACTTATACATCATGTGTGTGCTATGTTCAGTATTTTGTTTGGGGTATATAACAGGGTTTTATTTTTGGAGTCACTGAACACCATTACACTGTACTCAAGGACACATCCCAGATGTCTGGTCAGAAAAAGATTTCAGCTTATTATAGCTTACTCATATTATACAGTAGTCAATGGATAGAGAGCGGTATCTCCAAATGGACATTTCTGCTTTTATTACCATTTCTTCCACTGAAGTTGGTGAGATTTAGCCTCACCACTAAGTCAGAGTGTCTGGCTCTGAGGATAGAGATCTTTTTTAACATAGTCGCAAAAAGTAGCTATGTATTTAATTAATGGACTTTGTAATTTGAGTGACAGGCTCTACCTACATATTTCAACTTAGATTTCCAGTAACCGCACAAACCTTATAATTTAGGACTAAAAGGGAACTCTACCATTTAATGAAGAAACATAAAGACGACTTTAATTTTTTGAAAAGCATTTCTCTTTATAATTCTTTAATGTAACTTGAGTTCAGGCAAAAGCCATTTTTATTCAAACACTAACTGCTATACAAACCTGAAAAGATAATTTTGTAATCCCTTTATCAATTTAAAACAAAGACTGCAGTGGTTAAGTTTAATTAAGGAAAAGTAAATTGCTTTCTGTTAGCCAAATTAATATGTATCTGTGAACCATGACCCTTTTCTTTCATTTACACTGGAAAATTACTCAAAATGATAGTCCTTTTCAAACTATTTGTATAAAAAAGGAAAATGAATATCATCATATTAATCCAAGCTGGGATGGCAAATCATAACTTTTTTCTATTATTTTCTACAGAAAGTTATCTGAGAAAGGGTAAGAATTAATTTGAAAATTACCTTCACTTTTATGCCTTCCATTTATCACTTGCATATTTTTAGTCAGTCAAGGGCAGATTCTAATTTGGTGTAAACTGGTGTATCAAGATTTCTTTTTGTAAAACTCCACTCTGATATAACATTATCGATCAGAAAATCTAGAGCAGCACCATTGCCTTCATTTTATAAATGGGGTAACTGAGGCACAGTGAAATAACTGTGACTTGTCCTCCACCATTTTGTGAACAATAATCAGTAACAGATCCAAGAATACAAGCCAGATTACCTGAAAAATGATTGCACCACTATCCCCTGACACTCCATACTAGAAGTGCTACTTTACATCAGATAAAATTTTAAGGAACATTCACTCTAGTCAAATCAGCTTTAGTTTTCAAATCAAACTTTGTAAATATCATTGTCTAGAAACACGAACTTCACAAAACACAATCCAAACTCATCTGTATTACCCTCAACTGAAATATTCTGCCCTCAGTATCAGTGTTACAGATAAGAACTTACCACGGGAAAATGATCTTTGTTTTTTGTTATTAAGAATATAAATGTAGCACCAGAACCCTGGAGACATGTATCTGTAATTGCAGGTCTAACTGGTTGGATCAGCATGACTACTGTACAGTCTTGAGGCAAGGCTTCAAATCAGATTTGTCATACATCTAGATTATTTATGAGCTTTAATGCCTGCATGGCCAGGTCTGGAGCAACCCCTCTAGCACTATAGAAGAGTAACCCTTCAAAGGACACCCCAGAAGACTGTCCACCTGCTGTCTGGAGGGTTTCACCAGTCTGCAGCAGATTTGGCTTTCTATTTGACTCTAGTCCATCTAAAACATCATGTTTCATCCTTGCTGCAGCACCACATCATCAAAATCAGGCTGTCAAGACAGCTTCCGGAGGAACCTTCAGAGTCAACTGTTGCAAAGACAACTGGGGTTCTTAGGCAGCCTGACGTGATTCTAGGAGCAAAATCCAGAAATGTTCTGAGCTTTAGAAAATGCACATCAGGTAAGAATGTATGTAGCTTTTATGCCACACTGAGAAGCAAGCTTTGTGCAGAAGGGCAGTAAGGATAGGCTTGTTTTTCAGAAGAGAAGTGGACAGTTTTAAAGAGGGTCCAGCTGTTTCTGCCAAAATCACAATATGCCTAGGAATTGCCTACACTCAAGGATGCTTCCAGGATAGGAGGTCAACAGTGAAACTATAAAATTCCCCTTGTCAAACTGTAGATTTCTATTTTAAAAAATTACATGAATCACCCACAGAATTCTGCACTTTATTCTTTCATTGATTTTAATAGCATCATTCACACTATCTTACAGTTTAAAAACAGTGAAACCAATGTTGTAGTTTCATTGTCAAGGCAGCCTGGCCAGGCTTTTTTAGTCTATTTCACGTCTACTCTTTCCACTTCTCTCTGTTTCAGAGGAGTTCCTTTACATCTGGTTTTTAAGCCTAGCATCATCTGTCACATGGAAGAACCTAACTGCCACTTTAGGCAATCCAGAAATTAGAACCTCAGATCCCACGTACATCTTAAAAGCCTTAGTGGGATTTGCAAACTTGGTATCTCTGTGCTCATGGATAGGTCTGTGGGAAGGTGACAAGTACTGTAGCCCCTTCTTTCCTTTCTACCTTTAGTACTCCCAAGTGCATCCCACAGTTTGTGTCACAGATGTGACCTGTTTCAAACCAATGTCTAGACACATACTCATTTCACCTAGCACCCAGATCGAATTATTCCTAATGTCATTAAAAAATGCAGTTTCAAGAAAAACTGCTTCTGTTCTTCCTCTTCAACCCTATAGAAGCATAAGTTAAAATGCCATTTCTGGCTGGTGTAGTCCAAAGTTTTCCCACATTTTCTGAGATGAAAGAACCACCACATGATAGTCTAGCCATAAAAGTAGTGCTGAATTTTTACTTTCCACTTCCCATACTGGCTCTGCTAGATTGTTCTGTGCTACTGCAGAAGTTACACTGGGTACCTCTACATTATACTTTATTCTTTTGTTTAAAAAGATGCTTCATATTCCATTTGTTAGAAGGAGTGGAATTTACAAGATTCTGTAAGAATCAAAACTAGAAACAAATACTGAATACCAAAAACAATTTTCAAATTTTCTTTTTTGGCTGAAAACTTGTGATCTTTCTGAGTTCTTCACAATGAAACACATTTTTCTGGAATACCTTTTTCTCTTCTCTTCAGTGTCTTTAAGTCATTACTAACAACAATTATATCAATGCAATTAACAGAAGAAAGACAGAAATGAGAACAGAATCAAGGTTAATTTCTGCCAATAGTAGAAAGAACAGATTGAGCTTCTCTGAAATGCCCATCTCCCTGATTACCTTCTCTGTTTTCTGATTCTTTAGCAAACTCATTCTGTTACACTTTTTCTTCTTTTCAGCTTATAAATACTCTTTTTGACTTTGGTTATTTGCCTTCTTAATTACACACATTCTTTTGAAGAATGAGCTATCTTGCAAACTAAGAATGAGATCATTCTTGTACAGGGATACAACAGTACAGAGTTAAGGCACATGTATTATAATCATGTAATTACCACTCCTCCTTCTAAAATAACGGTAGTGTATCAGAATCTCAGAAACACTTTTCTTATGAAAACTGGCCCATTTATTTATGATGAAACAATTGTTAATGTTATATAGATGCAACCAGTTCAGTAGTGTCTACCTGAACTTCCAGAAAAATTTAGGTAATAATGTTAAGTGGAAAGTAAATGTTCCATCTGCCTGTCCTGATGCCCCAGCTGAGTTCTTTCTCCAGGAGAGGCACACCCCAGCCTAAAAAAATCATACAAGGAGAAGTGGTGTACACATGGTGATACTCACTAATTCTTGCTTAAGTAGAATAAAGTCATCTGATATTGGCCTTATGCCAGCTAGTACATGCCATGGAGACTAACAGTACACTAATTAATATACAAAGCTATACACTGATGCAAATATGGGGGAAAGATTTGGAGTAACTTTTCTGCATTGTTTTTTTTATTTTTTTTTTTGTATCTCTACCAGTATCTCACTCCTAACCCTACTCCTCTCCTAATGTTTCCACCAGGAGAGAGCCAGATTCCCCCCTCTCTCTCTCTCTCTCTCCAAACATGGAGACTAAGAGTGTTTCAGGATGCTTCTTAGATGGCATCATCGAGCTTTGCAGCTATTTTGTGAAAACTTGGAAACAAGCAGAATGTTTTTCAACTAACACAAAAGCAGAGTATATCTGAGCGAAAATGTATTGCCTTTTCTGAAGGCAGCTCTGTAATTACATTTTTTTGAAGACTCTCCTGTTTAAAAATTTATAATCAGTTTATCATTTGATGGACTTAAAAAATTAGACATTTTTCTACATAACAACTGTATCTGGGCACTAGTAATTCCATGAGTCTTAATCTAATGAGAATAATAGATATGCAGCCATCAAAAAAATGAATATAATTCTGTGAAGAGGTCCTTGAAGCATCATGAACTATGCACATGGTAGCTAAGCATTTTGCATCAGAATAGTCAAATGGGTAATTTCCTTCTCTTTGGCATATTCTTACACCCTTGTATTTGTTTATATACCACACTAACTAAAATAATCTTTCCCAAGTGACCTTGGTTTGATTTCATGTCATGCGATTTCTCACACTACTTGAATGAACTGCAGACTGTGAGATGATATGCAATTGTATGTGAAATTTAAATTTTCTCTTTCAACTTTTTTACCATACTAATATCCACCCTCCTTTAGAATCTGACCCCTTGCCCTCACTCCCAAGCCTGCATGAGGTTATGATTCATGCAGTTATGCTTATGAACAGTCTGTCCCAAGACCTTTATTTCATGCCACCTTTGCCCTTTCCCTTCCTCTACCCCCTTCTCCTATCAGGTGAAACAAACCACTGTTTTTCTTCTCCTAATCAGCACATTTTTCCATGGAATTCAATGCTTACCTGTTCCAGGTGAGTCAAGTAGTAGTCTTGAACTACAAGCTACCACCACTTATTCATGGCTATGTTAAAAATGTATTTTGCCAAAGTTTTGAAGGACAGTAACAATGCCCTCTAGTTTCTGTTGTTGTTTTTTTTTTCCTTCCTCCTGTTATTCCTTCAGATATCAAATTCATGCAGATATTGTTCCTCACTCTATCGTTTAGGAAGTTTCGACATTGCCTGAAGACCTGCTTCTCCAGAAATACTTGGGATGTTCACCGACAAATCTAAGGGGAGGAAGAAGGGAAGAACCCTATTAAACAAAGTTGTTACAACTAAGAAAAACTGAGACCAAACTGTTAAAATATTCACCAACAAAAAAGTGAAGGTCATTTCATTCCAGATTATATCACAGTGCACTTCACTGCATACAGCATTCATCTAAGAGACCATGTCCTTATGATTTAATCTATTTTTAAACCCCAGATAAAATTATGCACTCTAAATCTATAGTTTTATCACTTTTTGCACTCAGGACATGAATAAACATTTCATAGATCAACTGATTTCACTTGTTTAAACTGCCGTTTTAGTTAATATTTAACACTGTGGTGTGTCAAAATAAATAATTTTATCAGCCAGACAAAAGTAGTTGCTCTCTTACCAGCAAATATAGTAAATTTTGTACACTAACTCCAAGCTGTACACTATAAAATTTACACATTTTCATAAAATATTAAAAATCTAGGGCTTTCTTGCATCCCATGGGTATTGTGTTAGCTAATAAACACTGTATCAAATTAAAGGTACAATAGGATCCACCAGAACTGATGTAAGCAGAAAAATATTAAGGAAATTTGAAACCAAATATAAATGTATTCTTAAAATTGATTACAAAATAAGAAAGTTTTAAGGTCACCCTGGCAAGCACAGAAAGATACGGAAGAAATATATTTGTTTCTACAAAGCAGAATAACCAGGTTTCATAACTGCAACAAAGTGTCTTTTTTTTCTTTTTTCTCAAAGTAGCACAATTATAATTGTGAATTAATAAAATAACTAATGCTTCAGGAGACAAATCTTGGAGTGTGCCCTGGGGTGAGGGAGATGTTTATTTGATTACTTCTCCAATAATAAAAAGCACAGTTTTCCATTAATATTCTTTCTTTTATATTCTTTTTTGACTATAATGGAACTTACATGACTAAATTGGATTAGATGGGTAAGTGCTGGTTATTTTAGGATGCAATTCAGCTACCCATACATTGACAACACATGCCATATAATTGCCCTAGAATGTCCAGCCGCTCACATGGGGCTGGCAGATGAGATGCAGAAGATCTCTGCTTTTCTGGAGCAAAGCAAACTTTAGGGCACTTCAAAAAGTGCTAGACATCCATTTCTTGGCATAAAAATCATTCCTTTAATGTCCTAGTCATATAAATACTGCTCAGGCATACATTAATTCTATGCCATTTGTATAATGACCTACTCAGTGATGTATGTTGTTACATCAGTGTTATGTGAATGGTTGGGAAAAAACCTGCCCTTTAGATTCTGTAATACTTTAATCAAGCCAGAGATTCCACAGAAAGTGGTTGCTGTCCTAGAACTGACTGAAACACAGTGTACTTTCTCATGCTTTATTTCCAGTTAGAACCCATCTACACAACAAACTAAGTTGAAACTCCATCTTAATCTCTACTTTAAATCTTTAAAGGAAAGAATATGAGGAGCCATAGATAAGAGATGTGGCTTTCATAAAATACTTTAACTCTTTTTTGTCTTTTGTTGTTCCTTCAGATGTGCGTATGTTTCAGCAACATACTCCATGCAATATTGAAGCGTTTCCTGGTGAAGTTCTGCCTGCCATCAAGAATAACTGTTGAAAGTTCTTGGTTTCTGCCGAACGGGAAACAAAAGGCAAATTTTTATTAGAGCGATGAAAGTTCAACTAAAAAGGATTTCCTTTTGAAGTAATGCCTGTTCTATTTCACTTGCATTGGTGTGCTATTCTTCTAAGTCAGCAGGGTGAATTTCACTGCCAATTATGAAAATCCATTCTTTCTCCATTTCCCATTAAATATTGTTCAGGCACAGTAGGATCCAAGTAGATCTGTAAGCTAAAGAATGTGTCCTGGTCCAGTTATAGATTTTCTCACACATTATCAAGGGCATAACTTGTATTTACAGGACATTTCATTGGATTTCTGAGTTATGCTTCTATCTTATTCAAAGTAAAACTTGTTCTTTTTGTAGTGCCTAAAACCACTTTATCTTGAATGATAAATCATTTTTTTAATATAAAAGAGTAAGCTAGTATATTCTGAAATGAACATGTTATGAAACCCTCTACCCTGTGTTAGGAAATTTATTTACATTCAAGAAATAAATATTTTATTGTGAATTAAAGAAAATTGGACCATTGTTAGGACAGCTTGGAAAAAGCTTTCGCCTCTCGTTAATATTGTCTTGCTACTCACCAAGTCACCCATTGCTTTAGGGTTTAAAAAAAACAGAGGGGTACATACTGAATCTGTGTACAGAGATATCCTGACAAATATTGAATACTCCAGAAAGAAAAAAACAAAATCTTTCAAAAGTTTTTCACTTTCTGATTGACTTTTTAAAAATAATCTGAATAGAATATTACAGACATTTTTAGACAATAAAAGTTGAAATTAAATACTATATAGTTTCAGTATATACCTTACAACACAGCTTATTAACCAAGGTACAACACTGGAAAATTTAAAATATGGATTAAATTTCTAATTATTTGCTTATGATTATCTCCATATAAAAGTAATGCATTCAGATGCAGTGGCTGTCGCCTCTGATCCATTCGGGTTTGGGAGAAGCCTTGGCTCTTAATTCTCCAGATTAAGTTTTATTTTGGTGTTTTCTTGATGTTGGTCTAAAGGTTCTTCCATGAAAAAAACTGCAAAGGGATTGTTCCAGAGTAATTTAGTTGCAAATGTTACCAGAGGAATTAATATTCCACGGAGTTCCAGAACCACATCTTTATTTCCTTATGTGTTATAAAAGGCCCTAGTATTGGTGCTTGCTTACAGAGCTCCACATTTGCCCAGAGGTAATTTTTCCTGGGCTGGGCATGATGATTTTAAAAAACAAGTTCTGGAGCAATGTAACATAAAAGCATTTACACAGTAGAACAAACCCAGCTTGTTGCTGTTATTTTAGCAAATCAATAAAATAATACTATTAGATTTCTTTTGTCATTGCAAATTTATAGTAACACTACTTAACATTTATCTAGTATATTTACAAATGAGTTACATTCCAAAGCACTTCATACACTTTAAATAATTGATATCACTTGTAGAAGGCAATAAAGATTTTTTTTTTTTACTTCATGACATTTACAATCAACACAGTAATTGTAGCATACAGATGCTTCATGCATTACAAAAAAAAATCTTCTTATGATGCACTTAGGTGTTTTTCAGATATAGAATTCTCTGTATCTGTCCTGGTTTCAGATGGGATAGAGTTAATTGTCTTCCTAGTAGCTAGTACAGTGCTATGGTTTTGAGTTAGGTATGAGAAGAATGTTGATAACACACTGATGTTTTCGGTTGTTGCTAGCTCGTGTTTAGTCTTGTTGTGGTTTAACCACCACCAAGTCTGAAGTCAAGGATTTTTCAGCTTCTCATGCCCAGCCAGCAAGAAGGCTGGAGAGGCACAAGGAGTTGGGAGGGGACACAGCCAGGGCAGCTGACCATCGTGGCTGATGGGGTATTCCGTACCATGTGACGTCATGCCCAGTATATAAAGTGGGGGGGAGTTGACTGGGGGAGGGGTGGATTGCTGCTTGGGAACTAACGGGACATTGATTGGCGGGTGGTGAGCAATTGCATTGTGCATAATTTGTATATTCCATTCCTTTTATTATTACTGTTGTCCTTTTATTAGTGTTATCATTATCATTATTAGTTTCTTCTTTTCTGTTCTATTAAATTTTTCTTATCTCAACCCACAAGTTTTACTTTTCCTAATTTTCTCCCCCATCCCACTGGGTGGGGGGTGGAGTGAGTGAGCATCTGCATGGTGCTTAGTTGCTGGCTGGGGTTAAACCACGGCAATATCTTTTCTCTTTAATTATACCCACAATAGTTTTTAAAGAATTTTAAAACATATTGGTATTTTCTATACAATACATGTATACAAGGGACATATATCTCCACATAGGTAATTCAGCCTTTTGGTTTCTGGATAGGCTAGTGAATATCAAGGTTGTCTTTACTTTTTTTCCCATGTTTTTATGATTTTTCTGAGTAGTACATTCGGGTATTAATATGTAACTGCACTAAACTGTCATAAAAGTAGTACTGCAGTTTGAAAAAAGTCCCAAAATACTATTAAATGCATTTCTTCTTTTCCAGATACAAGTGAGAAATCTTTCAAAGTCTGAAAATGGGTTATAAATGAGATGATCTTGCAAGAGTTTTGTAGACATGTATTTTCTTCTAATGCATCATGTTAGCAATAGATATTTTTGTAATTTTTTTCTTTAAGTTCAAAGCTATTTAAATATAAGTGCAATGATGTGGACTTTGAGCCAGAAATGTATTTAACCACCTTTATAATTGAAAGCATCTGAGGACTCCCAGTGAGGTCAGAGAGCCAAAACATGTATTGCAGTCCAGAATGGAGAGTCTTGCTTTGTTGGGATCATTTAGTTAATAATAATAAATCAGGAAGTGGGTACAAAAACCAGCAACATTTAATAAATCATTGCATTTGCAACCCCTAAAATTTGAGCAATCTTTTTCAAAGAATACCTTAAAGATAGTCAGATAAAACCACTAAATTGTGATGGGAGAAAAATCCTGTTAAGCTTTTGACTCTTTCTCTAGTGTCTGCATCTCCCATTATTCAGGGATTCTGATCTCTCTGATCAATAACTTAAGCCAGTATCAATACTGTGACTGAAGTAGTATCAGAGGCACCACAGCAGCCTTGTACTGCTGACAACATCATCATTGCCAGTACAACAGCCTCACAGCTAAAAGTCCAAAGGCTTTGCAACTTTGGACAAGAATGCTTTTTACTTAATATCACTTTTACACAAACCTTGATACATTGCTTTACTCATTAAATGAGCAGTTTGCTCAGGCACAGTGCATAACTAAATATTCTTGAGCTGTATCTACTCAATCATTTTACAAGATGGAATTTAAATCAGTTTAGTTATTAATGTTAATTTGTTTTTCTGAGTGCTTATGGTTTTTCATGGCACTGTGTCAGAAGAGATTCTTTGCATTTGGCTATTCAAGTTCATTTATAATTAATCAAGCTCAAATATACACAGTCACGTCCAGCACAGTGTCAGACTTTAGCACTGTTTTATCATCAGGGCTAGCTGTACATCAGCTGCCTTAGGCATAAGCTGCCATTTTGGCATGGAAAACACCTTACTAGGCACAGCATGATAGGCTTCTTCTGGGACAGGTAAGGTTTTGCTATTAAAACATACGCTACTGTCTTCAGGTAGCTTTGACACTAATGCTCATTTCTGCCCCTAGCCCCAGGATGTATGGCTGATCATATAAAACAGCGTGAATCACTGTGGATCAATATGATATTCAGACCAGAAAAAGTCTTCTGGAATGTCCCTATGGGCAAGATGTGTAGAATTTAACAGTATTAAATAAAGATTCATAGGATTCTCTTGCTCTATAAAATTTAAGAGAATGGTCTTTTACACCTTTTCCCATACACTCTTTGGTTTATTTCCATCTTTTCTAATTATCTAAACCATTTATAATTCCTACTTAAATTCAAGGAGATAATTCTACTATATATGTAATTGTGTTCACATTGTTTAATTCTAGATCACTGTTCTGTAGTATAATATATTTTGATAGCTATGACAACAGTAAAACACGGTGTTAAACAGCACTTTACTAGTATGCTTTAAGACATTTAATAAAGTATCATTTTATAAAAACATCTGTCAGTGATCAACTTCCTGAGTAATAAACAATGCAGAAAATCTGTCTTCCTGTTAATAAGGCTAGCATATGAGTGGATTAAAATAAATTATCAGCTTCATCATTAGGCTTCAGCCTGAGGACAGTGTTCCACTGGCTTAAAGGCTTGTGTATAGCTACATTTTTCATTTTTAAACAAGCAGTCAAGGCTGAATGCAAAGATTCAGGAAATGCCTTAGGGTCTTAACCCACCTGATCGTTATACACCAGAAACTGGCCAAGCCAGAAGCCATTATTACTCAAACAAAATTAATTACTGAAAAGTTATTTTCTGGTTTTACATATTGCCTAGAGAAAAAGTAGATGCATTTTCTTAGCAAGCATGAAAAAATAGCATGTTCTTTGACGTTTGAAGCCTCTCCACCTGCTGGAAACAAAGAGGTAGATATGCTAACAACAACAACAAAGGTACCCTGTTTTACAGGCTCTGATGTGTGACTGCAACATACGTTTCCTGTTCAGTGAGATAAGGGAGTGGTATTCTGCCCAGAAGGAATATTTGGGGCTATTGATGGTGCTGAAAACCAGGAGTGTGAGCGGCTTGAGGCATTTCTGGCTGGATCGGAGATGAGAAATTGTGAGCCTATCTTCATGTCTGAAATAGCAGTGAAAGTGTGGCCTATGTGGACTTCTGTAAGTCAGACGTGAATAATGTACGGAACTGTTTCTGAAGTTTTTCTTAATATGTCTGTCTTTGCTAAGGCTGAAATAAAAGCCTCCTGTCTCTTAAATAAGATCAGCCATTTGCTTCCTTTTACACATAGGTACTCCTTTTGTTTTGTTTTGGTTTTTTTTAATATATATCTATTTACATAATTAAATTTTAAAATATGAAAATGCCTTTCTTGATGCAATACTTCAGCTGATTTTGCATAGGTTTATTTTCTTATTTTTGTTATTATCCTATGTAAATACATTAATAGAAGATAAAAAACACTGAATTCTGTAGACAGTTCAGACCTCAGGCCTTCATTGCAATCCCTATTTTGTTAAGAAGTCATGGATCACATGCTGCAGTCAATTAATCTTACTACCTTCTTTGGAGCGAAAAAACACAGTATAACGTTTGGCTTTTAATACCAGCTATATGTTTAAAAAAAAATAAATTGTAACCTCAGTGCTGAAAAGCACTGTAATTTAGCAATAATGAGATCTAAATGCCGGCTGGATGGACAGACGCTGAAGTTAGTTACTGCTTCTATTTAGTGTTAAATGTTACAGGCATGTACATACAACTAGGCTACTATCATACCAAGATAAATAGAAGGAACTTGGAAAAACTTCCAATTCAATTCAATTTTACTTTCATTTTGTGTACTTCTGTTCTGTTTCTTAAAAGCGTCACTTGCTCTCCAAGTTCTCTGTGAATTTCAGAAATATAGAGTTGCATTAGTATTTGTTGTTCAATTACAAAAAGCAGTTCCTCTGTGTCCATAAATATATCATTAACAAATTTCTAATAAAAATCCCTGAAAACAAATATTGATTATTCTTAAACTGATTATTAGAAATGACAGAATCCATTTAACTTAAATTTCTATAAATGTACCGGAGGATTAAAAAAACCCCTTTGTTGAACATTACCTATAAAAATAGAAAATTATGAACAAATTAATACCAGACCTAAACCTGAGCCTTAGATTAATTCCTGATATCTTTTCCTTATGCACTTACTTTTTTCAAATGTGTGCCATAAGGTTGGCAGTCATAAACAATGCAGTTTACTTGAACAAGTCATAGTGTAAAGAGAAGTGTCTACTTACCTTTGTGAAACCTAATTATTATTGCGCTGATTGTGCAGTAAGTTCTAATACACTGAAGTCTGAACTAAATGAAATACATCCTAGGGTGAAATGCTGCCTTTCCACTCGTTTCCAAAGACTGGGACTTTTTTTTCCTGCCTTTCACTGTAGGTGTTGTCAGGTTTACAAATAAGATCTTCAGAAGCTAAGAGCTAGCTTCTTCTGTTGATATTTAGAAATAAATACTTTGTTGCAAAAAGAAGAGAGATTGTCTATTTATAGGGTTTTTTTTTTCTCTTTGAAGCATTTTTTAAAACTTTCTCTAGAATAAAATGTGCCCAAACCAATGTATGTACACTTCTGGATGACCTGAAGAGCATCTCATTCTGAAAAAAAACAAAAAGAGCACGCAGATGGCCTTGGTACCTTCCCCAATCCTTGGCATGTGCTGTCAAATTAAGCTAAGAACTAGTTCTTCCCTCCCATTTTATCTTTTACTCAGCATGTTCCTGCAGACAAGATATTCAGAAACTTTTTGCACTAAATATGTGGTGACAATCACCAGTCTTGATAGTGGTAGATCCCAGAACTATGTAAGTCCATTTCTCATTTTGAAGTCGGTTTGAGAGCTGCAGGCTTAAAATGAACTATTTTAGACTATTTAGACTATCTTTGACTATTTAAACTATTAAAATAAATAACAGTTCAGCTATCATTAAATGTGATCCTGCCTGGGACTTGTACATGTTATTACAATAATATTAATAAATATTATCAACATTATTTAATATAATTCCCAAAGGTCTGCTACTGACTTTACTGACTTCACAGAATCTAAATGGAGTCAGCTTCAGCCTTTTAGCTAGTTTATATTCTCCATAGATCTTTTTAATTATATCATATGCTCCCATAACAAGAAAATGCAATTATTTATTTATTTGTTCATTCATTTTACATGCATCATTAAATAAAGCATTGTGACTAAGCTCCTATACTTATTTCAGGATTTATTTATTTCAATCACACAGGCTTATTCCATGTAGTTAAAGTATCAGACAGTATTAATTTATATGATCATGCATTTTTTATGGTCAATAACTGATATTATCACATCTACAGTTCCCTTTCTGAATACCCTAATTCTCAAGCACTGCAATCAGTCTACTCACAAATTTGCAAATTCCTGTAAGAGTCTAAACTCCCACAGCAAAACAAACAGGAGCAATATACTTTGTTCCCACAGTGTTGTCCAAAACAAAAGACAGGAGTATTGTTTTGTTTTTTTTTTTTATTTGCTGGAATTATTTTATGTGGCGTTAGTTCTGAATCTAATGTTAATCAGTAATAAAGTGAATCCCTTTTGACAGCTCCTTAAAATTCTCAGGAATGTTCTTCTAAAATGAAACCATATTGCTCTCATAAAGTGAACTCTATCTGACAGCTTGCTGACTTTCTGTCAAGGAACATACACTCACTTCTGGGGAGCTGAACTTTAAAAAAAAAAAAAAAAAAAAAAGCGTAGACCTGAGTTTTGCAAAATGTACATACCAATCCCAGTTTGCCCAACAACAAGAGGCTGAATTTGCATACATGCACATATACGGAATTTGGGTGTACCTTTGTATGAATTTTCAAACTTTTGAATGTTCAAATGCCAGACTTTGTATAAGACATTAGAACATTTTCAGCACATATTTTAATAAACTTGGTTCACCTTGACTCACAAAGTATTTTAAGTTAAATGCATTGGACTGGATGCACAACACTCATATTATGGATATGCTACTTTACAGAGGGAATCTGAGCCACCCAGACAGCTAATACACGTTTTGAGAAGGACATAAGAACCATATCATCTCATGGGTCTCCTTCCAGAATATTTACCCATAAATCTGGGTGGTACCTAACAATACGGTCTACCCAAATGCCTGCTCTCCTGTTTTCATTTCATCTGCAATAATTACATTTGAGTTGAAACCTTTTAACACCAATACATAAATCAATTATAGTAGCAAAGCTATTCAGTATCCAAAATTCTAGAAGGCACAAACATAAAATTATGCAGTGACTCCAAGACACCTTTCAGAAAGGAACAAAGCAGTTGTGTCAGCAGAACTTTTCTTGAGCAATGTGCCAACTTATTCCCTCTCTTTCCCCTACTACAATAAAAAGGTGGATTGTTCTGCATTGAGAAACATGACTATCCTTTAAGTTGTCTGAGGCACAATGACCTAAGCTGCAGTCTTCCATGTCACCTATTATGTTTGGTGGTGCTGCAAACCTAAGGCTTACTATGGAAAAATATATAGAACATTACTCCCCCAATAGCATATGTATGTTTGAACATCCAACAACCTCTCAGTTCACAGTGTTCAAAAGTTATTAATATTTTCGCTTACCTGACACAGCAGCTACTGCTACATTTTAATAAGCACAGTAATTCAGACTGCTATAAATACTAATGATGACACTAGCAAACAATCCATTTGCATTTGCATTTGCATTTGAATGCTACCCTCAAACAAAACTGATAGTCCTTAGCAATATCCAGTACCATGAGATAGTTAAACAGATAGATAGATCGTTAGATAGATAGATACGTAGATAGCAAGCAACATCTCAGCCAAATGTTAAGAATCACAGTTTTCAGTAAAACAGATCATAAATCAATGAGTCAGCTGATAGTGAAAAAGTGAAAGAGTAGAAGAAATTGCATTTAAAAATACTGATCTTTTTATTTAAAGTAGATTCTGGTCACCTTATCCTTAGCGGTGCTGTGGCTATTGAGGCTAGGTACATCCGATCAAATGAAGCAAAGCAAAGTGTAAAATACCTATAGAGGTATCCTTTTGGATACCTCTTACAGCACAAAGAAACCAAAGTAGTCTGCTCTTACAATTCCGATTACAAATAATGCTCAACAGATCTACTTTCTTTATGTAATGAAGAAACCAAAGAAAGGCAAAAAGGTTAAACTCTGTATATAACATGCAAAAATACAGGTCCTTTTTATTAAAAAATGTAGGATATAAGATCTGCTGCAACCATGGGAGTTTCACAAAGAGAAACATAACATTTTTCTTCTTTCCTTATTCAATTCACAGAGCTACCCTGGCCAGGCATTGGGAAATGGATTTACCTTTCATGAGTAAGAAAAAAATGTCAGAAGTGTTGTTATACTAATGCCCATGGGGTTCCTATAAAACAAATTCAAAAACACACGTATTTTGAAAAGAATGACTGATTCTCAGCTGTCATAGCTACCTGCCAATGAATCTTCAGCCAGTGGAAAGGTCGTTAAGCAAGTCAGAAGAATCTTATATAGATATTTCTGGAACAAAATTTATCAAATCCTTCAAACAAATATTTAATCTTGAATTAATATGTCAGTTTCCTTCAGGGAAATAGCTAGACGAGGCATTTTAAACTACATTTTTCATTCTATCTTTTCATAGAAATGTTTTTTGAACTGAAATTAATTTTAATGTGTTTTTTTTCACCTTAAAAAGTAAATATTCCAACAGATGTTCTGATTTTATGTTGGTTGAGCGAAATAAACATTGTTTTGTGTTCATTTCTGTCCTGGTTTTGGCTGGGATGGAGTTAATTTTCTTCATAGTAGCTGGTGTGGTGTTACGTTTTGGATTTAGTAACAGAAGAATGTTGATAACACACTGATGTTTCCAGTTGTTGCTAAGTAGTATTTAGACTAAAGTCAAGGATTTTTCAGCTTCTCATGCCCGGCCAGCGAGAAGGCTGGAGGGGCACAAGGAGTTGGGAAGGGACACAGCCAGGGCAGCTGACCCAAACTGGCCAATGGGGTATTCCATGCCATGTGATGTCATGCCCAGTATAGAAACTGAGGGAGTTGACTGGGGGGGTGGATCGCTGCTCGGGGACTAACTGGGCATAGGTTGGCAAGTGGTGAGCAATTGCATTGTGCATCACTTGTTCTGTATATTCTAATTATTTTATTATTATTATTATTGTTGTTGTTTTATTATTGTTATTATTATCATTATTATTTTCTTCCTTTCTATCCTATTAAACTGTTCTTGTCTCAACCCACGAGTTTTACTTTTTTTTCCCCTGATTCTCTTCCCCATCCTATGGGGTGGGGGGGAAGTGAGTGAGTGGCTATGTAGTGCTTAGTTGCTGGCTTGGGTTAAACCATGACGATGTCACATGATATTTCAAAATTCAGTGTGTTTGGTTATACTGCAGAATGGGAAAAAAGTCATGTGTGTGGAAATTCTCAGGGAAAAAAAGAAAAACAAACCTATTTCACATTCAGCCTAACTAAGCAATTTCAGTGACTTATTTATTAGTCTTTCCTGAAGGTGGGAGGAGAAGGAAGAGGAAAATGGGAGATTTCAGAAGTGCCCTTTGGCACCATAACATCCCAGTAAAACTCTTCAGACCTTAGTTAGAATTCTGGGCTTTCTAATTTTAAAAGGGGCAAGGAGGTGTTAAAATCCTTCTGCTTTCCTCCCAGGTCCCAGTTTCTCTGCATCTTAGGAAGATTATTAAAGTCTTTCAGTAAAAGATGAAAATACTTTTTCTGCACACCAGTCTGAAGTTTTGTCCTTTAAATGATGTAAGTCAAACAAATATTTTCAGCTTAGGCTTTTCACCTTTGCTCTAAATATCATGCAAAAGGCCTTTTACCTTGCCTTTTTGTAGTCAGGAGAGGCATTGCCTTTAGCAAAAAAAATTCAGTCTCTTTGAAAAACTCCTTCAATGCTTTGTGTTTTCAATGTACAGTGTTTCATCTTCTAGGCATTAGATCTTATTACAGTTCAATTTGTAACTACCTTTTTTAATAACTCAATTAGCTGAATGTTCTTAGATGCTTCCTAATATGTTTCCCAGACCAGAGTACATATCATTCTGGTAACTCTTCTCTGAACCATTTCCAATCTTTGCCTTTTTAAAACAGACTCCAATAGTAGGCAGAGGAGTCTGACCACAATCTCAGAAACAGCATACAGAAAAAAAACAAAAGAATTCTTCCATATCACGGCTTAACGTTTTTCAGACAGTGCCTCAAAGTGTGAGCACTTCTAATGGAACATGAGCTATGGTATGATGGTTAGGTATCAACAGTGGTCTTGCAGTTCTTCTGTAAGACATAGTGAAGAGATCCACAAACCTGTCCTTCGTGCACCTTGTGCCTGGTATTTCTCCTAAGTTCAGCACACATCCAGAAGAAAGGAGTGCTTGAAGTACAGAGTGTCATTCCATTTTGCAAATATGGGAAATCAAGGGAATTTCTCTAGTCTTTGTAAATTTTGCAGAAAAATAACCTCTCCTGGTGAGTTTTTATTGATTTTCATTTTCTGAAAGGAGCTTACAAATTGCTCAATTGCATTCTGTGCCTCTGTAAAAAAACAGTGTAATGCTTTGGTTGGTTTTACTGTAAGATCTGAATGTGAAATGGATTTCTGTAATAAGACTAAAAGGCTAGGATGTAAACCCGTTACTTCTGAATGCCAAGAGAGTCTTACTTTTCATAGCATTACAGTGATGGCAGTCTCAGTAGTATCCTCTGTTTAAACTTCAAAAACGCTAGGAACTCCTTGAGTTTGCCATTATTTTCTCATAGGATCCACTATAAAATGAAGATCTAGACCTGTAATAAGATTTTAAGTATCCCTAAAGCAAGTTTCCTGCATTTCTAGAGATACGAAATTTGCTTTAATCAGCTGGAAAAAAAGCATGGCAAAAGCTTTGCCAAAATTTCTTTGCGTTACTGAAAAAAACAAACTTTGTGCACTTTTTTGCCTATTTGGTTGATTTAATTTACATTATTACAGTTTCTTTAGAATGATATAGTAGAATTTTCACCTGCAGAGTCAGGCCTGACTTTTATGCTTATCCAGCTTCTACATCTTTGCTGTGTGTTTAAATTAAAGAGAATTTGGAAATAAGCCTGGACTTAACACCATTTTGAGCAATTCTCTTACGGTACAGCTAACTGCTCCTTAATGTCACTTCTGAAATAGAAATGCTTAAAAAATGAAATCAATTTACATAAAAGATGTCAAGTAGTCAGTACTGTAGGAAACATTGCAACGTCTTAAGACTACAACATTTTATTATTTTGAAGGAATTCTCTCAACCTCTATAAGGTATTTGATCAAGTAAGACATTTATTTATGTTTGAATTGGCAAATGCAGTCATCCAGATAATTAAGTAGCTGAAAATTATTGATCTGTTAGGCATAATGTGGTCGACGTCAGAAAGGTTTACTAGAGTAACAGTAACATTAATACATTCTATTCCCTTGTAATTATTTGGTTAGGTCTTAAGACCACATGTCTTTCCAATAATCTTCAAAGATTCAATAGAATCCTAGTTCCTTCTATTTGTGAGGAGTGAGAGAACTTAAAAATGTTTAATACAAGTTTATTTTTGAAGCCTGTAAAAATATCCCTTGAGATATACTCAGCATGATACTGTAATATCTGTCACAATCAGTCTGGTCATGAATTTCACAAGAAGTTTGCAAAAGATAGTGTAGCATTAAGTAAGAGTCTGTGGCCACAATGAACATTTAGAGCCATTAATACAGACACTTCAAAATACTGGTATGAAAATTTCTTTCTACATAATGTGCCAGCAAAAGTACTTATAGTGCTAGTTTGGCATGTCACCATAGATATAGCACATTTTGAGCACTAGAAATACATTTGAAACTTCATGGTGAAACTAGTTACTGAAAGCAACAGCAAACTCTTTGCTTTCAGCAGGGCTATGACTTGTGACTTTTCATTGTAGAGTCAGATTATCAGATATTTACAAAAGTATTATTTAAAAATTGCTAATTCATTTAGGCCAGATAGACCAACCAGTTTTTCCAACTGACTTATTTCTGTTGTACATACTTTCTCTCTACATTTCTGCATTATCATGAACTGTATGACATCAAGCACCATCATTCTATTTGGTTGGCACCAAAATGGTTCTAGTTGTTTGAAGTAAGGATTATATTTAGATCTGCTGGACTCTAGCTATAAAATCCCAAGTGATATAAAGAAGGCAAATAGCTGACGACTGCTCACAGTCTTAAGTACAAGAACTAAGCGGTGGTAAAAAGTGCTCAACATGCTGGTTCAAAAGAAAGAGAAGGAAGCTGTTTTTCATGTAATTAAGCAGTGGAGCTCCTTGCCAAAGTCTGCATGCTAAAAATCCACAGAGGCTCAAGAAGTACTTGGCTTAAATCATGGAAAAAGATCTACGGCGGGCTATTAAGTATGAAAACATCCCCATTGAGTCAGAAAGTCCCTGAACTGCAATTTGTTTGAGACTAGAAGAATAACCTGGGGAACTATTACTGCATACTTGTGCTTATATTTTTTCCTAGACCTCCACTGTGGACCATTGTCAGAGAGTCATGATACTGAGCTAAATAAACTTTTAGTGTGAAGCCTATTTTGGGTTTTTTTATGTATCAACAAGATCATCCTGCACCTATAGTTCTAGTTTTACTTCTGTTTACTTGAGGTAAGACTACTGGAAAAAAGAATACATCAAAATTATTTAAATTACTTAAAATTAAAATGTCAGATACATGAATGTCCTTTAAATACATTGTCACAAAGTCTTTATTTGCATGTAGGTGGCTGAGGAATTATTTTTGCTCATTTGATTTTTACACCATCGTATTTCACCTTTTTATTAAAATTAATTTGTGTAATTTCTTACTGAATGTTTCTCTCAATGCGAAGAAGATATCTTTCTATTTTTTTCCCCAGCAATGAAGCTGTAGGTTTGTTTATCTTGTTACTGCAAGGTTCATGTCTGTGCAAAGGATAAAGTCTTTATTTTAAATAACACATTCAACAAGTAGCAATAACAGCTACAACAAAGTTACCAGAACAAAAGCTTCATTAGCTGCCTTTGTCTGCACACTTTCTATGGCTGGAATGTCTTTCTTCTATGCAAATGACTGTATTAAGACTCAGGATTTTTTCAAAGACTTCACTGTTTTTGTTGTAGGCTAAGAATTAATATGAATTTTAGTGAAACATTTACATCTCCAACTGCATTATAGGCTTGTATATCCAAAATATAGCCACTAGAAATTATCATATCCTCATTAATCTGATGCTTAACACGAAAAGCTCCTGATTTCACTATAATCTACATTTTCACTAGACGCTCCCCTCTCAATATTGGTATATGATGTCTCTTAAATCTGACAAATTCAGCACCCAACACATGCATCAATCCTGTCTGTCATTCACAAACTAGGTATCTCTTCTGCCTAACTCACCTCTAGTATCAGAAATAACAAGTATACTCTGAGCATACGTACTTCCACAGACATAGACAAGAAGACAAGTCAGTAACAGCGTCTGTTTTTTATATCCCAGTACAATTTGGGATATAGGAGACTCCAGTTTAAATTTTGGTCTGGAATAGACTACTCAGACTAGAGATTCCCAGATAATTGTTCTGTATCCCATTACACAAGGTGAAGTTATAAGGGGGAGCATCATACAAAATGTAAGATCTCCACAACCACTTCTTCCTTCTCCAGTCTTTTGTGAGAAGGTTAGGCACCAAACATCCTTTCAGCCAGGATATGTATGCCCGTCTCCTCTCTTCAGCGTTTCCCAGTGGTTATCAGCCACCCACTGATGCGGATCAGCTCAGCACTTACCTGGCATGTCTAAGTTAGGCATGGTGATGCTTAAGTCCTCTTCATATATCCACCCCTTACTGTCAAACACTACTTTCAGTGATGTCAAGTTCATGAACTTTATTCCCTGTTAAAAATTATAGCCCAGGTCAAAAATTATACATCTTTTATTTTCACTCCTGAGTATGCTTATTAGTTTTCTTGGTCCTGATTCCAGTTTTACCACATAAATTGAAAAATGGTAAAACGGAGACAAGTCTGGAGGGAGCGGCACCCATGTACCACAGAAGGCAAGGAAGACATGTACTCATTTGCAATAATGTTTTTAAGTTTAGTCATCTAAGATTAGGGTGCCTTGAGTGCTCTATAGTTGAGATGAGTCAGATCCAAAACTTAGGTCTCCCACTTCATTGGTAAAGCCAACCTATGACATGAAATGTAAACAGGGGCTATACTATGAGAAGAATTTTTTTTAAAAAAAGACTATCTAAAAGAAATTAAAGAAGCATAGGAAGTAAAAGAGCATGGGAAGACATATCTTCTAAGTCAGCATAGTCTACATTTCTGAGCAGGAAGGTTTCACATTCAGTATCC
Source organism: Haliaeetus leucocephalus (assembly GCF_000737465.1). Lineage (NCBI taxonomy): Eukaryota > Metazoa > Chordata > Aves > Accipitriformes > Accipitridae > Haliaeetus > Haliaeetus leucocephalus. The sequence goes on from NW_010972942.1 coordinate 1,326,822, forward strand.
CAGCTGAATGAGGTGTCATGCAGAAACTTTGATTACCATCAGTCCAGACAAGTTGCAGAAAGCACTATCTCTCTGGTGATTTTTTTGTGGATTGGCTTTGTCATTGCAGTGATGCTCTGAATGCAACCTCATGGACCCCAGCACAGGTACCATCAGCTACTTGAGGAAGGTGCAGTCAGCTTAGTCTGTGAATGCTGTTCCCAAAGGCAAGAATGTACCTTTCCAGCCTTGAAGCTCTGTGTATCACAATAATACTAATTTTGAATTGGTTCCCCACTGTTGGTTTTTGTTTGGGTTTGGGGGAGGTTGTTGGTTTTGTTTTGTTTTTTTCTGGAGAAAGTTATTACACTGTTCAGAACCAGTCTGAGATCTTCAGTCTGGTTCTAAGCTTAATTGTGACTGATAAAAATGCCACAGAATATGACAACCTTATACTGGAGAGAAAAAAGCATCAAAGTTGAGAATCTAATATCTAGATAGAATCTGATTTATCAGTTAAGTTTAGTCAATAGACTTCAGCTGATTTTTGTCTATTTAATATCTCTGCCCCATTATTTTTCACCTATTAAAAAAAATGTAAAAGCCCAAAACCTCAGAAGATTTTATACTCTTTAGACTCACATCTCAGCCTCACTAGTGTCTCCATCAAATTCTCCCACAGACTTAAGACACAACTTTAGTGTTCTGCCTTCAGATGCTTGCTCTTTTGTACTACCAGATGTGAGAGACAAGTTCATGGATGGGTTTTCCCTAGCAGGCTGGTTTATCTTTGCTGTGCTATTGCCAAGAAGAAATATACTGTGCTTGTTTTTAGCTAGCACCTGGAACACAATATTTCAGTGTCTTCAACTTCTTTCCTATCTTTCTTCTTCTTCCTCAGTGGAAAAATTTTTGATCAATATTCACTCTCACAAAAGAGACATATACTTAAGGAAACACTCCAAGAATGGTTTTGATCAAAAATGAAAGAAAAGAGAATTTTGCACTGTCTTTTCAACAGGGATCGGTTTCCTGAATCCTGCAAAGCACCATTAAGAGAATTTTCTCTGTCATGTTGAATGCATTCACAATTCTTCATCTTTCCAAGTTATTATACCTGGTCAGTGAAAGACAATTTTCCATGGTATTTTTAGCATATTAGAATAAAATTTAGAATAATTTAAGAAAATTCTAGGAATAGAATAATGAAAAATTATTTGTGCCCAGGCAATTTATAGTTCAGGGTGTTGTTTGGGCAAAGATTTGTTGAAAAAGACATCTTAAATCTTCTAGAAAAAAAGTAGAATTAAACAACACAGAAACTACTGTGAGATATTCAAGACAACGGAACTCTGAATTCATGTTTACATTGCTGTTACCAAACTACAACAGAAGTTGTAATATACAATTTACCAAATTACAGTATAATTTTTTACTGGTGGACTCAGAAAGTGAAAATGTATTTTCCCCCAGTATTTCTAATGCCTATTCTTATATTTCAATCAATAAATAATTTCTCTCCAAAGAATGAGCCTTTCCTAGAAAACAAAATAAAAGAAATAATGATGGGGAAAAGAATACGAAGAATGTTCTTGGACTGTAAATTCCTTAAAGAATTGTGTTTTGATTTGGGGGATATTTTTAATCAGAGTTTTTTCCTGATTGGGATTGTCTCACACTATTTTCAAATGTCAACAGTTGACTGCAATTAAGAAATCGGGGGGGGGGGGGTTGTTATCCATAGCTAAAGAAGAGGTTACCATTTGCTTCCTTGAATTTCTGCTTGGAATTAGAAAGCATTTCATTTTCTGGTTAGTCTGATTTGAGGAGTTGAGGGACCGGAGTAATATCCTGAATTATTTCACCTCCTTTTTATTTCAGTTTCACTGTGTTAGGTAAGCTATTGAAAAGCTTGATCTATCCATTTCTATACACAAATAGCTTTGGGGACCTACGTGTGTTTAATCCAGGAGGGCTTTGGCAATACAAATTATTAGTTGTAGCATTAGTCAAACTATTTATTTCCAAAATAGTTTTTTGATATTAAAATAACTTTTTAACTCAGGTTTAATATTTCTGTTGAAATATTTGGAAGTTTAGTATTTAAACCATAAAGAATTTAAATTGTTTCTGTGAAATGAAATTAATAAAAAATTTATACCAAGACTAAAAACTTCAGAGTATTCGATAATAGTGAACTTTTAAAGTTTTTCATCAAGACAACTTTTTTTTCTTTTATCATTTTTGTCAATATTTCCAGATTAATAACTGCAACTAGCTGACCTGCTAAATTGAGTATTGCTAGCAATATCTACTATGATTTCACTGCCAAAGACTATAACTGTAAATATTTACAATGTTTTCCTATCATGCTGCCAGATGACTGCTAGGAAACATGCTGGGTTCATTTTTCACTCTTGTTATTTATTTGTTGTGTAAAGAATGATTCATGTCATACCAGTCTGCATTCATACTCAGTTTTGTGATAGATTCTTCTGCACCAAGTAACATCACTCTGTTTTCTGTCAGCTCTAAAACCAGTCTGAGCTAGCATACCTTGAGACAACCTATGCAGCCAGTCAAATATATGGCACCTCGTGAAGGATGAAGGTAGAAGTGATTCTCCTCCTCAGCAGTATCTATGACGTATGCCTAGTTCAGAGCACCAGAGACCATGGTACCATATGTCTCATTAAGGTACGCCTCCTCATTCTCACTTCTCTTTCAGCAAACATGACAGTTGTAGGAGACTGTTATATATACAACAGATAATTGGTACAAGGTTCTAAGTTGCCTTGATCTTGCACAGACTTGGAGCTTGTCAGCACACTGTCACTCCATTCCAGCAGAGCTCTTATTAGTTAACTGTACTTGACAGCACCTCAGAAACTGTATATTTTAAGTTTAAGCAGCTTGACATGATAAAGGTTATCGCTTTCTTTTCCTGGATAATTACTGTCAGCATTGATAAACATGTATTTCTTCTCCAGTCCATCAGAAGACTGATGGGAATAAGTCAAGAACATGCTTCTTTATAGTTTAAATTTTAAAGTTCCTGACACTTTGCAGAATCATTTATTGTTGAAATCCTTGGCTGATAATGTAATTATAGGCCCATATATACATATATGTATATATTTATAAGCATCTTTGCCCATTATTTCACTATTATCTCTCAGCTTTCATAGTATGAATGAAGACATATTTGATCTGAAGAGGAGAGGGAATTCCAGGGACCATCACTGGGGTTTTTTTTTTAGCTTCCTGTGCTTTTATTTATTTATTTATCTATCTTTCAATTTATCTGTCTATCTAGTGCTTTAACACTACAGTTCTTTCTCATCAGATGCAATTGTGCTGCTACAGGAATTTGTTCCTGTAATGACTCTGAGGTAAGATAGAAGGAACAACTAGGCTTAAACAAGGTGATCAACAACCTCATTTTGTGAGTTGCCCTGCTGTTTTCTATGTGCATTGTTCTGTACTACAGACTATAAATACTGGTACCTGAATATGGTCATAAGCAGTGTAGTTAAACTCAGCAGAACACTGGGGTACAGGATTGTTAAAATCTTTTGCGGAATCAGCTACAGCTGTTCAGCAACTACAAGCAAAGTGGAACTCCTTGAAGTGGCATGTGGAAAAATACAAGAATAAAACTAGCATAACATCTTGATAGAGGATTCCTAGCAGTGCATGGCTGTCACAGCGGATCGTCCAACTTCTCTGTGTGCTCATTACCACAGAGTAGTAGAAAACATTTGCTTTGCAGTGGACTCTTTCTAGTGAGGTAATACTTAGCTATCTTTGCATTTTCTGATGTGATATTCTACAGACTCCAGTCTATGTTTTCGAAAGTGACTGGTGATTTGAGGTAGACAAAGTAAAACAGTTTAGAGTCAAAGACAGAGTATCTGTTCTCTGAAAACCAGACCTTTATAGCTTCCTTGAACTATGCATTCGAAAAATCGAGGAACACATTACTTGGGTTACTTGTGAAAATGCAGGAACATGACTTCCCACTACCAGAGAAGGAGATATTTTACTTAGTGGGAGGAACAAATTACTTTGACAGAAGTTGCCAAAGGGTTGGACTGCCAAATAATTGGTCATGTTACTTCAGAAAGGGAGAATCAGTCATTCTGCTCTCAGGGAGAACATTCTTGTGTCATGGAGAGCTGCATAAGAGCAAAAAACAATTTACATTATATTGGTGCAGGAGTCTGATGCATGCTTCCTGAGAAAGTTGAAGCTGAGGAAGAATAGTCACCTTTAGGAATGAAACTTTCAAAGAAGAGAAAAAAGGAGATTGATTCAGGATATTTTGCTTGCCTCTCTGCCCTCTGCACTCAGTTCCTGTGGCTTTTAGTCATGTGTTCTAGCACACACACTGCATAGGTCTAAGCTGTGATGTGGAAAATCAGATCTATGTCATAGCATCATGACCACTCACAAATCCATTTAGACAGTTTTAAATGAAAGATGTTATGTCTGCAGACCTAGTAAGATTTGAATAGCTCAGTTACTCAAAACAAACAGGTTCCTTTATAATAGTCTTTAAAGACACCAAAACAGAACCTCAGGAACCTATAGAATAGTAGACAAAATAGGGAGAAAAGGGAAATCTCTCGAACTTATTTTATTGGGAAAAAAGTGAGAGAGATACAGAGGTAGGGGAGAAGGAGGGTGGCCCACATATTACAGTGGTGACTGATTTAGAAAATACATCTGATGGGAAGGAAGTCTGATAGGTTTAGATTTCAATATTTTAATAGTGTCTACGAAATTTCAATAACATGGCATATTTTTAATAACTTTTGGGGGAGGGGGTTTAATATTATTGCACACACACTTTTATTTGGGATAGAAGAATTTGTAACAAGAACTAAAGACCAACCTGTGCAACTTGTAAGAAATGATTTTAATATTTATGCTGTATACAATCTGTTAGTTTTATCTGCTGTGTTTACATAGTAAACACTGGGTAGTAAAGTAAGAACTATTGTCTTTGCTCAGAAATGCTCTCTACAACCACAGAGGAATTAAAAACAAAGAAAGAATGCTGAGAGTAGAATTTGCCTCTTAGAGATAGCAAAATTCATGGGATGGCGCACATATCAAATATTTCAGAGCATATTAAGTATTTCTCATCTTCCGCTACGAAGAAGCTTGTTCATAGCATATTTGACATTGAAGAAGGCCAAATTAAGTGCCATCAGGGGCTTCCAGGGGGGATACTTCCATAAAATTGGCTATATTAATAAAAAGCTTAAAATCCAGAGACCTAATGCAAATCATCTAGCAAAATAATTTAACCAATTCTTTGCTCTGTGGACATGTACCAAAGACCATGACGTTTTCTTGATAAAATAATTAAAATATCTCTGAAAGCAGCTGGCTACACATTTCAACTACTTGAACACACAGTTCTCTGACAATTTACATACCACAGTATTTTAATGGAAACTGAAATTAGCTATTCTCCCTCCACTGTCTGATAACTTTGTAAGCGTTGCTTTGTACATTTGTGTGATAGGGGTTGAGCTGAGACACTTAACCATTTTGAGGAAGAGATTATCCTACTCTTTTGCAACATTAAAATAGCTGTCTGTAATGATCATACAGTAGCTGGTAAACTAGTAAATTTGAAAGAACATAATTAATAGATACTGCAAACCAAAATATCTTAATTTTTAAGGCAAGCTTTGTGGACCAAAAATAAAAAAGAATTTTAAAAAATATTTTTTCACTGTTACATATTCAGAAGAACGTTACTGTTCCTCCTCTGTTCATTTCCTGGTTTCTTTTGAAATCAAGATATTTTTTATTTATTTGTAGTATTTTCTCCTTTTAGCTTCTTTTTCTGAACACAGTACAGTTACATTTTGATTTGTTTTGATTTGTTCCTTTCCCGCCCATTACTGAAGTATATTTGAAATGGCAGATATCACGACATGTATATAAAAAGGCCAAATCCAAGTCTTATCTTTTCTTATATATTCTATTCATCTTTTCACTTAAAAGTTCAGAAATTCCCATTTACAATGAACATTACTTGGGCTTAACTCCTTCATTATTAAAAACAAATTTAAAATAATATACATAACTCAGAAATTCTGAGGTATTAAGTTCTCATTCCTAGTAGCAAGCAGTTATTCAAGCATGTAACTCTTACCAAATGGATTACTCAAAAAAGGTAAATGATCTGATATGTACCTAATGGGTTTACAGTTTGGTTCTAAAAGGGGAATATTGAATTAGAATTAATAAAGCAGTCTTCTTAATAGTAATGTTTAACTAGCTCTATTGAATAACATAAATTATACTGATTAAAAAAATTATGTAGGAGAGCAACTTGCAGAAACATTTCTCATGGCCTATGGTTGGAGCATTTCTCATAATTTCTCATTTTCTCATGGCCTATGGTTGGGTTTTAGTAAAAAGGCTTGAGATCCTATGATGCAAAATAACAGAGCAGTCCCCAGTATCAGTATAGACTGGGAGATGAATGCATTGACAGCAGTCCTGTGGAGAAGGACTTGGGGATACTGGGGAATGAAAAATTGGACATGAGCTGGCAATGCATGTTTGCAGCCCAGAAAACCGATCGCATCCTGGGCTGCATACAAAGAAGCATGACCAGCAGGTCAAGGGAGGTGATTCTTCCCCTCTACTCTGCTCTTGTGAGTACTGCATCCAGCTCTGGGATCTCCAGCACAAGAAAGAGATGGACCTGTTAGAGAGAGTCCAGTGGAGGACCACCAAAATGGTCAAGGGTTGAAACACCTCTCATATGAAGAAAGGCTGAAAGGGTTGAGGTTGTTCAGCCTGGAGAAGAGAAGGCTCTGGGAAGACATCATTGTGGCGTTTCAACACTTAAAGAGGGCTTATTTATAAAGGGAAAGTCCTGTCTAACTAATGTGATACCCTTCTATGATAAGGTCACTTGCCTAGTGGATGAAGGGAAGGCAGTGAATGTACTTTTTCTGCATTTTAGTAAGCCTTTTGATACTGTCCTGGACAAGTTGTCCAACTGTGAGATGAGCAAGTATATGGTGCACTGTGTGAAGAACTGGCTAAAGGGCAGGGCTCAAAGGGTTGTAGTGAATGGGGCTACATCTCACTGGCAACCGGTCACCAGCGGTGCTCCTCAGGGTTCAATTCTAGGGCCAGTTCTGTTCACTGTATTTATTAAAGATCTGGATGCAGGTGTTGAAGGCACCATTAGCAAGTTTGCTGATGATGCCAAACTGGGAGGTGCTGTTGACTCTCTTGAGGGACAAGAGATCTTGCAGAGGGATCTAAATGGATTGGAGCATTGGGCAATGATTAATGGGATGAAATTTAACAAGTCCAAATGCCAGATTGTGCACCTAGGACAGAGTAACGCCGGGCACAGGTATAAACTGGGAGAGGAGTGGCTGGGAAGCAGCCCTGCAGAAAGGGATCTGGGGGTGCTGGCCGACAGCAGGCTCAGTCTGAGTCAGCAGCGTGCCCTGGCAGCCAAGAGGGCAAACCGCATCCTGGGGTGCATCAAACACAGCATAACCAGCCCATCAAAAGAGATTATTATCCCGCTGTATTCAGCGGTGGTGCGGCCTCGCCTTGAGTACTGTGTGCAGTTCTGGGCCCCACAATTTAAGAAGGATGTGAACGTCCTTGAATGCATCCAGAGGAGGGCAACAAAGCTGGTGAAAGGCCTGGAAGGAATGTCCTGTGAGGAATGGCTAAGGACTTTGGGCTTGTCTAGTTTGGAGGAAAGGAGGCTGAGGGGTGACCTCATTGCTCTCTACAGCTTTCTGAGGAGGGGACGGGGAGAGGGAGGTGCTGATCTCTTCTCCTGGGTATCCAGTGATAGGACATGTAGGAATGGTTCAAAGCTGCACCAGGGGAGGTTTAGACTGGACTGGACTTCCATTAGGAAGCATTTCTTTACCAAGAGGGTGGTCAAACACTGGAACAGGCTTCCTTCAGAGGTGGTCGATGCCCCAAGCCTGTCATGTTTAAGAGGCATTTGGACAATGCCCTTAACAGCGTGCCTTAATTTTTGGTCATCCCTGAAGGACTCAGGCAGTTGGACTAGATGATCATTGTAGGTCCCTTTCAACTGAAATATTCTGTTCTGTTCTGTTCTATTCTATCCTGAAGAAAGACAGAGAAAGACTTTTTACCAAGGCCTGTAGTGACAGAGCAAGGGGCAATTGTTTTAAACTCAAAGAGGTTAGGTTTAGATTGGATATAAGGAAGAAATTCTTTACTGTGAGGGTGGTGAGACACTGGAACAGGTTGCTCACAGAAGTTGTGGATGCCCCGTTCCTGTAAGTGTTCAAGATCAAGTTGGATGGGGCTTTCAGCAACCTGATCTACTGACAGAAGTCCTTACCTATGGAAGGGAGGTTGGACTAGATTTTCTTTAGATGTTCTCTCCAACCCAAATGATTCTATGATTCTATGATTTTATAATTCTATGAAATATAAGCTGAAGAGTAATTTCAGGCTAGAATATGTTACAAAAAAAGCCTTTCTTTTTTTTCATTTCCTCTGAACAACTCTGAAGAAAACGTAAGACCAAAACACATTTTGCACATCTAATTAAATACAGTCTGTGTGATACAGGGTTGTCCCTTCTTTTATTCCTTCTTTTAGTCATGCTCATCTGCTAGAAGAGGCACTTCAGGACACGGTTTAGTGGGCATGGTGGTGGTGGGTAGATGGATGGACTTGATGATCTTGAAGGTCTTTTTCAACCTAAACAATTCTATGCTTCTATGATTCTAATAAGGTACAACTGCTTTGATAATATTGGAATAAAAAGTAGTTTTTACTTTGACTCTTGGATGCTGCTACTTTGGGTACCCAATGTCATCTTAAGACACTTGATGGAATTACCCTAGTGGATATTGTGATTGCTGTCCACCTTGTGGATAACAAGAACTGAGGGGAAAAAGAAAATAATCAGGCAAAAGAGAAACACATATGAATCTTTGGAAATTACTTATTTACTCATATGTCTTTACAGTTGGTACTACCATTAGTAACCTTTGAAATTTTATCTCAGTTCAACCACCGCATTACATGCCTAATTTTGTGAGACCAAAAGACAAATTCGACATGAAATATGAAGCCTATTCCCAGATTTGCCACTGGACATAATGTAAACTCTCCCTTTACCAATAATATCTTATTGTCTCCTGGCAAAGGTTTGACATTTGTTACTTTACATCCCTCTCATGAGCAGCTTGCTATAAGTAATTAATTCAATTACATCATCTGAACAGACATTAGGGAGCTTTGTGTCAACTTTACAAAGTATAACAGACAATGTCATATGTGACAGTGCCTACCAGGAAGAGATTCTCATGGGTGTCAAATGCACTTTACTCATATTTTCAGTAACAATAAAAAAATTACAAAGGCGTTAAAAATGACATGAAAGAAATGATCTAACAATTCAAATGGAAAGAGAACAGAAAGAGATCTGGTCACAAACAACTGACCTGCACAGTTATGTTTCCTGACAAATTCAGAAAACATCACAGGTGAAATATCTGAAATAAATGTAGCTGTTCTATATGCTTCTTTTAGACTGTTAAATGCTGTATTCCCCACTTAATATAACACCAGCTTTAACACTGTAGCCTTTTTTTTAATCCAATCATCTTTACATTCAGTTTAAATCTATTTTGTCCTGCTATTAAAGCACTTTTGTGACATTATGTGTTTCCCTGTACCTGGCTCTTTTATTTAAAATAAGATGGCTAAGCTGTGATAGGACAAGTCCAAATTATCTACTTATTAGACTGACAAATGGAGAGAGGCATCAGGTGTATAATTTCAATGTCTGCAGGAGCTCTCTAAGGGAAGTAGATCAGCTGAGAAATGCACAGGGAGTTGGGACTATACTAGGACAGCCAGAGTTAGAAGGCTAGAATAGACTGGGGCAGTTGAGAAATTTGCCTAATAAAATAATAGGAGAGACAAAGGAGTTAGTGGGGGAGTTTACTTGTTAGCTGTTCTACTGAAAAATAAGTTTAGGGAGGATGGTAAAGAAATGATTGACCAAGAGAAAGCTGGCAGGTCTACTGAAAGGTTTCCATTAGAGATGCCAGTGTGATTGCTGGATCAACGTTGGTAAGGAAGGCCTTCAAAGAAGGAACCAAAATTAAAATTATCCTAAACAATTTATGGGAAGTTCAAGTTTGAACTCTAATTATTTGCCAAAATGCCTTGCCGGACTTCACCTTGCTTTCTTCACCTGAATAGAGTATTGCATAATGAGGAAACTCTCTGTATTGCCTTTTTCTTGATGCAAGGTGCTCACTTCAGATTCTCATGCACTCTGCTCTCTGTTCAGGTTCTGGTCGGCTAATACTCCATCCTGTAAGTAGGTCATTCACATTTAAACATATCTATTGAAAGCTTTACAATCCTGAGACTGTTGCATAAAGGATTATGAACAAGAGTTAGGAAAAAAAGCAAATTCAAGATTTCAAAAACTTCATTTAAAATTGACTTGAACACATGTCCAGAGGCATGTTGAATTTAGTGAGTTTAAACTGTTTAAGGAAGTTGCTTTGAAAGTCAAGATATTTCATTTTTTTAGTCTAAAACATCTCATTTAAAGTTTATTTATTTTATAGTAATAACAAAGGCTTTAAGAAAATTTCAAATAGACAAAATGTTGGTTTAGGTGGAATGAACTACCTAGAAGAACCCAGCTATGTTTTATTGTTTTCCCAAGCAGGAAAGAAGCGTTTGACGTGATACAAGAACAGTGATTTTTTTCAGTTTGGTCAGGGATCAAAGAATGAATTATTCATGCAGCTGTATAAAAAATTTTTTTTCAAGCTACCTAGATACACCATCTGGCCTTGAAGGAGTAAATAGAGATAGAGGTCTTCTTAATTCTATTAGGAACATGTAGAACGAATGAATCTTTAATTCTTTAAAGTCCATTGATTGATACAGCATTAGGGGTTCTATGAGGCATTGTAAAATTACTGCCACTGTCCTAATAGAGGCAACAGTTATAGTTGAAGGGCCTAGAAATTTCCTAGATGCCATTTCCTAATTGCTATGTTTCCATTTATGTATTCCACATTTGATGCTTTGCTCAGAGCTTAAATTCATGGTCTTGCATCTTGTTTGCCATTTCAGTATAGGAGGCTTGGACAACCTTGTGGCTTGATCATAATCATATTTGGAAAAAAAGAGATATATTTCAGCACAGGATCATTATTGTTAGGAAACATTATTGTTTCTTAAGCAAAACATTTTGAATATGCCTATCCAGGACTACACAGTCAGCAGCCAACAAAATGGAAAGTGATTTTTCACAGTGAAATTAAAAGGGAGAGGTGCTTTCTTTCTGAGATTGTTGCTCTGCCCAAAAGCCAAAAATGTGAGGAAAGACACATAAGTATGGCTTCTGTTGTTATTTCTCCCTAGGAAAGTCCAAGACTTCTTCACATTTAAATTTTTATCTTTATATTTGATCACAAGACAGCATAATGACAATATGCTATGATAACATCAGAACATCTTCTAGTTATTGTTCTCTTTCTAACTGAGAATATATAGAAACTTGCTGTTAGTAGCCTGCAGCAGGAAAGTAGATGCTGAAATACTGCTAAGGGACATTAAAAAAGACTGTATTAATATCTAAATTTTTCTCAGTGCAGACATAAATAATATATAAATGCTACAATGGAAAGAGGAGATGCATGGTTTGTGCACATTCATCTTTGAGTTCAGTGCAATTTTGCTGTGCATTGACACATCACAGCTTTCTTCAATAATCACTTTCATCATAAAGAACTGGATATTGAATGAGCAAAGCCAGAACAATCTAGCTTCCTCCATCTGTACTCCGAAAATACCCACATTTCTGAGGAGCACTGAAAGAAAGCCTGAAAAGATTCAGAAGTGCTCAGTCTCACCGTCACTCGTTTTCTGCCCTGCGGTGTAGGTAGAAGTTTGAATTTGGGTTGTAGGAATTGCTCTCAAATTCTTTATTTCTCTGTGTCAGTGTTCACAAGGAGAGTAAAACTGGAGAGGCAAATCATAAAACCCTTATTCACCTCGATCAAGCTAATCAAATGACAAAGGGTTGTAGAATGGGCTGTAGGGTGAACAAAAGAGGGACAAATTCCAGTAACACTCTTCTCCATTTCAGAGGTGTACACTTGCCACGAGGAAAGGAAAGGAATTTATTTCCTGTTACAAAGACACTGATTTCCTAAACTGATGTCAAGGACCTAATCAGAGCTTGTGATTCCTGGGTGGCTTGAAAAACAGACCCTGTATTCTATGTGTTCTGAGGGTAAAAATAATGCAAAGAATGAGAGCAGAAAGAATAACCTTTATTAAAATGAAGAGAAATATGTTACCTCTTCCCATAAACCTTGCTCTGTTAATTCCATGGATAGTGTGTTCATTGTCTGGAATTTAGATGGTTTCTTACTGCTGCAACTTTAGCCCATGCTAATTGATAATGGCTGCAAATGGTCAGTCTCCTGAACTGCAGAGTTATGCAAATGTCAATGAATACTTAATAGTGTCTACATCAAATTCAAGAAATATAATGCCCAGGGGATTGCACTAGCTTAGGGCAAGCAGAGAAATTGTGTCCAGTTGTGAGTCCATCTCTTATCTTCTGTGTTCTATAGCAAAGGCAGGGTAAGAAAGTGGCATCAAATTGAAGCAATTATGCCTGATCCAAGTCAATAGCTGCTGTTGCAGTCCAGGGAGAACAGTTGCGCAGGTCTGGTAAATAGGAGGCAGAAACAGGAGTTAGAAGATGCCTGAGGGAAAGAGGAGAGTTAAAAATGCCTCTGAGAGCTAAAAATATGTCCCTGCCATTCTAGTGACATTATCTAACATATGAAAAAACCCATATGTGCAAGTCTTCTGTATCATTCAATTACCACAGGATGTTCAGCAAAGTCATACTGCAAACCCTGCTTTCATATTTCCTCACCTTTTGTCCCTTTTTGCTTTGCAGCCTTGCCATTGCATTACTGTAGGTGTAGGCTGGACTGAGCATTCAGCTACATGCAGAGAAGAAGTTCTTTGAAAGGTTTTAAACTGTCATAAAAACAGTGCTGAAGTGGTCTGTCAATTCTCCTTTTCTTGGGTGTACAAATATTTTGATGCTTATTTGTAAGGAGATTGAGTTCACATTAGGGACAAGATCTTTGCTTACAGAATTTTTACTAAATCCTGTTTTCTGCATGTCGTTCAACACTAAAGGACCTTCTTTCTTAGTGTCTGCTGCCTATGGCCTGTCCTTGTGCCAACTAGGTGTATGCTATCAAATGAAACTAGGAAAATGTAATCCATGGTAATAGATGATAACTGTTTGAAATTTAGCATTTCCTGAAAATACTAATTTATCTAGACTCCTTTTCAAAATCATACATGAGATGTATAGGGAACAACATGACATAGGAGGTTAAGTGAAACATCACAGTGAAAATCTATATGTCTGCCCTATACGCTAATCTTCTAAGGACTGCAACAATTTGTTGCAAATATATCAAGTAAGTAGAGATTGCTTCTTCCCTGAACTGCTGGATTGGTATCAGAGCAGTAAACTCAAGACATTGAGAAGACCTTATATACACTCTCCTTGAGGCTTTGTTCTGATCTTGAATAATCTTTTGGTTATTTATGCATTGTTGCCAACTCTACAGTGTCAAAGATCATACACCAGGATAACAAACTATGATTTTTATTTTTTTTGACAACTTCATTATTTCTAAGCTAAATAATAAATATTGGGTCCTGTTAATTTCCTTCTGACCTTTGATATTTTTGCTATTGTGTCTTTCTTCAGAATATCTTGCAGAGAAATTTCTAATTCAGCTTTTTATACTGCTTTTATTACTTACATGACCAAGCCATGAGAATAAAATACAGCATGGGCAATACATTATTGATATTTTAGTAAAAGAAATCTATGCTAACATTAGAATACTGAAAACAATGGTTCTTGAAATTAGTACTCATCTTATTCTCATGTTCAAGACACCAAGCTTCCTTGTCTTATTGCAAAGCAAGTAGTGTATGATTTGTTCTGGAAAAATGTACTTGATCTATTTATAAATTGAACCCTATAATGCAGTAAGTGATAAGGCATTTACATTGATTGTCCAGGGAAACCTTCCAGTCCTGATGGAAGAAAATCTGCTGTTTCAGTATGATGATATAATATATGATTGTGACAGAATTTAATATGACAGTAGTGCATTTCAAATGCACTACTACTGAAAAAATATTGAGTAAGAATAGAATATGCAAGAAATAAAAAATATTAGGAGTTCAAATTTCATTAAGACATTGCATGCCAGACTGTTTCAAAATAACATATTTTCTTTTTTAAAAAATTATAAGGGTTTTTTTTTTACAACTTTAATTTAAGACAACATAGACATAAATATTAAAGCCCATATTTACTAGGATTTGAAAACTCCAACATACTATCAGAGCTAAAAGGCATGCTTTGTTCTTTCTAGAACAGATTATAGAGCTGCACTTATATTTTTGAGGAAATAATTTAAGACAAGGATTTGGCCAGGAAATTAATTCAGTTAAGTCATAACTTGTAGCTGCAGGTAAAAAGGAAGATGCAACAGGAGACCTATTAAACAACTTAGTCAGGTTATTACTGAGAAATATTAACGTGCCTGAGCTAAATTTACCAGAAGTGAAGGATCAGAAACTATTGACACCTAGCCAAAAGAGTGGAAACTGGTGAGTCCAGATGGTTGGGTTCTTAACCTTCAGAAGAAAGATGGTTAGAGAAAAAGACAAACTTTCAACAAATGTTGTCACTAAAATGTAAGGATTCTTCTTCATTACTGTTTTTCTTAACTTCAACAGAACAACCTACATCAGTAAGCTAAGTAAGATTCAGTACAATTGGGAATAGGTAAATCATTAGTCCTTTACAGTACTGCAAAATCTATGGTATTTCTAATTGGTTTTCTCTTTCTTCAGTTTTAATAAATATTTTCAGTATTATTTTTATTTTATATACACAGACAGTTGTATGTGTATTCAAAAGATATAATTTGTAATTTAGCATATAAAATACTTTTAATGATAGCTTTGTATTTATAGATCTGATTAAAAAAAGGAACTAAATAGAAATTAGTAAAAAATTACAATTACTTTATTGAGATAAAAATTTCAGAAATACCTGTTTTTAAAAGAAATATTCATTGAACAAGGTAATATAGTTTATATAGTATGTTTAGTTTAAGAAGTTTCAGTTAAAATATTTGGGACATTGAATGGATAAAAACAAAGTAAAAGTTATTTCCAATTTACATTGAATACAATCTTTATAAAAGAGTTTATTTTTCAATTTTAATTCCATTCTATTAGTAGTTGACGACTGAACGAGCTAAGTCCTCAGGTACCTCAAAGTGGAAATGCATCTAGAACAAAGAGCAGTTTGCTATATATGTATGAAAGGGGATGACAGTCATGAAATGTCAAAGGATGAACATCCTTTGAATTCTCATGTGCTGTATTTCCAATAATTAATCTCAGTACAGCAATAAAGGCAAAGACTGATGGACTACAGAAGAGTAGACCCCAGGTGTGTTATGGTCCCTTGTGAACATCCAGCTTTGTGAATGCCTTATCTGGCCTTTCATGAAGAATCGAGTTTCACAAGCCAGGTCAGAAACCTAGTACATCTCAGGACAGCATTCTGTAGAAGCCTGCTAATATGTGTGTTACAAAGAAATCTGCTGAATTACTTGTCAAAAACTGTCATTTCTAGTGGCAGTGCCAGATGTCATAACAGTAAGCAAAACACCTCCTTAAACCTGGAAATAATTCCTCATTGATTCTTGTCTCTAGAAGCTGCTTCACTTCTTGACAGATCTGAGAATATACTGCTATTACATAAAATAAGGGCATGGTGCGGTCCTTGATCCCCCTATGACACATTTTATTTGTAATATTGAGTCTTTTGGGTCCTAATTCCTTTCATGGGCAGAAGTATTTTGATCCATTTGATAGCCTACAGAGGAAACTGCAGATACCAAAAACATAGTTACTTGACTAAATAGTCCCTTGTAGCTCTATGCAATTTACATTTCAGCAAATTAAAGATACCAAAGACTTGAGAAAATTAAAAGTCAATCTCATACACTGTAATTCCATCAGGATTTATGATTCTGTTTATTTAAGATGTGATGACAAGAGTTTGGGCAGAATCGAGTTCCAGCTTGATATTGTTCAACTTAATATTAGAGCTCCTAGACCTTGTCGAGTTTTTTTTATTGTTTTAAAACTAAATAAAGGTAGAAGCTTTTTGGCCTTATAATTCTAATGTAAAACATTCTGATATAGGGAGACAGTTATTGTGAAAGAGAAATAAAATGCCTTTGGGGCTTCCCAGTCCTCCACAGGGGCTTTAACTGATGTTAGGTGCTCTCATGCTTCAATGTCTAGTGGGCATATATTTCCTACAGGCTTTTTGTGAAAACTCAGGTTACTGCAGATCTCAGTCTATATGACCACTGAGGTATTTGGAACAGAATAAAAAATAGCTGTTACAATTGGATCATCTGGCTTCCGATATTCTTTCACATATAAAATTATATTCAACTAATCACAAAGTGTTTTTTTAAATCACAGTGCAAAAAGAGCCAGCTATACCACACTCAGATTTCCACAGTAGCATTAGATACTTTTAACCATTTCATAGACTTTGCCTATATACAGAAGTCTGCTTGCATCATCCAAGATTTCCCCATAGTCAACTTACTTTACCCAAAGTACATAATGTGAAAAAAGACCAAGGCACAAGCACTGATATGGCAATAATTTACTACAGAAACAATTATAGTTCTAGTTTTTTAGAAACATTAACATAGTCTTAGATCCATACCATCACATCAAAGCCAGAATGATTGTGTTCTATGGCTATAGTGGATCTATTTTGGGTATGTTAAGAATCAGACCCCTTGGGTGAAAAATGTGCTGCAGAAAAGTGGACAAGAAGAGCCAAAGCAAAAGTTGTAGGACATAGTGGAAGTTGACAAGAGCTGCTGGCTTCTATTCTCTCTGAGTCTTTTTGTAAAAACATCTCTCTCTCTTTCTTCTTGCCAGAGAAATAACATCTTAAATGCTCAAGTTCCAGTTAACCTTGTCTTAATCTTAGTAGAATTTCTTAAATAACAGAAGAGAAATTATATTTGGGCAGTAGTAGGAAATACCCTTATGAAAAGCTCTAGGCACCCTGACAACTGTTCAAAAGAACTTATGTAATTAAATGTGCAAAATACATTTTCAACCTCAGATTACTGGAACAGGTTTAGAAACTCAACTATCTGAAAAATAGCCATACAATTTTTATATTAAATCTCATTAAGCTCTATCACTATATTAATTACCAATAAAATTTTACAGTGCAGCATCAGGGCCTTCATTTCTTCTTACCTGCCAGCTTTCCAATGCAGAGTAGCCAGGACATTGAAGTACGAAGTGCTCTTCTTGTGTAATTTGACATTCAATACTGAGTAATCATGGAATGATACTGGTAAACAAAGAATGCCATGCAAACCTGGAGAACTGCATCTGCATGCTTTGATTATAAATACCCTTGGATTTTTTCTACAAACTGCCTCAAATTAGAAAGCAAAGCATCACAACTTATATCACAGATAGAACAGCTCTGCTTGTCTCAGTCACCAAAGCCATTGAAGCCACAGTCACTGAAGCCATTGAAGTCATGGTGATGAGACAATTAGGTAACATTTCAACACATAGTGAACACAACTGTTTGTCACAGGATGCTACTAAAGCTTCATTTTCAGTGGCTGGTCTAGAAGAAACCTACAAAAAACAACTCAAAAATATAGTCCTTTGAATATTCCCCCAAGATTTAAATTAAGAGTTTTTGAAGGGAAAGTTTTCCATTTGTTGTTTCTGATCATTCTTGGTACTGTTGTTTTGTTTTGATTTTAACCAACAGATGTAGGATCCTCAGTGTGTGTACATCTGCAGCTGCAGATTTTGTGCCTCATGCATATTTCATAAACAACCAGCACTGAAATGAAGAAAAATTGCTTTTCCTGAGTCACTCTCAGACCACATATTTGTTTAATTTTAGTATACTTCTTCCATGCAAGAAAGTACTCTCAAGGAAAGCAAACAAGGATTTGAGAATATGTGAGGTATTTAGATACACACAAATATACAAACAGATCACAAACTCACTGGGTCTTTTCTAATAAATTGAACAGACAACAGTGATTTGAACATATGAAATTGTCATGCTACCTTATATTGGCTCCCCTGTTAAATATAACATTTTTGTCATAGATCCAGTTTCTGGTCTTCTCATTCTCATGGCCTCAATTCAACAAAGTGCAGAGATACATGAGTAATCTATGTTGTCATCTGGAGGTTAAGCAAGCGATGAAGCAACCTGTAGATATCAGTCAGGATATTTGTGAAATATCTGAGTCACCATCTCTGGAGGTATTTGAAAGATGTATGGATGTCGCACTTAGGAACATGGTTTAGTGGTGGACTTGTCAGTGTTATGTTTATGGTTGGACTTGATGATCTCAAGGGTCTTTTCCAAACTAAATGATTCTATGATTCTATAATTCTATGATAAAACAAAAATTGTGATCATTGATGGAGTTCCTAAGAAAAAATGCCACTACTGTGAGGGTCTTGGCATAATCACATGTTATCACCCACTGGCAGCCCTAGTATTTCTTTCCTATGAATCTTCAAAGCAAATATATACATAAGTACCCCACCGTTTAACAGAGAATGTTCACACGTAATTCACTTACATCTAAAATTTTGTAAAAATATAACAAAGGTATTAGAAACTATATTTAGAGCTGTTCAAAACCTGAAACCCAGACTTGATTCTATCACTTTTCTATTGTAAAGTGCTTCTAATATAACACTTCGGTAAATACATTTGATGGATGTGCTATGAGAATTAAATAATTAACTATTGGAGAAAAAAGTAGGAGAATAGTAGGAGAATTCATAACCAGAAATCAACCTTTATTTTAAAAATTAAGGATGGTTCAGTGTAGTTCAGTATGGTTTCCATATCTGGGAACTTTTCTCTGGGAGAGAACTGAAAAGTCTCCTGTCTGAATTCTTCTCTTCACACAACAAAGGTTTTAGTGTACTTGTTCAAAAGGTAAACACTAAATATGACGTGAAGTTACTATCCCAGATCTAACTGGGGGAGCAGTTTGAGGAGGCAAGGAGCGTAAATTCTGGGAAAAGGTATTGTCCCTATTTAGTCAAAACTGTCTGTTTTCAAAAGCTTTCTTTTTGGGAGGCACTGAATCCCCTGCTCTTCCAGGGCTGTGGAGGAGAAGCACCTCTTGCCATTTCTGCATGCAATTCCCACTCCCAGCCCATAGTCCCAATGTCATGCCTACTTCCGCTGTTTTCTGCTGCTCTGCCTGTTCCAGAGAGACCCCTGTGGCTCCAGCTGCCCATGTCCATACCCTGGCTGCCTACTGTGAAGGCTCAGGAATGGACTCAGATCAGTGAACCCCAGATCACCCCACACCAGAGGCAGAGATAGAGCTACCAAGTAGGCAAGGTGGACAGTCAGGAAGTTTGAGCTTAAAGACCGAGTTTGACCTCCAAGCTGACTTGACAGCACAGATAATACCATAATATCTATGCACACTATACTACCCAAGACAGACAGTAAAGACAAGGCGTGGCTAGTATGAGGACAGAAAATTATTTCACTTTTCCCCTACTATTCTTCATTGTTGAGTCAAGTCCAAATAGAATAGGACAGTTGCTACACATCCAGATACATTAGGGCCACACAAGACACACATAAGAAATAGTTTTGTCAGGGATGAGTTTTACTATGTTTGATTTTTCTGCTTCAGTTCTCAGCCCATGAAATTTAAGGCTAGACAAAACCTGGAACAATACATTTTCATCAACTTGATATTTATCTGTACAAAAGCTCTTATGCTATCTTAAACAATATAGAACACTTTGACAAATGTACAACTGAACCAACGGTAAGCTTCAGATATATAAGGATGTTTTTGTTACAAACGTCGGAAAGGTCCTGATATGCTTAGGAATCATGTTTGCTTCTTCATTGGTTAACACTACACTGATGTCATATTTTTAACAGGCCAAGATTATTTTTTTTTTTCCAATTCTAGCTGTGGTGGGTTGACCCTGGCTGGACACCAGGTGCCCACCAAAGCCACTCTATCACTCCCCGTCTCAAATGAACAGGGGAGAGAAAATGTAACAAAAAGCTTGTGGGTTGACATAAAGACAGGGAGATCACTCAGCAATTACTGTCACGGGCAAAATTAATTTATTGCCAATCAAATCAGAGTAGGATAATGAGAAGTAAAAAATTAAATCTTAAAGCACCTTCCACCTACCCCTCCCTTCTTCCCGGCTCAACTCCACTCCCAATTTTCTCTGCCTCCTCCCCTGCCAGTGGCACAGAGGGAGGGGGAATGGGGGTTGGGGTCAGTTCATCACACGTTGTCTCTGCTGTTCCTTCCTCCTCAGGGGCAGGACTCCTCACACTCTTCCCTGCTCCAGCGTGGGTGCCTTCTACAGGGTGCAGTCCTTCAGGCACAGACTGCTCCAGCGTGGGTCCCTTCCATGGGGTCACAAGTCCTGTCAGAAAACTTGCTCCAGCGTGGGCTCCTCTCTCCACACAGATCCGCGGGTCCTGCCAGGAGCCTCCTCCAGTGCGGGCTTCCCACGCGGTCACAGCCTCCTTCGGGCACCCACCTGCATGGGCTGCAGGTGGATATCTGCTCCACCGTGGACCTCCATGGGCTGCAGGGGGACAGCCTGCCTCACCATGGTCTTCCCCACGGGCTGCAGGGGAATCTCTGGTCCAGCGCCTGGAGCATCTCCTCCCCCTCCTTCTTCACTGACCTTGGGGTCTGCAGGGTTGTTTCTCTTATATGTTCTCACTCCTTTCTCCAGCTGCAGTTTCTGTGTCCCAGCAACTATTTTTTCCCTTCTTAAATCTATTATCCCACAGTCACAACCACCATCGCTGATGGGCTCAGCCTTGGCCAGCAGTGGGTCTGTCTTCTAGCAGCTTCTTACAGAAGCCACCCCTGTAGCCCCCCACTACCAAAATCTTACCACAGAAACCCAATACACTAGCCTGGCAATCAAGGTTTTTAATAACTTACATGTTTAAATGTTATCTTTTTCTTGCTCCATATGGCAATATTTTATTTGTATGTTTTTGTTCTGTTTTCTCAAAAAAATTATCCCATTGAAGTGAAAAATTTCAAGAAATATTTTCTGAAACAACATTTAGAGAAATTGAATTGAAATACAAACTGAACACATGAGATTAGTACCTACATTCTACACCCAAGTTCTAAAACTGCTCATGATGTACCATAATAAACTTCAAGAATATGTACAATGAGACCTAAAGGGAAAGAATTAATGAAAAATCAATATTTCAATATTTTATTTCTTAGTATTGTGTTGCAAGTTTTTGTAACTATAGTAGTTAAACAGTAAAGGATTTGTGAAATGGAAGAATATCAGTAGCTTATGTATCCAACAGGATAACTGAACCCATACCGTGGATCTACCTGGGTAACATACCACAGGCACTTTTTTAATCCCCAGGATTGCTGATGGATTTATAACACAGTGAGATTCCAAGAATGCTATCCAATTTTTTTTTTTTTACTTCTCCTTAATTGCAAAATAATATAAAATTAGTTTAAGGCTGAAACTGGCATTTTAGTCACTATTTCTCAATTTGGGATGTGGGATGAAGGGCCTAACCTATAGAACAGGAAAGTAGTGAACCTCGTCACACAGAGTTACTCTGGTGCAGAGAGTGTGGCAGCTCTAGACTTCAGGATTCCTTAATCATTGCTGCCCCACATTAGCATGGCCCTTGCATTTCACTTTATGCCCTAGCTACCAGACATATGCATATGCACGTGAGTCTGGAAGTGAAGGAGAGAAGTATGGCATGAAGAAATCTGTGCCATCTTTGAGTTTTTTGAGAAATCCACCCATATGGCAGATTCTTTCTTTACTGGAGGAAACTATACAGCTGCTGGGCACACTCAGCAAAACAGTTGCAAAGTAAATAAGAACAGCAGTCACCAAAGGTGGATTTGTACGGGAACTGGCCATCAGCAGCATCAGTGGAAATCGCTGGCATACTCAACTGGATGAGTTCTGGAAGGTCTCTCAAATGACACACTGAAATGGAGAGAAACCCATGACACAGGCCTTCAGAAAAGTAAGATCTTCAAATAGTTGAAGATATATGAAGGCCAGGTTCTGACAAATGGCTCTCATATTACCAAGACCTCTTTTTATTAAAAGCTAAAAATTCAGACCTTGTATTCAGATGCATGCACAGATCTAATAGAACAGACATGACAAGACAGGTACAAGCTTTTGATATCTTTTAGTAAAGATAGGAAATCCTGTGAGTTACCTTGAAGAATATCTCTGGTTCAATACGCTACTTACTTTTGACAAGGAGCTGATATCCACACCCTGGCATAAATAAGCACTATTAGTTCAGTGAGTTCACTTTCCATTGTTAGGGTTTTAATTATTTAAAATAAATCTTTGGAGGGTGCTTTTTCCTGTATTCTTTTATTATCATTATTTTAAAAACAATTTTTCAGATGAAGATATGTCTCAGTTACAAACATAGGATTTGACAATACCTACTTATCTCATCTACAAATCATACAGTCTCTCAAATACACCTTCTTCAACCTAAGGAATTGGGAGTAATATATCTTTCTGCGACTGCAGGCTTCAAATATTGAGTACTATTTCTAGAGTTCCCGATCAGTTTTGTTGTCACTAATGAGATTTTTGTTATGAAAGTTTCTTCATTTAGTGAAAACACTTTCTAGATTCTTCAAGTGGGAGAAAATACTATTTGTGTTATTCCATTGTAAAGTATTATGTAGTATTTTATGCTGCAGGAAAAAAACACTCAAAATCTGTTTCAAATTTATATGTCACCTTTCTAAATGCTAACAAAGTGCTACTTAGTCTCCCATGTTTCCCTTTTCTATAATAAAATCATTGCAGTCTTGCTATATTACCTCAGCAACATTTTTTATTTAAAAAGCACACTTTTCCTATAAGTTCCCTTGGAAAAAAAATGAAATAACAAAAAAATTATATGTGCCAAGTCTCCACTTCCCTGAACAGTGCTTTCAAGTATTGAAAGGAATCCCATAGCTAATTCTTTCTTCTATTCCCTTGTTAATCTCTCTTTTTTCAACATCAAACCTATTCATTTAATCATTAAAATTACCATGGATAGGATTCAATTCACCTAACTTTAGACATCTATATTGTAGATCTCCATGTGAGGTACTTAGTTCAATTACATTAAGCAAAGAGAAACCTGCATATTTACAACCACAAAATCATAGAAGGGTTTGGGTTGGAAGGGACCTTCAAAAGATCATCTAGTCCAACCCTCTCTGCCATGGACTGGGACATCTTCCATTAGACTATGTTGCTCAAAGCCACATCCAACCTAACCTTGAACACTTCCAATGACAGGGAATTTGTGGATGCACAACTTCAGTGGACAACCTGTTCCAATGTCTCACCACCCTCATCATTAAAACATTTCCTTATATCTAATCTAAACCTACCCTCTTTCAGTTTAACACCATTGACCCTTGTCCTGTCACTACAGGCCCTGGCAAAAAGTCTCTCTTCATCTTTCTTATAAGCCCACTTAAAGTACTAAAAGGTCTCAGTAAGGTCTCCTCGGAGCCTGCTCTTCTCCAGGCTGAACAAAGCCAACTGTTTCAGCCTTTCTTCATAGAACAGGTGTTCCGGTCCTCTGACCATTTTCATGGCTCTCCCCTGGACCCACTCTGACAGGTCCATCTCTCTCTTGTGCTGGTGGCCCCAGAGCTGGATGCAGTATTCTAGGTGAGGTCTCACGAGAGCAGAGCAGAGGGGGAATATGACCTTGCTCTACCTGCTGGTCACGCTTCTTTATATGCAGCCCAGGATACCATTGGCACACATTGCCAGCTCATGTCCAGTTTTTCATTCACCAGTATCCCTAAGTCCTTCTCTGCAGGGCTGCTCTCTGTGCATTCATCCCACAGTCTATACTGATGTTGAGAATTGTCCTGACCCAGGTGCAGGACCTTGCATTTGTCTTGTTGAACATCACAAGGTTCTCATGGGCCCACTTTTCAAGCCTGTCAACGTCCCTCTGGATGACATTGTGTCCCTCAAGTGTATCAACTGCACCACTCGGCTTGGTGTCATCCACAAACTTGCTG
This sequence comes from Haliaeetus leucocephalus, assembly GCF_000737465.1. Taxonomy (NCBI): domain Eukaryota; kingdom Metazoa; phylum Chordata; class Aves; order Accipitriformes; family Accipitridae; genus Haliaeetus; species Haliaeetus leucocephalus. The sequence continues at coordinate 1,351,136 of NW_010972942.1, forward strand.
AAGGTGCACTCAAACCCACTATGTCATTAATAAAGATATTGAACAGTATTGGTCCCTATACTGACCCCTGAGGGACACCACTTGTTACCAATCTCCATTTTGACTTTGAGCCATTGACTGCTACTCTTTGGACATGGTCATCCAGCCAATTTTTTATCTACCAAACAGCCTATCCATCAAACCCATATGTCTCCAGTTTAGAAGTAGGGATGTTGTATGGGACTGCATCAAAGGCCTTACAGAAGTCAAGGTAGATGACATCAGTTGCTCTGCCCTTATCCACCAACACAGTCACTCCATCGCAGGAGACCACTAGATTAGTCAGGCATGACTTACCCTTGGTGAAGCCATGTTGGCTGTTTCTGATCTCCTTCCTGTCTTTCGTATGCCTTGAAATTGCTTCCAGGAGTATCTGTTCCATGATATTACCAGGCACAGAGGTGAGGCTGACTGGTCGGTAGTTTCCAGGGTCCTCATTTTCACCGTTTTTAAAAATGGGTGCAATATTTCCCTTTTTCAGTCACTGGGGACTTCACCTGACTGCCATGCCTTTTCAAATACGGTGGATAGTGGCTTACCAATTACATCTGCCAGTTTAGGGTGTAATTCATCTGACTTACTTAGTTTAGATGTCTGCTATAGGGCACAAGTAATCTCTCGTATACGAAAGTATTTCTCGCACAGAATATATAGGGACTTTAAGGTGGCAGTTCAGACGTAGACATTACAACATAAACACGTACATTGCCTGTTCTTTTCTACCCTGGTCCTTATCACTATCTTTTATGATCAAGAAGTATCAAGTTTTACTTTTTCATTATTTCTTCCCTCTTATTGTCATTTAAATTTTGGGAACTGGTCAAACAGCCCAGTGACCGTTACACAGCAGAAACAAAAATATTTTACTTTATTTCAGTGTACAGAATTGACTAACCTAAAAAATTCCTAATGTTTTTGCAGAAAGATTTATTCAATGGGTACACACAGAAGAAATAAGGTGGTATAACAAGAGCAGATGCTGACATTTTCATTTTGACATGCATCATTTCTATGCCCTGCATGAGAAAAAAAAAAATACAAAAGCCAGACAACATCTTTTATCACATTTTTATTCATCCACCTATGATTTATTACACTGAACACAAAATAGTATTGTAGATGTTTGTTTGGATTTTTGCCAGCTTGAATGTAAAATGGTGGAGGTTAGGACAAGGAAGGTGGAAAGGCACTGAGATAATTTCAGGAATATATATGTGTCCTCAACCCAGATGGAGCTCAGCACATGACCTTGATCAAGTTACCACATAAAGAAGCATAAATTTATAAACCCCTGTAACCCATGGCCAAGGGGCTCATCTGTCTGTGACCAAAAGACCAGTTTTGTGCAGCACATCTGAGTGGCTTTCTGTCAAAGAAAATTGTTGCTGAGGTGTGACAAAGTACAAAAGTTAAGGCCAAGCAAGACAAGAAAAGCAAAAACATAGGCAGAAGTAAAGTTGTTGAGATAATAATAGTTACCAATTCAAAGAGTCAAGGAATGAAAAAAAAAAACCACAAACCAAACAAATAAACAAACAAACAAAACAACCAGAAAAATGACTGACAAGTTTTCTTAAGGAATAAAGTCCTAAGAGAAAAACACAGAGAATCAGAAGATGGGCATTTAACAAGACTGAGGATCAGCCCTTTACAAGGAGAAAAGAGGCAGCACTTCTGCAGCTGACTGGTGACTGCCCGGACAGCAGAGACCCATCTGGTGTCTCATCAGGGCCAGTGAGCAAATTAATGCTAAACTTAGTAGCATCTTTGCTATCAGCTGCGTATATGAGACAATAAATAATTGCTTTGAACATTTAAGTTGTATATCCTGCTTGCAGGAGCTCTGTGAATGGTAAAAGATGCCTGAACAAAAGTGACCCAGTTAAGGAGGTTACAGTTCCACATTTTTCACTAGGGAACAGCTTCTGCATGCAGAATATACCCCTCCTGAGCTTTTCATTTACTTGCATGCTTTGATACAGTCTGCGAATGAACTCACTGTATGGTAGATTATTGCTCTGACCAGGACCACATCAAGAGTCTATTTGCTCTAAGGAGAAATGGTATAGACATTTCTGGAACTCTGAAAACTAGATAAAACCGTTCCCTAGGAAATTCACAACACATTTGTATGCTTGCACCAACACTATTGTTTCTTCCTGGCAGATTCTACAAAGCTGACATTCATTTCTGAAAGTAATTGCTTTGACTTCTGGAAGTTGCAATTATGTCTTACAATCCTGACAATATTTTGCCAAAGTGTGCAATGTTACTTTAGTTTGTTCTTTACACAGTGAAAATGTTTATCTTATGCCTCCTTCCTATTTTACTCCTTTTCTCTTAAATCTCTTCAACATTTCAGCAATTTCAACTGTGTCTACTAATAAATTCAGATCTATATTCCCGCCCCCCCCCCCCCCCCCCCCACCCCCACCCTCGACCCACCATCACCCACAGCAC
>NW_010972942.1:1353644-1403240 GCF_000737465.1 Haliaeetus leucocephalus
ATGTAATGACCCCCCCCCCCCCCCCCCCCCCCGGAAGATTCTAACTGTGAAACAGATCTCTCAGGTAACAGACAGACATTTCAATACTCTTTCTTTCCCCAGGTGTCTATACAATAAGAGTTAAAATGCTTGGTCTTCCATGCATATAATATTATGGTAATTTTATAGTAAAAGTCACTGTATAATCTACTAGTTACGTGACAGTTTGCCGAAATAGTCGTAAAGGACCTGTAATAAACCTGAATCGCTTTTTACTACTAATCCAATGCCTTTACCAGTAGTTCTTAAGTATTTTAAGCATGTGTATGTATGTGTTTATTTATATATTCCATTGTATACACCTAATTAAAGGCTTTTTCGAGCTTTAGGAAAAGTACTGCAGCTTTGACAATGGAAGCATTTTGCCAGTGGCCTTAATCAATGTTGTGTGTTTTATCATCTACTAAATAGCCACAGGCACCGATCAATACAATAGCAGAGCCACTCATCATTAATCTCAAGCTCTTCTGGGTCAGCATCTTGATACCTTCAACTGAGAATTTTTAATGCTTATCTAATATATACTTTTCTTATTCCTTACCATTGTACTTTTCCTACTCATCCCTTAACACAGGAGCTAAGCTTATTTCTGGTAAATTCCATTTGAACCCCAAGATAAAATTCAAGATTGCCAAGGTTTTGGTTTTTTCTTTTAACAAATCCATTTTCCGCACTGCAGTAATTCTACATTCTTGCCACAATAGCATTAAAATGCAGAGGGTCTGCTGGCATCTATTTGAATTAGCTTTTCTAGTAGTTGTTAGCAGTCCTTGTATTAGAGAGGTGTGGGGATTCTTGACATTAAAAAGGTATGGAAATCATAAAGCCATGTAAAGCCCTGTCTTGAAAAACACAGGTTCAGGCAGCTATTCTAGCTCTTAAGTGTTTTCTGCCAATAAGTCCTGAACCCAGAAGCAACAGTAACACCCGAATCGCCAGCAGAATTTCTAGACCTTGTGAATGGCATTCATTTAATGTAAGCTCTATTAAAGCAAAACATCAAAACCAAGAGCTCCAGGATCTGTTTCGAGCCTGTAGGGAGAGATCTGCCTCCAGAGGACAGTGCCTCCCTTTCTAAGTTGAATATCCAAAAGACTGGATAAACTACCATATAATGCCAGTTTGACAGAATATCAGATTGCTTATCCAGCCATACAAGATGTGCTCAGCAGTCTTTGGTACTAGCAACAATTATTTGGATTCATCTCACATAACTTTGGCCATTAAGGATAATTAATTAATGTGATCATAGTATGGATTTCTGGGTGGAATTGATCATTCTTTGGCAACACCTCTCTCATTTTCTTTCCAGTGATTACAGAAGGAGATAACCAGAATCACTTATAAACTTAACATTTGGATGGCTAAAATTAAGGTGACTTCAAACCTTTTTGGGCAATTGTAAGGCCTGTTCTTATAGAGCAAGATTTGTGTGGCTTAAAGCAAATAACTAACAGATCTTTCACATGTTAGTAATACACAGAAACTGTTTTCTTGACTGTTCAAATAATTAACGTAAAATATAGTCACCAGAGAGTTGAAATAGAATCATAGAATCACAAAATAGTTTGGGTTAGAAGGTTTAAAGGCCATCTAGTCCAACCCGCCTGCAATGAGCAGGAACATCTTCAACTAGATCAGGTTGCTCAGAGCCCTGTCCAGCCTGGCCTTGAATGTTTCCAGGGATGGGGCATCTACCACCTCTCTGGGCAACCTGTTGCAGTGTTTCACCACCCTCATCATAAAAAATTTCTTCTTTATATTAAATAACATCATAATATATTCAAATTCCTGAGCTGCTGCTACAAATTGAGTCCTATGTTTTCCCATAAAGTGTGTTGTGTATTAGTCAGACTGTTTTGCCCAGAGTGGCATCCTGTTTCCCAAATTTTTAGAAAGAAGTTAAGTGGTATCAGAATAATGAAGCTGTTTAAGAATTTGCTTGGGATAACAGCAGCTAAATACCATCCATGCAAAATGTAATTTGAAACACCTTATTTTTAAAGATCACTGAAAAGTACAATTGATTATAATAAACAAGTATTCACAGTTTTCTTATAAAAAGAGCAATGATTTACTAAAACAGGAGAGCTACTTAGGTATTTCTGCTGATAAAAAAAATCCTAATGTAGCAATAGATACAAGCAATTAGTCTGTCATGATTTAATCAGCCTGAAAGTGATTAATTTTGAGTAATTGTGCTCATCTATTAGGCTTTTACTTAATTATCCTGGAAAGCAAAACAAAGAACAGTTTACACAGATGTGTGTATCTGTATGGGCTCCACTTGAATTGACCGTGACAGAAAGCTGAAGTATCAACATTTCACATTAAGGGCAGAGAGATGGATCTTTCTGCCAGATTAACATCAGACACAATAATCCTGTTTCTGAGTAAATTTGAACAATGCCTAGTGTATTGATGCCCTGGGATTTTTTGCTGTTTTGTTCTCAATCATATTGTTAAAAAAAAAAAAAAAAAACCTTCTTCAAAACAAAGGGGTTTCTAGAAACAAAGAGCCCCTGAAGCTGATGACATTTCTTCTATTTATCTCCACCAATGGTGAGGGATGTTTCCATAAGTATAGAAACCACCTCTGAGAATTGTTCATAATATTGTACAAGCATCCTCTTAATTTCTCTAAGGTTTATCTAGTGTGTTATATAGGACTTGTGTGTAACACCAGCAAACCTGCACCACTGGTTGTAAGCAGCAGGCCTAGAGGAAGGAAAGCAAAGACCCTCTGGAGATGCTACAGAACATATAACAGCAGAACCTGTCTAGTGACCCAAAACAACCTGTACAGGATATGCACTTGTCTTCATCCCCACCTCAGGACCACTTCCACCGTTCTTCCACGCTAGCTATGTAGCATAAGTCTATTCTGCAAGTGGAATTTTTTTTTTTTTTTTTTAAGGGAGTGCTGGAAAGATACACAGAGAATATATGTATATAGAGTATGTCTGCATCATGCACAGATTCCTCAGCTAGCTCCAAAACTAGAATTATTGACGTCTAAACACAGTGCTCTGTCAAAGCTAATTAACTGCTACTGAAAAGAGGAGGCAATTAGCTTGGGAGCAACCCTTCACTGACACAGCCTTATCTTTTCAGGTATCAAAACTTCTGAACCATGTTATTATTGTCATTATAATAGCACTGCATAACAAGCTAAGGTGTCTTTTATGGGATGGTATTGACTAGAACACACATGGACTTCTCAGCTGTGGTACTGGGCCTGCAGTGTTGCCATTCATTAAATGTAGGGTGCAGAAAGATGACAACAATGTCGTGTCTCAGCAGTGTGGTACTAGGAAGCTGAACAGAGGAGAGAGCCAGGGTCACTCCAGCCCTCAGGTCTTGTACCGTTTCCTGAAACCAGCAGTGCCTCATGCCTGCAGAGGTACAGGAAAGGGGAGAGGGCCTGTGATGGTAAAGCTGGTGCAAGACATAGAAGCTACATGGGGAAGGGTGACATACATAGAGTAAAAGGCAGAGCCATGAGGTCCGGGAACCTCAGTTTTAAAAAAGAAATATCCTCTGCTTTAGCTATCAGGACTTCCAAGGTTATGTTTGTGTAAGTGAATGTGTATTGTGGACAAGATGCTTGTAAATTAAATATTGTAGCTGCGGTATAGGACTTTATTTATCTTGTGCCTCCGTCCATCCAATAGCACAAGTCCTTGATTTTCACGTCATAAAAAAATGGAGAAGAAAGAGGGGGGATCTTATCAATGTATATAAAAATCAGATGAAAAGAAGTCAAGAAGAAAGAGTCAGACTTTTCTCAGTGGTACCCAGTGACAGGGCAAGAGGCAAGAGGCACAAACTACATTTTGGGAAATTCCATTTTAAAATAACAATAAGGTTTTTGTACAGTGATGGTGGTCAAACATTGCAAGAGCTTGCCCAGCCACACAGTAATGTCTCCATCCTTGGAGATACACAAACTAGAGCTGGACACTGTTCTGGTCAACCTGCTCTAGCTGACCCTGCTCTGAACAGGGGTTAGATTAGATGATTCCCAGAGGTGCCATCCAACCGCAGTTGCTCTGTGACTCCACAGTGGATCAAACATTCTCACCCTCCACTCAATATAGCAGGCACTAGTGGTTTTCATTCCTAGACCAGGCACGCCTTACCTAATTGATGACAGTTAGATTATGAATCAGAGGATTCCTGCATACTTTATCAGCCTCAATTTTAGATTAAATTTGCTGCAAAATTTTATTCATGTTTCAAATTAGGCTAAAGGGTTAAGAAAAAAAAAAGGTTGCCTGAAATACTTGTTAAGAAAAGTATTTGAGTGCAGTCATTTAAGGGTAATGCAGAGAAATCTAGTAATTAGGTGACACAGTTGATTCGGAATAATAGAAATAAAATGTAAACAGGGAATACAAGCAATTTGATTTATGTGTTTGATTCTGAGTTTCAAGTGAAATACAAAAGATAAGAAGCTAGAAGGACATAATATGGGATAAAAGAACATATGTAATTACATCCTGAGTTCCATTGATCAGTATATGCTGCTGTACCAAAGTGCATAGCTGGTATTCACTCCTACCTTGTTTTTAAGAGAACACTCTGGTCTCAGAGAAAACACCAGGAGAACTGGTTTCTTACCACATGCCTGGGGAAAAATGTTCAGGTCAAGAACAGATATTATTTTGCTTGATAAATACATATTTTAGAAAAGGACTGAAGGGTAATTAATAAACAGTAGGATTTTTTTTCTTTTGGTCCAATTGTAAGGCTTTCTAGGCAAGTGCTTTCACTGCTTTCAGTGGCATTTTTCTAGAACTTGGATCCAGGAAAGGACTTGTGTGTAGCAATGCTCCAGGTTGCAAAGGCAAACTTCTAAGTACTGTTTATGGTGTCAGAATATGCAGTCCTTTATAAAGCATCTATACAATGCATAGAGGTAGATTTGCATGTAAACTAGGGAAAAGAACAGTCTTAAATTCTTCCCAGAATTTGCTGCCATAAAACTCTTCCTTTTACTTAGGATTTGCTATACTTACACCTATCCTAGATTCAAGGCATAAAGTTACTCCTTTTCCAGAAATTTCTTCTGCCTGGCAAATGTGTTAAGCTGATAAGGCAAAAGATCTGGTCTAGGTCTAGAGTCTTTTCCTAATATTTGTAAAACAACAGTGGGAGCCTACAACAATGGCTTGTTTTCTGGGCTCGCAGCCCAGAAAGCCAGCCATATCCTGGGCTGCATCGAAAGAAGCACAGCCAGCAGGTCGAGGGAGGTGATTCTGCCCCTCTACTCCGCTCTGGTAAGACCCCACCTGGAGTACTGCATCCAGCTCTTCAATTCTCAGTAGAGACATGGACCTGTTGGAGCCGGTCCAGAGGAGGGGCACAAAAATGATCAGAGGAATGGAACACCTTTCCTGTAGGGAAAGGCTGAGAGAGTTGGGGTTGTTCAACCTGGAGAAGAGAAGGCTCTGGGGACACCTTATTGCAGCCTTTCAATAATTAAAGGGGGCTTCTAAGAAAGATGGGGACAGACTTTTTAGTAGGGCCTGCTGTGATAGGACAAGGGGTAATGGTTTAAAACTAAAAGAAGGTAGATCCAGACTAGATATAAGGAACAAGGTGGTAGATGCCACCATCTCCGGAAACATTCAAGATCAGGCTGGCTGGGGTGCTGAGCAACCTGATCTAGTTGAAGATGTCCCTGCTCATTGCAGGGGGTTGGACTACATGTCCTTTAAAGGTCCCTTCAACCCAAACTATTCTACATTTCTATGATTCTATGAACAGTGCCAACAACGGCATTGGTCTGGGAAACCTATCTGCTTTTCACACTGCTGTTCAGTTCAGAAAACCTCTTGATTGTCCATCCAGTGTGACAACATCCTGAGATGTTTTGATAGTGGAAACCCTACTCATTCCCACAGAGGACTAGTGAATGTGCAGGAAGCTGAGAGGACATTCATAAACTTCAGGCATCAGACAAAGTTAGCTGCAAAACACATGAAAAAAACAGTGTTTGGGAACCAAGAGTGAGCATATTAATTACTCTAGAGCTGACCTGGTTGTTACTTTATGAACTGGAAGTGAAGATGCTAATGATTACAGTTAGTTGAAAGAGATCAGAAGTAAGGACACTGCTGTGAGCACAGGCTATGCTATATGTGCACTTTTTTTCTGTATCTCCACTGATGACCTAGAAGAGACATAGTGCACTCTCAGAAAATTTGTGCATGATACTAAATTAGAGGGAGTGGCTGACATGTCAGTTGGTAGAAATTCAGTTCAGGGGACCTTGAGAAACTTAGTAGTTGGTAGAAGCTCTGCAGAAATGGACTTGGGGATCACAGCTGATACCAAGCTGAGTTTGAGTCAGCAGTGCTCTCTTATTGTAAGATACATGTCAGATACTGGGTTATAGTATGACCAAAGTTTGGTTAGAAGACTGAAGGGAATTGTTAGCCTACTCTGCTTGGCATTGGTGAGGCTGGACCTGGAATGCTGTGTCCATTTTTGGTGTCTTCTTCATAGTATCAGGAGGTATGACAGCAGTCACAAATTCCAGCTTGGGAGGTTCAAAATGAGTATTAGGAAATTGTTTGGAGTTTGAGATTTGGCTAGACAAAACCACTGTTAAATTCATCTAGGGTGAGCAACAGTCTGCTTAAAGTAAGAGGCAAGAATATGTAACCTCCATAAGTCCCTTCCAACTCCTATTTTTATGACTGTAAAATACTGATTCAAAATATACTGCTTTGTTCCCATTGGTTTTGCTTGGCTGAACAGCTGAATAACAGAGAAGTCAGGAGTGTTAGGTTCTAGATGTACTGCAACATATTGTACATTCCTGCCATAATAAACTAGGAAAAAAAAGAAGTGGCTCTGTATTCAGAATGCCTGAATTTGATATTTTTTTACCTTTAGTTCTCCAGTATACAAGAGAAAAAATAGAAAGCATAATGCAACTGCTAAAAGAAAGACAGAGCAGAAGTGATGAGATATATTGCAAGATGTTTCTGACCCTTTTGCAAAAACTGGACTGAATAAACCAGCCTTTACTACTATCAGTAAAAAATCATGGCCTTAGTGATTATGTAAGTAACACAATTAATTAACGTAAATTCTTCTGCATTAGTGTCAATTAAAAAAAAATGTAGAAAATTATTTCAAAGGAACATGAAGGGTAAGAGATGAAATAGATTAGCACTTCATAGACATTACAAAACTTGAAAAAAAGTTTATTGTCATGCCATTGCAGACAAAGAATAACAAGAATTTACATGTAAAAGCAGTGAAAATAACATGGTTATATTTCAATATTTTAAATTACTTCTATTTAATACAACCACCAAAACTTAAAAAATATCTTAATTGTATGACACTTAACCCAAAGAAAATACTATAGATATTCACATAGAAAATGAAATACATAATAAATATGTTAAATTAAAATTATTATTATAAATCAGTCCTGCAGTTCTTATGCTAGAGGGTACATGCAAGCCTGAGAGTAGAAGTGAGTCTTGCTTCAGCTGTGGTCATATGAAGCAATAAAAAAAGTCTGATATCCTGATACAGCAAAATCTGTAGCATGATTGGTTCCCTCAGAAATGTATATCCTCGAACCAAGAAATTCTCAGGAAAAAAAAAGCTAAAGCATGTCGCCATTGCTACAATGCACAACTCCTGCTCTTCTAGGCTGCAGAGTTCAGGAGTACGAATATCTTCACTCCTGTGACAAACAGGTTTCTCTGAGCTATAAACTACTGACATACCCATTTGCTAGGCCTCTTGCTCATATTTTTCCTCTGTGCTGAAGTAAGTCCAAGCTACATGTAACTTTACTCCCCTGCAATGACTGCAACACAGGCATCAAAGGTAGGACACTTTCAGAAGTAAATTTTGTAGTTAAAATGAATGAGGGTGATTTTTCTAAAAAAAAAAATTTCCATTAGAAAATAGTGACTTGTCAAAATTAAAATTATTGGTGAACACAAATTAGTTTCAAGAAATTTTTACCAACAATGTCTCTCAGGTTTACAGTAGAACATTTCAAAGGAAAAATAAAAGTGTCATTCCAGCACAGCCTCAAGGCTGAGACTTCAAACCAAAGCAAGCTGTGACCTTATGTTGCATCTCTTAACTATCCCAGCCAGAACCAGTATACTCTGCAGTCAGTGCACTTCTGTCTCTCCTCTGGCAAAATGAATTTTTAATTATTTGTTTAGGTAGGTCCAACATGAGAAAAAGAAAAACCAGCTGATGCTAAATTTGCTGACTAGGATGTCCACGTACCTTGTGAATGCTTTCTTCAAATTAGCAGAGGAGAGTCTTTAACCTTCTTTTTCTTAACCTTCTCTTATCTACATCACAGATGAGTATTTCAACCACCACCTTTTTTTTTTTTCTCCTTGGGTGGCACTCTCTTTCTTCTTTCTTTTCCATAAATTTTCATAAGTCCTATGTTCTTCCAAAATTAAGCAGGGAGAGGAGGAATACTGTTAATTTTCTTAACTCTTGGCATTACTTCTTTTTCCTTTTCAGCTGAGCATTGGTGGATTCACAGCTCATTGCTTCTAACACGTGCACAGCACCTGGGCATAACTCCTAGCCTCTTGACGGTAGCAAATATCTGCTTTCAGGTAAACTGTGCATCCTAAATACCCTATTAGAGGGCACCTGCAAGGAATGCTAAAGTTTCTTTGAAAGCATAGTGATCATTCAGATCACTTAGGTTCCTTCTAAAATGGGATCCAACCCAAAAATTTTTAGGTTTTTTTTAAACATCCTAAAGTTCACATCATATCTCACAGCACACCTGGACTCAAAATCTAATCCCTTTGCAGAAGCAGAGGAAAAAAGAAGAGATATTTCTGAACTTTGCAAAATTAATTTCATTGTAATATATGAGTGACCCATTGGCTAACATACTATTGGTATCTAGAGATGTGCAGACGTACTTACAAGAACTTGAGAACACTGTTACCCAGACCAATTTTAGTTTGGAAATGGAGATAAAAGCTAAATTACCATGGACAGTGTCATGGCTTAACCCCAGCCAGAAGCTAAGCACCACACAGCCACTCACTCACTCCCCCCCAGTGGGGTGGGGGAGAGAATTGGAAGAGTAAAAGTGAGAAAACTTGTGGGTTGAGATAAAGACAGTTTAGTAGGTAAGGCAAAAACTACGCATGCAAACCAAAGCAAAACCAGGAATTCATTCACCACTTCCCATGGGCAGGCAGGTGTGCAGCCATCTCCAGGAAAGCAGGGCTCCATCACCCAGAACGGTGACTTGGGAAGACAAACACCATCGCTCTGAACATCCTCCCTTCCTTCTTCTTCCCCCAGCTGTATATGCCGAGCATGACATCACATCGTCTGGCATATCCCTGTGGTCAGTTGGGGTCAGCTGTCCCAGCTGTGTCCCCTCCCAACTCCTTGTGCCCCCCCAGCCTCCTCACTGGTGGGGTGGGGTGAGGAGCAGAAAAGGCCTTGGCTCTGGGTAAGGGCTGCTCAGCAGTAACAAAAACATCCCTGTGTTATCAACACTGCTTCCAGCACAAATCCAAACCATAGCCCCATACTGGCTACTATGAAGAAAACTAATTCTATCCCAGCTAAAACCAGCACAGACAAAGAGCCTGTGTTCACCATTATCATGTCTAAAAGAGGCAAAATAACCTTATTACTTGCAAGATAAGTATATGTCAAGTGAAAAAAAAAAAGCAAGCATTAATAAGAGCATGGTCAGTAGGTGAAGCAAAATGGTTATTCCCTTCTGTCTGGCATTTATGAGTCTGCTTCTGGAGCACTACGTCCAGTTTGGAGACATTCTAGCACAAAGCAGACAAAAAGGACATTGCCCCATGGAGGGCCACCAGGTTGGTCAGTGTGCTGGAACACAGGGTGTATGAGGAGAGACTAAGGGAGGTGGGTTTGTTTAGCTGCAAGAAAAGAAGGTTAATAATCTTACTGCTGTCTTCAACTACATATTGGGTAGTTATGGAGACCATAAAGTCAAACTCCATTTGGAGAGGCAACAATCACAAAATCATTTCCTACTAAATATTAAGAAATAAAACTCACCATGAGGGCAATGAAATACTATAGCAGATTGCCCAGAGAGACTGCAGAACCTCCATTCTTCGAGATGTTGAAAAGACAGCAACCTGACCAAACACTGAAGTTCACCCTGCTTTGAGTCAGGGCTTGGATCAGATGATTTCAGGAGTACCTTCCTACCTAAATGATTCTTTGGTTCTGTTACTCAAACTTTAACTGAGAAACGTGTCCTCTTGATATGTATCAGTATTCTTGGGACTACAACTCCACTCCTGCCCTTGAGTCTTTCTCTGTGTATACAGGAAGAGCTGCAACCACATGTTTTTCTGTTGGCATTCAGAAATGTTTGGCTCAGCTAATAAAAAGCAATATTTGTTCTCTTTGAGAAATGTATCCCTTATTTTAGTGTCACCCAGCGTAATGAGTGCACAGGAAACAATAATCCACAAACAATTAGATTGGTCATTTATCTCTTTCTAATATATGTTGGTAATCAATAAAAATTACCAACTAAGCCATTATTTCCAATAACAATGTGCCTACTTTAATTACAAAGAAACTTATAGTGAATAGGATTCATTTAAGGCTGACAAATTAGGATAGGCATTCACTGTATATGTTTATTCCCATACATTTTATCCCAATGAAGAGCTGTCAAAGGAGTTAAGGAGACACTGTGTAACTGAAGATATTGAATGATTCAGCAACTGTTGTCCATAAAAGCTTATTATGGACTATAACATATTTTATGAAACCTACAGAGACAAAATATTCTCTTTGAAGAAATGCAGCAGACATAGGACCTGAAATTGAAATCATAACTCTAATTTCCCAATTATAGACAGTAGGACAGTATTAAGTATTCTGTTAAAAGTAAAATACTCTTCTTGGATCTGTCTGTAAGCCAGCAATTTTCAAGACCAGTAACTGTGGCTGTTGAACCAATAGAGATTTCATGTCTGGCTACTGAATAAAAATGATTTATTACTCAGTTTTTCTAAATTAAACTTCTATTACTCTTGCCACTGTGAATATGCTGGTATGATATGTTAAAAAAAACCAAAACACAAGAGCTTATCTTAGAAGCCATACATTTCCATACCTAAAGTATACATTTCATACCTAAAGATACTGTCCCAGCCTCATTTAGCAAACTGTTTCTCTTTCTTTGGTTTGCAATAACTGTTTTGTGTCTGGAAATTAGTTTGCAAATAGCTACATTTTTATTAAAATGGAATAAGAATTCTCCTGCATCTTTATAACACCCTATTTAAAGAAGAATATGTTTTGAACATGGCTGTTAGGATGCTCCCATGCCCTGAATTAGAGAAGGATAAAATAAAAAAACAACAAACCTCTATGAAACAGTCACGTTTCTGGGAAAGTGCAAAAAGCATATGTGAATTCTGCACATTGACTTTATTTTGGTGGACATGTGTGGAGACAGGTTCTCTCTCTGAAGGTGGAATTCCCCCAAAGACTGGTGAGAAACAAAATGCTTGTGGCACAGACTGAAATCCAATAATATAGTGCTTTAACAAAATTATCTAACCTGCAGTCATTATATGTTCATCTAACAAAGGGATTGGCCTATATAAAATACTTTGAGTAACCAGAACAATGATTTTCTTACAAGTAGTTTTTAGTCAATCAATGCTTTATAAGAAAGGTAACTAACTAGGAATATTGCATTTCATTTTAGTTCCAAATAGTTGTTCTTTCTGATACAAACTCCTTACCTCCCTTACTTTTTTTCCTGATTTCCTCTTTTCAAAAAATAATGATGTGATAGCAGGACTCAGCATGGCACCTGGTAGATTGGGGGTTAAAAGCATGACTCATGAAAGCAGAGACCTTGTATGACTCATGTCAGTGATTACTCCTGTCAGACTAATTGGCCAAACTCCTGAGTTTCTCAGCTTCCTTAGCTCACATCCAGGACTGACTTTTGCAATGCAGGAGCCTTGACCATAGGAAGCATTCAGTTTGTTTGAACTGGAGCTGAAGGAAGCCTTCATTATACATTCTAAAAGTGACTGCGCAAGGCCTTTTCCTTGATCTAACCAAATACTGCAGTGATCAGCATGTCATCTTTTGATATGGAAAATAAGGTAGTTTTCTGCAGAAGGTCAATTAGACTTGAATACTTATACATTATTCCAAGCAAGCTCAGCTAAGAAAGTTACCAGCTGGGAAAGTTCATAGCTTTGGAAAACAGCTCACAGCAACTCTGGTTCTAATTCACCTTAGAAACAGAAATGTAGAAACAATACATAACATATTGGTCTAACGATCAAGAAAAAAATTAATGGGCAGAAAAATCTGACATGGGCCACTGCTTTTAGTCTTAGTGTGTAATTGACTTCCATTTGCAGAGCATCTTTGCAAAAGCCAGGTTTGGATAACAGGTTTGACTTTTATGTAGAAAAGACCAAATTAACAAACGTTTTGCTCACAGAAACAGTATTTGTTTACCAGAAGTAGGCAAAGAAGTAGTTTTTAATGGGTTAAAATAAGGTTTAAACAAAGTTAGGAAAATTGCTCCAAAAGAAACAAGAAGTATTCAGCCTTCTGAAATATTTATAATGGCACTAATGGTAAATACAGTACATTTGTTTGCTTCCCCTGCCACAAATCATCCATCAGTGTAGGCCTGAGCTGGTCCATAAAATCTTTAGCATACCAGAGAATCCATATGAATATACAGGACTGACAGGTAAATAAACATCATCCAGCCTTAAATGTATTTCTTATTCTACTTCCTACAGATTCATGCCATTTGTATTGATTTTTTTCCAGACAAAGTAATAACCACAGCATAATATTGCTCTCCAGTGTAGTACCTTTTTTCATTTACAGGAGTCTGAAATATTTTTCATAGTGACTTAAAATATTTACACAACCAAAATGAATTCATTTTGTCAGATTGTTAGTAATGCAGAATTTTGGACACATAGGGCTAGCAATGAGGGGTCTTTTGTCCATAAAAATCTGCAAACTAGCTCAGTCAATGGAATTCAAACTCATGCTTAAATCTTGGAAAAAACAGGAGTAGTTTAGAAGGGCTGAGAAAGATAAGCATTTTAAAAATTGCAAAACTGAGTAGACCATTCTGCTAACTACTTCTTATCTTCAAAAAGTAGCCAAACTTGGCCTCCTGAAGGATCACAATTGAAATGACTGGAAAAGTGTCTCAACCTATGACATAAACACTATTTTTTAAAACAAAATCTTTAAAGTAAGTAGTTTTTTTAAAAAGTTTAGAAGGATAAAAATATTTTAAGAATTTAAATTAATTTTAAATGGACAAAAATGGTCCATTTAACTTAATGGTCCATTAAAATAGTTTAAACATTTATGTCCTTATAGGACCTAAAATAGTTTCACATTATATCCAACATTAATATACTGCTGTTCGCAAGCCTGTATACCACCATCACTGCTGCAACAAACTCAGTTAGTTAGTTGCCTAAGTATCTTTACCTGCATATTCCTATTTTCCCATGGACACACAATTGTATATGCAGTTACATTTTGTTTTGTTTTTTTGCTGAGATCTTGGGTCCTTTTCATCCCCTTTTTGATTTTTTGCATTCTGAAAATCCCACAATAACTCTAAAAATATGTGTAATTTTTTTTCCCCTCCGATCTTGTGTTGTGGTTTAACCCCAGCTGGCAACCAAGCCCCACACAGCTGCTTGTTCACTCCCCCCAGTGGGGTGGGGGAGAGAATCGGAAGAAAAAAAGTGAGAAAATTTGTGGGTTGAGATAAAGACAGTTTAGTAGGTAAGGCAAAAACTACGCATGCAAACCAAAGCAAAACCAGGAATTCATTCACCACTTCCCGTGGGCAGGCAGGTGTGCAGCCATCTCCAGGAAAGCAGGGCTCCATCACCCAGAACGGTGACTTGGGAAGACAAACACCATCACTCTGAACATCCTCCCTTCCTTCTTCTTTCCTCCAGTCTTATTGCTGAGCATGACGTCCTATGGTCTGGCATATCCCTGTGGTCAGTTGGGGTTAGCTGTCCCAGCTGTGTCCCCTCCCAACTCCTTGTGCCCCCCCAGCCTCCTCGCTGGTGGGGTGGGGTGAGGAGCAGAAAAGGCCTTGGCTCTGGGTAAGGGCTGCTCAGCAGTAACGAAAACACCCCTGTGTTATCAACACTGTTTTCATCTACTGGGAAGAAAAATAACTCTATCCCAGCCAAAACCAGGACAGGTGGCTCTCTTACACATTTTGGAACAGATCTTATGCTTACTAAGGCTGATTTTTTTGTCGTTTGATCTGAGCACAATAACCTTCAATTCTGCTTGTAAGTATACAAAATTTTCCCTAATCAAGATAATCTTTCAGCACAGTTCAACTGCTCTAGCAAACCTGAAGTTTCTTCCTCTACCAAATCCACTAGAGCAGCTGATCTGTGAGGATCAAAGGGGTGTAGCAAATCTTCTGTGATCTGCAGTAGCTAGACTCTGGGTATCAATATGGCTCAAAGTTTGGAAAATCATAGAGAAAGGATATTGATTTAATGTCATCTTTGCAGGCATACCCTTATAGCAGACATGAAAAGACCAGATACCAGGTCTGAATTCCCCACTGGTTTAGGGGTTTAGACTTCAATAACAAATAGAAGTGTAAATCACTTATACCTTCAACCACTTAATGGCAGATATGCAGAAAAAAAGAGTTACATGTTTAATTTCTAATCCTCTTAGATGCTCAAATGATTTCAGTTTATAGAACCAGCCCTGCTTGTATAAAAAAAGGCACAGAGGAAAGTGATATGCAATTAATAAATTGAAAATTAATTCCCACCAATGGACATGCATTTGTTTTGCAAGACAGGCGTTACCTTACAGGTATTTGTCTGTCCTCCCCTTTAACCACTTTACAGTTAAACTAAGAAACAGAGACTGAGCTTCAGGGTTGGTTTTTTTAAGAACATCAGATTCAACATCATCTCATTAATGAGGAAAACGGTCTGAAGAGATCAAATATCAGTAAAAGTGCCCTAGAAGCAGACACGCCCATATGCTTGCATTGTTGCTGCTAAGCAACAAGAACAAAAAACTCCACACAAGTCAATTCTCATTTCAAGAACTGTTGTTAATTTCATTCTTGTTTTGGAAAGAGAAAGGAAATTAACGCAAAGTGGAAAAAAACAAGAGGTTCTTTTTTTTCTTTTACTACCTTTCTGATAAGAAAGTATGACTTTCATTAACAACTCGTCTGAGTGAAAGGGAATAAAGATTTGCTACTGTTATTAGCCACATGGAACAGAAGTTCACAGGGTGATTAGTACAATGAAGTCTAAATCAGTGACCAGCCTGAAATATTCCTATTAATGATAAAATTGTAATTTTATTAATCAGCATGTATTTCCCTTTTTCCAGTTTGGATTCTTAAGTTGTTCCTCTGATCAGATCCAGCGAACTAAGCCTTTATGTACAAACCTTGGTTGCCTCTTGATGAGGCGACGTGACCTGTACTCTGCAGAAATGCAAGTGTGGACTTCAACCAAAGAGTTTAATGACTCTTTCAAGGAAATCAAAGCTGATGTAGAAGTTTAAATGCAAAGAAAAAGAGAAAGAAAATGCCCAGGTTAAAATATAAGAAGACAGCAATCACCACATTGCTCTAAGGCTGGCTTCTCCCATACTCAGATTATAATTTTATGAATGATCTCACATAGTGATATAAGCAAAATACTTAGAGTTTGCTGAGTTTCAGTCACAAACTGTGTCTTAGTGTAAAGGTCACTGCCCTTGAGTATGCCTATTTTAGTTTATAAGCTTTCTGCCCTATGTATTTTTTAAAGTAATTGCCACAGATTCAATATTTGGACTTCTAATATCTGCTTGATTTCTGTCATAAATTGATCATCTTTAAAGCAAATGTGTACAGTATCCTATAGCACTGATTTGGTACGTAGAGGCTGTGAGAGTTGTTTTGCTGTTAGACTGCAGAAAAACATACATAGCAAAATGCTACATGCCTTGCAGATAAATGCCTGTTTTGCCACATGGTAACTACCCCTGCAGAGCAGACAGCAAAATAACAAACACCTGGCAACTGCCTGGATATCAAAAGCTAATGGATGCCCCCTGGTTGCTGATAAATTCAAAGACAGATTGGACTCTGTCTGGCAGCTTTTACAAGACAAGTGAGAAAGAGATTCTTCTGAGGTGCATTATTCCGAAATATTTTGATATGGAATTAATTTTAGACAAGCTAATTGTAGTAGGTCACTGTGCTGAGAGTACAACTTGCATTTCAGGTACCTGTCTGGAAGAGAATATGTAAACCATTATATGAAAGTAATCTGGTCTTTGACAAAAGATGCTGTAAAGAAATTTGCTTCCAAAACTGGAAGCAAAACCAGAGGTATGCTATACCAGACCCTTTGCTACTGGTGGGACAGGGTCAGATTTGTTTCTTGCCTTGATTTTATTGTCCGGAGGAACTGAGAGAGATGTGTATCCAACATATTCCATTTGGGATTAGAAGAAATACCCTTAAAGCAACTTGGAAGCAGCACTTAACAACTAATGAAGAGACTCATCTGGACTGTACCTTACTGGCCTAGGACATGAGGTTGGGGTGACAGGCACACGAGCAGTAATGTCCCCCTGCCCCTTACTGGCCTACTGACCTTTATATCCTACTTGGGTGATATCCAAGAGACCTGGGGTAGGAAAAAAGTCTAAACACAAATGAAAGTGTTGGGGGCGAGGGAGGAGGCAGGGACTATTGCTTTCATTAGGATGAAACAAAATGAAGAAAAGGAAAACACCAAGTAAAAATGTATATGATACCTTGTGAGTCATTGTCAGAGACCAAGGAAGAATGGACAGTTCTCACCAACTTGGACAAGAGAGGAAGAGGCAAAGGCAAAGGTGATGTAACCGCAAGTTGCCATTACTAATCTCTGTATTACAGTCCTTTTTTGTGTAATAAATTAGACTGGCTCATATATCTTTAAATTATAATGTGATTTAATGGAACTACCTGTTTTTGTAGAAAATGCAATGGATACGTGTGTTCTTGGAAACTGAAGATGAGTTTTACTACTCTGATGCCCTAAATGCGCAATCTATTTCAATGTATGATTCAGTAAGATTTCCACATGACATTGCCAATGTACACTTGATTTTCTATAATATGGCACATCTCTTTTCCTAGTGTAAGAGAGTGCTAGTTCTATTTCAACTGTGTGTTATAATGCATGCAAACTCCAAAACAAGCATCCATTTTTATTTTAATGTATAAGGATGTGTTGAGGTCTTCCTGGTACGAGATGTTGCTTTTTTCAGTATATCCAATTTGTTGTCTAATTTATGTATGTAGCTCCCATTGCCACAAGAATCTAAAAACACCTCAAGATTATAGTGTCACTGCCTTTATAAACCCTTCTGTGTGAGAAAGCAATGCCTTCACCACACTTAACAGACAGAGGACTGAGATTCAAATCACAGGAGATGAAAGGAGATGAATTCCTGTTAAAACCAGAGGAACAGTGCCTTGATGCTTTGAAGATCTTCAGCAGAGAGACTTGTGACAAGATTCACAAAGAATTATATACATGGTGACATTCAACAGTCAAAGTAAGTCTTAGTTACGTGACTAAAGAGACACCTGGACAACTAAAGGCTGCAATATCACTCTTTCCCAGGTGTCCTGGTTTCAGCTGGGATAGAGTTAACTGTCTTCCCAGTAGCTGGTACAGTGCTATGTTTTGAGTTCAGTATGCGAAGAATGTTGATAACGCTGATGTTTTCAGTTGTTGCTAAGTAGTGTTTAGTCTAAAGTCAAGGATTTTTCAGCTTCTCATGCCCAGCCAGCAAGAGAGCTGGAGGGGCACAAGAAGTTGGCACAGGACACAGCCAGGGCAGCTGACCCAAAGTGGCCAACAGGGTATTCCATACCATGGGACATACATCTAGTATAGGAACTGGGAAGTGGGGGCAAGGAATCACCGCTCGGGCACTAGCTGGGTGTTGGTTGGCGGGTGGTGAGCAATTGCACTGCGCATCATTTGTACATTCCAATCCTTTTATTATTGCTGTTGCCATTTTACTAGTGTTATCATTATCATTATTAGTTTCTTCTTTTCTGTTCTATTAAACCGTTCTTATCTCTACCCACGAGTTTTACTTCTTTTCCCTATTTTCTCCCCCATCCCACTGGCGGGGGGGGAGAAGGGGGTGAGTGAGCGGCTGCGTGGTGCTTAGTTGCTGGCTGGGGTTAAACCACGACACCAGGGTTTGTTGTTTGACTTTTGTGAAGTTAATGCTAAAAAAAAAGAATGTGAGACCAGCTGGCAAGATTTTTGTTTGTCTAGAAAGAAGTAGATATCTGAAAATTGTCTGAGTATCTTTGGGAACCTTCAGTAACATCCTGTTGTCAAGTGACAATGTGGGTGCTGTACAGACAGCACATGCAGTTAATAAGATAACTGCTGGTCTAAGAAATTCAAATGAATAAAAGAGATAATCTCATGACATCTGAGATGAACTGAGAGTGTCTAAAGTTTTCTTCTTATAAAATGATCTTCCTTCTGCTGAGTTGTGATAGTGAAGAAAAATATGTGATTATCATAATATTATTTAGAGCCTGAGTGGAGAAGAGTCTACTTTTATGGGCTTATTTGCAATTACTGTACCAGTGCTTCTCAAAAAAATCAGTTTTATTGCCATGAGCTAAAGAAACCCAATGAAAAGCTAAGAATTTTTTTCTTTCTTAGCTACACTGAAAAGAAACATAAGGTAATGTTGTGTTGTGGAGATTTTTCCTACCTTATTTTTAATTCATTGAGAACTTAATGTACAGGTGACCTTTCTATGCTCTGAAGGGAAACAAGCATGAGTGATATAAGGAGGTGTCTCAACCCTACCTCAGGCCACAGTTAGAAGAGCCTGATGGTGTGACCCATGTAGACTTCTTCCTGAGGTATCTGCCAAATACGTCAAGCTTAGATGAAGTAATTAGGAAAGGAACAGACAAATGAGCTGACAAAGGCTGGTCCTGACCCAAGGTAAGACTCTGCTGTGCCTAGGAGAAATGGCTTTCAGTACTTTGAGAAATACCATGTTCCTGAAAGGGAGAGGAGGTTCATCAAAACTTCTCAGCAGGATGGAAATCTCAGTCACAAGTTCACCATCTCGTAAGTCCAATTCAACTTCTTTGTCAGTGAAGAGACTGCTCAGTTGTCACACTAAGGGACCTGAAGATCAGCTGGATATTAATCCATTCTCCACTTGGATGTGCAAACTATTTAATGATAAAGAACTAGGGAATGATTCATCAGGTTCCTTGAAGACTAAAGAAGATGTAGAAGGGGATTGGATACACATGTTTTTGTCCCTTTGGATCTGATTCACTTTAAATCACAGGCTCTAGAAGCCAATTGCCTAACCAGGGTTGCTGACCAGAAAGGAAGTCATAGGTGGTTAGCAAAAAAACACTAGAAAGAAATATCCAGACTTTGTTATTATTGTTGTGTAGACAAATAAAGTTCTATTTTCACTGGAGGCTTTCTTTCTTTCCTGCTCCTGCTAGTTTTAGCTCTTTAGACACACTTCCCACAGTGGCATACATTGAGAAATACCTTTCCTAAGAAACATTTACAAGTCCAGCACCATTACTATTCACTTTTGTGGACAGAGCCTGTCATGATAAAAGTAAATGAGGATAGTAAACACTACAGAATTTGTTAATTTACTCAAAGTTGTTGATAAGTGATCAGTGTCAGATGACAAACTCATCCAGACAACTGCCGATAGGATGCACTTCAGGTAACATTAGACAGAAAAAGTTAGTTATGTACTGTAAGATAAGCTCTCTAGGTACCTTACAGGATCAAAAGAGATGGTTATTCTTAGACCACACAATTATTGTAGATTGCACATTTCATGCTTTGATGGACAAAGTGAGACAAGATGAATCCCACCCTGAATCACCAGAAAACCAATGTCACTCTAACAAATGTCACTTTCATTCAGAGCTTCAGATCAAGAACAATGCATAGTCTAAAAAGACCTACTTCTGCTATTTGCATAATTGTTTTATATTCCTAAGAAACTCAGACTCAGAAATATATTCTCCTCTTTATTTTCAGACTATAATGACAATAGTGATGTAAAGCAAACAAATAAACATCAGTCATTGCATGTGATGGAGGAAGTTTTCCTTCAGCTTCAGACTTCAAGTAGCAACAAATGTACAGAAGAACGGGGCGATCTTGTGTAATCCCCCGAACTGCTTATTTAGACTCATGAGAGGTGTACAGTCCTTTGACAGTGCCTCTTGTAGCACCAAAGCACTTGCTTTAGCATTGTGCTTCCCATTTGCATAGATATCAAGAAAGAGAAGGGCATCTCTGTGACCTACTCCTATATGACTTTTTGGTTCAATATCTCTATATTACCCAGTACTGTGGCTTGCATATGTACTTATATATTTGTTAAAACTATTTGTCTACTGCATGTTGAGTTTATACACTCTTGTTTCCTGTACAGTGTAGCTCTGGTAGCTGATTTAATAAAATATGCTGCACAACATTCTGGATTATTAGAAGGGTTGATTGAGCTAACAAAACTGTAAAAAGTATAGTATCAAGAAAATATTTCCATTAATATGTCATTGCAGAATGTATATGTTTCTGTTGTATCAAAATCCTTTTGACCTAAAAATGTTATTCTACAAGCAGATATGCTTCAAGTAGAAGCTCTGGGAAGTTATCACTTCAGTTTAGAAACAATGACATATCCTTAAGCATTCAGGTTAAGAAAAAACATATATACTAGGGCATCACAATTTAAACAGGTATATGAAGTGGTATCTGTCCTATTTTCCTGATTACAGTACTTTAATTATTTCAGACTGGTATCTTTGAAAAGTCTATTTAATAGATTTTATGGGAAATCTCATTTTTATTTGCAAGAAATTTCACAAAACATTTGTTATTGCCTTCTGAAGCAGAAAATTAAGCTGAAAATTCCATAGAAATATTTTTAAAGTCTGTCTGGAATTATTTAGATAGTTCAAAGACAAGCTGAAAGAACAGGGTGTGTTCAATCTTAAAAATAAGAAACTCAGGGAATATATTATTGCTGTTAAAGGTTCCCTGATGGGAAGGTATAGAGAAGGCAGAGGTCAGAAGGGTACTGTAGAAGAATATGAGACAATGGACACAACTTGGAATATGGGAAATTCTGACTTGATAAGGAAAAAAAGCATTCACTATGAGCATAGTAAAACAGTGGACTAAGTTGCTCAGAAAGCTGTGAAATCTCCATTCTTGGAGACACATAAAAATTCACTGTACAGGGCCCAGAGCAACTTGCCCTAACTAGAACTCCTCTGAGCAGGAGTTTGGACTAGATGACCTCTGGAAATCCCTTCCAAACTACACGATTCAATGGCTCTAGGATTCTATAGACTACCCTGTATAAATTCTTGTAATAGATCATTGTTAACATTTTAACAAAGCCAGGGGAAAAAAAAGGTTAGATAGGCAATTTCTACCTGTAAATTAAAGCCTTGCAACATTATTGTTCAGGTTCCTCACTTTGTTTCAGCAGTATTTTGGCTATCAAAATTCCTCCCCAAAAATACACATTATTAAATGTTTCTGATTCAGCGACTCTATGTTGTTTTAAATGAAAGTTTTGGAACACCAATTGTAAGTGAGCTTTTGTTGCATGCTATATCACTGAAGGATAGTTTTAACTTATGGAACGTGACCTTGAATTTGGGTAGTGCATAATTCCTCTGTTCCTGGAGGAATGCCAGCTCAGCCAGGTCTGCTGGCCAGCATATGGGCAAGGTCAAAGCCCCGTCTCCTTTGAAGCCTCTTGGGTACAGGAGCAGAGACAGAGCAGCTCCTCATCATTCTCACAGTGCAGTCAGGGACCAGCCACAGATTTAAGCAAAGCAGATGATGGGATGCTTTGTAACTTCTCCCCCTCACCACATCTCCCTCCTTTAAGAGTGAATCGCTGTTGAGGAAGGTGAACCCTCTAGCTCATCAGGGGAGGTATGGAGGAGAGAAAGGAATTACTGCCATAGCAATAGAAAGTAGTTATCTGGTCTTTGCTGGAAAGCATGGCATTAGAGCGAAGTTCTTGTAGTTCATATATTTGGATTTGGACTCTAGAAACCTGGGTTAAATAATCTAGGTAAGATTTGCTGCAGTTTCTATAAAATTCTGGCTTGTTAAAGATACCCAGGACAGCTCTAAATCAGCTTTTCCACATATCTACAGTAGACAGTTTTCACTTTCCAAACTAGCTTTCTGTTATGAAATATATTTCTTTAGCAATGCATTTCCCACTGCATAAAGGAAGACGCAGAGTGTGATGGAGCAGAGGAAAGTCTATGAATTTGGTTATATAGTAGAAGGGTGTAGTCCTGTGCTGGGACTGGTGGGGGAGGGCTCATATCTGCTCTGCTTTAATCTTTATTTCTGAAAAAATGTTCAAACCTACCTAAGCAAAGTTTATACAGCAGAAAATTTTAGGAGTCCAGGAAAATCTGGATGAGGAATAGCCCTCCTTTGAATCACACACAAACTTTCCAGAGTGGCAGCTCTGCAGGTGAGACAGCTTAGCCTTGTATGCTCTGTAATTTTGAAAAAAAATCAAACAACATTTGCACGGGCATCCAAACCCAGGCTGGAACTGGGAATCAGTCCACATTGTAGGACTGCATGCCAGCATTGCAGCCAGCCTGATGTGGGTTGAACTGGTTATAGTGATATAGCCAAGAATGTAAATCTGTTCCTAGCCCTTTCCATAGTGTGAGCTCACGAGGGAAGTTTTCAGAATTTTTTAGGGGAAAAATCATTTAAATATTTAATTATCTTTGACATTTTCAGATCTCTTAGTGTCTGAACTTGCTCCTTGACATTACTATACGATAATTTTTTCATACGGTTTACAAATTCTCTCTCAAGCAAGGTGCCTTTAAGTTGACATACATTGTTTTGTTTGCATTCAGTTTTTACTAAGGCATTTCTCTGAATTTTTGCACTTGCCAGAAACTCAACAGTGTTATTTTATTGTTGTTTGTTTTAAGTCATAACACATTTGATGTTTTCAGAAGTGTTTTAAAACTGGTTTGGTACCCAAGCTGCCATGCAGATAAATCAGTAGTTGCAGTGCATGGGTCATAGCACTTTTCTTGAACCGTAAAAATGGGATTTTAACCAAGAGTACTAAACATCACAAGCCATTTATTCTGCGTTCACAGCACAGTTGAAAGAAACGTGACTATGTTACCTAATAACTAAATGCCAGAGAGCAAGATTTATTCTAGACTGTTGACAATAGAATCATGGCTTGATTATGCTGGTTTTAAAGGCCATTAAAGCATTTTTGAGGGAGAAAAAGAAGGAGGGCAATATCGTAATATGTCTTGAATTTCAACATGCTAACACTATTAATGTCAGACTATGAGAAGGAATCATTAGACTCAAGTTTGCTAATAGACTTTATATTTTCATTTAAAGGCTTTGCAAGCTTGATGTCCGCCTTGTCCTGTTTAAACAGGGGTCTGTATTCAGAATTTCTACTATCCAGGCAGCCAGATGCCACATGTTCTTTTAATTACTGAAGAGATGTAGCAATGGCATTTAAATTAGATGCTTACCACAAGAGGACTACATAGTTTAAGGACTGTGGTTGCTTGCCTCTGACTGTCCAGTACACCAAGATCTTGCTTTACATTGTAGGTTGCTGATAATGTATAGCTGGATGTCCCACATATCCCATACACTGTCATAGTGCTGTCCCAAGACCAAAGTTAAGTGTATAGGTCAACTGTGGGATGCTTTCCAGAATGGTCCAACCTTCACATGTTACATCAGTTTTGGAAGCAGCCTCTGGCTGGTCTCTGCATTGGGCAGTGCAGATGAAGGAAGATGACTCAGAGATCAAGCCTACTCTTCCCTCTGGCTGGACCTTACAAAGTGCAGGACAGATGTTGTTCATGTAGTGTGGTGGTGAGAGCAGAATATCACTAAAAGCCAACATCTGCTAAGGATTACGCTGAGACTGCCTGCCATCGGCACCTTGTTTGATCAACGCAGCTACTCTCGCACCTTCTACATCCATCTTTCTTTGCTCTCCAGAGCATTAACAGAGTGGTCACTGCTGGTGATAACTGCAGCTGTGGGAAGAGCCTGGCCATGACCACAGGTGCAGGCCCAGGATTAACAGAGTGCTTCTGCTTCTCCCAGGGGCTGTGTGGAAATACACTGTATTACAAAGTTTTCTACTGACTTCTGTCTATAAGATATGTCAAGTTGAGCAAGTATAGTAGTTTCCTTAAGTTCATATGATTGTACTATGATTTAACCACTGTGATCCTAAAAATTTGTTTGGACTCAAAGATCCCCTGAATAAGTATTTTTAATAATCCACATACCAAAAACTGCATTTGGAACACTGCAGTTAAGATAATATCAAGAAACAGTTATGGAGTTGACCTTGAGGGTCCGCAGAAATGTCACCCATGGGGCATGCTCACTAATGAGCTGCTCTCAGTTCTTGCTCCGTTCAAGCTAAGACAAACTGTCCCTAGATGGTGTGTTACCTCTCTTCCTTCTCCTGTGGTTACCTGCCTCCTCCCCCACCTGTCACTACAATATGATCCACTAATTATCTGTAAAGAATCCAGACTGTGATTATCTGTAAGGAATCCATATGATTGTGTATTTCCTGTACAAGCAAAGTACTTGCCAAGACATAATTTTGGCAAAATTATTTAGAAGACAGAAGAAAAAAAAAAGAAAAAAAAGGTAATCAATTAAAAAAAACAATAAAGCAAACACACATAATGTGAAAGCAACAAAACTATGGCAAGATGTGTTTTATCCTATAAGGATGACAAAAACTATACATGGAGATTACATAAAAGAAAAAAAAAAAGTAAATTGGTGGGCAGCTGAAGTCCAGAGGACTAAATCTGGATGTAATAGTCCTTAAACTACTCTGGAGATGGCTTTTAGTATTTGGCCCTTGCATGTTGTTTTTGGTATGTTCCAGAAGATTTTTCATATGTATGTATGCATGTATATTTTTTTATATATATACAAAAAAGAGACTCAAAAAGAGTTCCAAAAATTCTTCTGAAAATAATAATGTGTAACATACATCTGTGTAAATGATATGCAGGCTTGTGAATTCTGTGTCACAACATCAGGTGAGGAAAAGAAGGCATTGCTTCAGAAGAATAAGTGTGCTTTAGAGGTCAGCCTGAGAAAATCCAGTTCCTAAGCCCTCCATGAGGTAGCTCCGTGAATCTACCCGCTTTGCTAAATTAAACAGCAGAGTACTAGGTGTCTGTGGGAGATTCAGATGAGTAACTGAACTATGCAAAAATCAAAAATTGAGAAAAAGACACTGAGAAGTGCTAATCATGGCTATTGGTATACAACTGCCCTCCCCACATACAGCAGTGAGGTTGCAGCAATGGTCTTGCTTGTGATAATGAGTATTAGGCCAGATCATCCACTTCTCCAAAACCATGTTCTCATTCTAAGTCTTCATTTCAGCAGGTTTTAGTCAATTATGAATTACAGAAGAGATTCAACACAGTTCCATTTTTTTTCTCCCTCTGATCTGTGTCAGTAAAGAATTTAAATATATGCTTTAGTCTGCTCCTCAAGTTTATCTCTGTGCCACAAAGTCTTTGTTCTGGATCTGTATCAGTGCAACTTCATTGTCAAAGCCTGGACCTCTGCATCTTGTAAGGAGTGGAATGAGGTCCAGAATTTGGTTATGTGCACACATGCAGGCTCACGTGCATATGCACACACACACAATGCTTGAAGCAGCAGCTCTCAGTTGCACACCATTAGGCTACATTGACTGGGTGATTAACCATTTTTTTCCTCCACGACACCTGGAAAATAATCAGTCATCTGTGGTAGTGCAGAAGAAGCATAAACACCAGCTGTTTACATCCACTGAATACCTTAATATTGTTTTATGAATTGTTTAATAAATAACTAAAAGTACGATGTTCCTTAAAACATTCAGTTAATTGCATTTACTATTGTTTTAGAAAAAGAGGGTTTTGTTTTCGTTACTGTAGGAATGCTTTGAATTAATATGCACAGATGCATTGGCTGATTTGCATAATTAAATCTTGAAAAGACTTAAATTTTTATATCTTCCTATCTATTCTTATTATCTTTCCCAGTAAGAAAGTTTTACTATTAATGGGTGAAGTATTTCAGCAAGATTATGGAAGCAACTTTGAAACTGTAGAATAAAATTAAAATATATAAATAATAATATTTAACAGAATACCAGAAAATAATTCCAGTGAGGCCGCCATATAGCATATGAAGACAAATTTCACAAGTGAAGTGAAAAAAATATGGAACACATACTCTTGCAACTGTGCTTGTAAATGAATACATTTATTTAGTATAACTTCCAGCTGACCAGAAAATATATAGGTTGACTCACCATAATGAATAGGAGTGTTTGACTCACAGTAATGATAAATCAAATTGCAAAATTCCATCCTGAATCTGAAACTAGATTCAGATTTTTTCTTGAGTTCTGAGTAACGTGTTCTGTGAGGACAGTCTTTCCTCATCCTCAGTTATAACATAAGGTGGGAGAAAAAAAAGTAACATAGTCTAGGGTCAGTCCTAAAATTAGCATCTATTACAGGAAATGTTTAACCCAAACTTATTTTAAAAATGGTAATTGTGCTTTCTCAAGAATAGGTGTAAGAAAATACAGTTTAAAAAGAAAATGTGTTTTGTGAACACCTTCAAACTGTTTAGGAGATCCTCATATTTTTAAAACTTCTTAGCAGAATATTAGTATTTTTCCTGGAGTTTAACAGAATATGCTCCTGTAGCTTTTTTACTCGTAAGATTGTACCCCTTTGGCAGAATTCACCTGCTAAAATCAGATCCTAAAGGATGCTACGCCATCTCAAGCCACAGACAGCTACTGAGGATGCAGTAAGCATGCTTATACAGGAATTTAATTTAAAGGTTAACTCCAAGTACTTTAATCTTTTGAAAGACTGTGGCTTTACTCAGTATTTGCCACTGTACTGGTGGATAAATCTACCCAGGGAGTAAATTTTTGATCACCTTGCTGAATAATTTCATTTTGTAAATATTGCATTTCACATTTTCACAGAAAATGCTGTTTTAGAATAATATAGCTGTAAATGATTCCCAAAATGCAGCATCTCAGCATTGAGGTAAATTTTTCATTATTGCTGCAACAACATAGAAATAACTGTATTATAGAAATGGAATAACATTCTATTGCTTGCTTTTGCTTTATGGACAGTGGTTCAGACACTGCATAGGTTCATTTTGTGACTGTTCAGCACAGTAGGTTAGATGAAGTATTAGTAGTTTAAAATAGACACGTACACTTTCAATTTCAGTGCAGCCCAATGATTTTTCCTATCTTGTCTGTTGGCATCATTATGCAATCAAAACAGCACTCTCGACATTAACCTCCTTGGAAGTTTTGTTTTGGCTCAAGGACATGTTGAGTGGCTAAACCTTGATCCTGTTCCCATTAAAATCAAAGCTTCCTTTGATTTCAATGGCATAGGCAGAGATCTTAGCAAAACAGCAGGATCTATCTGGTAAATTACAGCAATAACAAGTAGGGATACATTTGTGAGACTACAAATGTCTTCTGTGCTGTGTTCTGAATGTTTTGAAAGTATATTACTCACAAAATATAATGACCTTACACAGATGAATTGACCCACTGTTTTGTTCGAACAGTAGAATAATTCTTTTCTGAATTATTTGCTCTAAGTATAATTATATTGCTCACTCATTCAGCAGTTTGTATTCACTGCTTCTGTCTGTATTTCATCTACAAACAGAAGTAGTCACTTCACCTTTTATAAGCGTTTCCTTCCAACTGCAAACAAGAACTGAATAATTCATAATAATTACCTTTTTTCTGTATGCGTTGCGGAATAAGGACTTTGAAATTTTCACAGTTTTCTTGAAGAACTAATAAACCAAAGCTCTTGTTTTGTAGGTTGTGAATATTCACAATTTGCACAGTGATAGTTAGATCGCATTAAATTGTTTCTCTCCACTGAGTTAAGAAACTAACTAACACAGCGTGAACTCTATGTTGTGCAATCAAATGCCCCATTAAAAAAATTTTTAAAAAATCTTATAATAAGTATTCAGGCTTTTAAGTTTTAAATCTGTTTTCTAGGGAGTATTCGGGTGAGCAAAGCATGATTATGCTAATGTTTAGAGCCAAAATGGAAAGAATGTGAATACAGATGGGTCAGGAAAGAAGAAGGAAGAAGAAATGACACTTGTCTGGCACAAAAAAAAAAAAGAAAAGTGAGATCATTTTAGAAAACATTCTGTTTAGTTAGTTAGCACTCACTGTTGACTCCCAGGTAACCCTTCTTCTTCTTTCTCTTAAACTTTCAGCTCAGCTGGTGCCCCATCCATGCCATGCTGCTTTCAGTCCCTGCAAGGGTAAAACCAGTTGGAGTTCCCTTTCTGTTTGCCAGTCACCAGTTACTACTTGCCACTGTCTGCCTGAAAAAGAGACAAGAAATGGAAATATAGTCTTTCCACTACACTGACAGCCCAAAATTCAGGGATCCGCCAAAGGGAATCATTTCACTTTTTGGAAAGGACCTGAAGTTGTGTCCTTGCAAAAGGGCCCTTGAGTGCAGTCAGTGAGGATCTTTATAGCTGCTGACAATATCACCCTAACTCTGTACATAGAGAAAAGGACTAATGGGCTCTGCCGATGAAATACCTAACCGGTTCATGAAATTCACCTTCAGTTTGGTATATAGGCTTCCTTTTGGTTTCAAACAAACAAGATTCTTTTCTTCAGGCAGCTTAGGTTTCTGAGGATTGGGCCCTCAGTAAATGTAAGGTAATTGTAATTATAATATAATGAATGTAATAAGTGCTGCTGTAATACAGTGTTAAGTGACAGAAAATTGCCAAGTACTATAGATACATTTTTGCCTTTAATTAGAGAGAAGCAACCATCTCATTTATTCTAGTTAAATCAGAGATGTAATTTTTGAAGTTAGCATCAAAGACCTCATGATTTAACCTTACCAAGCACACTACTAATAATAATTTTAAGCGCACTTACATTCAGCAATAATAGTGGCTTTTCATTCTATTACAGGATAATAATTTGGTCTTAGGGAAGACAAACCAGGAGATGGAAGGCCAAAGCAGTGAACTGCAGAGTAACACGATACTATTATTAAGCCTCCACTGCTGCAACCATCATTGAACCTGATGTTATTGAGCAGAAAAAACTTGTGCCTGAAGAGTTTTAAAACAAACATTTTTGAGGCTTAAGAGAGTGGGAGCTGGGGTCATAGTGAAGATTTCAATATGCAGTTCTAAATCTTTGAGATTTGCTGAAAGAAGCCACTGCTACTGCAATTAGTAAGCACTTGAATGCATGGTACAATTTCCCAAAGTCAGAGCATGTTTCTGAACAGATAAATTAACTACTGCCTACTTTTTTTTTTTTTTTTCTGATGATGATGCCACTATGGCTCTCATGGGAGTAAGAAAAGGGGAATGTGGACTTTCTCCATTTTTTTGAAAAATGGTGTTTCAAAAATAATGGCATTGTTTCTTTGTTTAGAAATGGCAATGGAGATATAATATTCTACATATTATTGTCTGTCACATGCTAAATTTGTGCTATAGTATAAAATTGCTTCTCCTGGTAAATCTGATTTGAAATCCATTAAGTAAATCATGTCACAATGTATTATACCTCACTCCTCTCCATTACTAATGACGAGTTTCCATTTGATTCATATGGTATTCCTCTTTTTGGAAATACCCTTATTCCCACCCTGCCATCACCCTGAAAATATTTATTCTAATGGTGTCAGCCTAGCTCTTGCATCTATCTTTTAATTAGATATTTACCCCAGACTATAACTGAAGTAAAACTTTACAATGAATTGTGATTATTGCCAAGGTCTTGGGGGACTTCCACACTGCAGATGATTAAGAAACTCAAATGTACATTTAACAGCTTTCTTGCTAAAGAGCTTCACAGAGCAGCACTTGGATATGTTTCCCTTTGGGGTATTCTGATCAAGAACTTAGTCCAGGTACCTACACCTTACTATTTCAGGAACCCAAAAGCTTTTCTAGAAGACGAGTCACTTGAAAAACATCACCACTAGCAACATTCATTGTCATTTTGTGAGTCAGCTGCAAAAAATGGTCATTGAAATTGTTGGAAAAGGAAGGAAAATTTTCCCAATTCATGCTTTTATTTTGATTGCTTTTTTCTTCAAAGTAAATGTTTCAATCTGGTAAGCATCCTTCATTCCATCCTGAAAACAGAAGATTGTTTCATACAGTTCCATTGTTTTCTAAGGAGTAAAGGTGCAGGGAGAGAAAAAATTAACTTCCCAGTATTAGAACCCTCGGAAATAATGAAGAAACAAAGTAGTTTGGGCAAGAGAAAAAGATTTCCGTACAAATCTTTAGATTTCTCAGAGATGCAACCTTGTCTCAGAAATTAAAGCACATCTAGTTTCGAGAAACACTGAAAGGAAAAAAAAAGTTGCAAGGCAGAGATCAGCCAAGCATGACTCTTTGCTCCCCTGAGACAGAATTGAAGTGGATATGTCATATACCTCTGTTATCATAAAATCGTAAAATTATAGAATCATTTAGGTTGGAAAAGACCTTTAAGATCATCGAGTCCAAAAGGAGAAAGAAATTCCAGTAAGGAGCCAGACGTACACAAAGATAACAGGCAACTCAGCTGAGCTGTCCACACAGCTATGCAAAGCCAGCTTGGCCACCCTGCCGTATCCCACCCGGCCCATCTCTCTGTCCTGAGAGAGGTCATCTTTCTATCCAGTGTTGTCATATGTCACAGTTCTCCCGGCTCAATTGATTCTGTTAACTAGATCTCCATTAAATATAATGAGAGTTTAGACATCTATGCACATACAGATACATGCATGTAGATGCCTACATTTTGGTGCCTTACTCCCAAAATAAATCCTGTGTGGAAACAAATTCAGCAGAACTAAAGATGTCAGTTTTCTTCAGTTTTTATGTCCTTGCACATCTAAATGCTGTCAGGTGGTTTCAGGCTTCTTTGTACTGTTCCCCTTCCCACAATTTTCTTGCCACTACTCTACATCTTTCTAGGTTTCTCTGCCCTTCTGCTTGGTTTCTTGTCTCCCTTGATGTGCCATTCTGTTTAGCTAATCCTTTTAGTTCATAAAAGCAGTAACAGACACCAGAAGAACTCGCTAACCTTCAAAGCAACGGTACTACCTGATTGCACGCTCTTGCTAGTACCCTGGAGTACATGTAAACTGCAGCACCAAGAGCATTTACCTGCTGCCTCATTCACAAATGCACTATACACTGAACTCTTTTGAGGTGGTAGATCCTGCACCCATAGCTTTCTGTAGAAGCTGTTCATCATGTAAGATACACAAAATCAATAAATGTGCTGAACCAAATCATTTCTCTGTAGACATTTATCAATAGTCTTGCATTCATTCATATCCTTTTAAAAAATCACTTTACCTAGTTTTAAATCCAGAAGGAGTCATGCCATACTATAGAATTCTTCTGAAACAGTACATAAGGAGCTACGTTACTTGTGCGGGCTGTTGCTTTCTATCCTAGTGTGCAGGATTTTGAAATCTGAGCATCAGAAACAAGCAAAATACAGTTTTCATGCTATTTATATTCCTTTTAAAAGAAGATACAATATATATTGAATTCCACTCCATTACTTTGAAGGCAGTGAGTCTATGAAGTCTGCACTGGTGAACTGGTAAATTAGAAAGTCAGAACACAACTTTTTTTGTCTCATACTCCAACTGCATTAAATGAACTTGAGGATTGAAAAGTGAAAATAGCAAGAATGGCTGAAATAATGAGATCCAGCCCTGCCATAAAAATTCTCAGGTGTTATTGCAGTGTTTTATTTTTTTATTTTAAACTACAAGCCTCATTAATTTTCTTTTGGTGGTAAAATACAACTCACAAATGCATGGAAGAAAAAGGCAGCTTTTTAATCAAAATCGCTTAAGTGATTTAGGAGCTGAAATTGCATTTAAAATCAGTAGCACTGAGATTTAAATATTCACGTCAGTCAGACACTTTTGAAACTGTTATGCAAAATTCCCATTTGGAAGGGATGAGAGGATGAATTGCCAAGACAGAAAAGTAACACAAAGTTTGAAAGTAATCTCTGCTAAGGCTATCCACATAGTATATTTAGTGAGTTCCAGTCCAATATAGGGAGCTCTATGTAGTCCTGTCTCTTGGGACCCACATTACAAATATAGTGAAAAAGTGAATATAATAACTGAATAATTGCATAATATATTATGAATTGAATAAAATTATACAATAATAATTGAATAATCCAAATATTGAATAAAATGGGCTATCATGGTGTTGATGCTCTTTCTGTGGGCAGTGTGAGAGGGAATAGGTTGTTGCTAGTGTTCCCCTCACATGTTGCTGAGGAAGAACCCAGCCATAGTCTGCCAGAACCACAATGAAGTAACAATTTCTTCTGGCAGAAATAAATGAACTATCTGTTGCCTAGCTAACGTTAACAGGACAGAGGATATCTATCCAAAAATGTGAGCTGATAATAACTTTCTTATGTTCAATGCCTGCATACACAATCAGGTTAAATTCCTAAACACCATGAGCATAGCTATAGCTGTACTATGAAGGGATTTTTTGTTTGGTCTCCCTCAGATTCTCTTTTCCTCATATCTTTTCTAACTTGTCTTAAAACAGCATGCCTCTTTCTTACCTTTCTCTGAACACCTCTTGACACTACATCTGAGGTTTCTTTTTTTGTTTTTGAATGCTAAGAGTGGCCAAAAATTACTTTTCTGTACAAGCAAACTACTTTTTGAATTCAGGTTGAATTTGTTCAATAATTTTATCTAGAGAAATATTTTGAAAGCTAAATTTAAAGAAGAACCATAGAAAAAGGTGGTGTCAGCAGTTTGTATTCAGTGCCTCAGCAGTGAGCTGATTACACAGACTTAGGCTAAATTCCACCCTCACTGTGAGCATATTCAGGCCCATGCTTCAACTTTGTAGAGACTGGAACAGTACAAATGAAAAGGATAACAAGTGGTTCAGTCCTAGAAAGGGGATATATTGTTGAATAGAAATTCACATGGGAAAAAAAAAAAAAAAGTTCAAAGCCTCTGCTTGATACAGGACCAGAATTTGAACTCATACACTTTCCTTGCATGAATGTCTTAATCACTAGCTATCTAGATATTCTGAGGCAGAGCTTTCACAGTCTCTGCTTATACCTTTCCTCTTTGTATAAAAATACTTAAATAGTCATTACGCCAGACTGCATAAATGATTCCAGCCTGGCTGTTAGGCCATTTGCCTTGTTGATGGATTCCAGCCGATGCACTAGCAAATATCTAACAATTTATCTGAAGTGTGACAGAGGCTGTAGGAGGGACTGAAAACACTTCTCCAGGATGACCCTACAGCTTAGAAAGCAAGAGCACTTTCTCAGGAGAGTAATTTTCTCACTCACCCTTTTTTATTTTTCCCACTAATATCTTCAGAAGTGTTTTATTTTGTGTCAGATAGAACATTTCTGAAGCAAACAAAACATTTTGATTCAATTTTGCAATGTAGAAAATAAAAAAACATTTTAAAATTTTAGATACATACTTACAGCTGTTTTACTTTCTGAGTGCAGTTCAAAGAAAGAAAGTAGGGACTTGCACAGCCCAGTACCCTGGTATTCTAGCTCCCATCCCCAAGGGCTCATGGTGCAAATAAAAAAACAGGTGGGAAAAGAGCAGAAAGAAGCATTTGCTAGAAAAGATATTTTCACAGAAGAGAGTTGATTTCAAACAGAAAATTTGAAAAGTCATTAAGCATGTTATGGAAGAAAAAAACAAACAAAAAAAAAAAACCACAAAAGACTAATCAATTGCCTTGGTTGAAGTAAGATTTTAGAAATGTGTAGCATTTTCCTGAATTAATAAATGTTTTAACAGTTTGAAAAGCCTTGGTTTATGAAGGCTTTGCACATTATCTGCAGCAACAGCAACTTCATG
Source organism: Haliaeetus leucocephalus (assembly GCF_000737465.1). Classification (NCBI taxonomy): domain Eukaryota; kingdom Metazoa; phylum Chordata; class Aves; order Accipitriformes; family Accipitridae; genus Haliaeetus; species Haliaeetus leucocephalus. The sequence continues at coordinate 1,387,855 of NW_010972942.1, forward strand.
CACACATGAACTTAATGAACCAACCAACAAAAACAAAGAAGTAAGATTATTAATGAGACAATTGCTCAAGGCAGGCTAAATGAGTTGCTTCTGAGAACATCAGAGAGAGTTGTCTAATGATAGGCAGAGAGGCACAGCTCCTGATTTGTTTTTGTACAAAGATAGCAGTCAGTGGATTTATTGCTGGGTGACAAAAGAAACAGATTTGGTAGGACTTTGGGTGTAAATCTCTAAGTACATGCTTCATCTCCTCTCTTTTTATTTTCTTTCTATGCCCTTTTCCCTCCTCTTTCCTGTCATTGTTCTTGCAATTTTTCTTGGGTTTTGTTCCCTAAAATTGATTTATTTACTTTTTCTGAAATGTTAGAACATACTTCTTAACAACTACTAGGCCAGTGTAATCAGAACTGAGCTTGATATTCTTTTGAAGCTTAGTTATCATTTTGAGTCACTTTCTTCCAATGCTGTGCTTTGATTTTATTGTGCTTATGGGGACATGAGTCCTCCAGCTGAAGTGAAGTTCTCTTCCTCAGAGATAAGCAGGAAAAGAGCAAAATTTAACCTTTGGGTCAACGTGTTTCACAACAACCTTCAGCTTCTATGAGCCACCATTTCTTTGCAAGGCCTGAGTGATTGTGAACTTCTTGCTTTTGAAGCCTACCAACAGTGTTTCATGCTTGGTCTACAGAGGTCTCATAACACTAATTAGATTTAAAGGAATCGTTTGCCCTCTCATTTCAAAAGCTTAATCTTACGGAACAGTAATCTTTCAGTACTGTACAACCAATCTCACAGTGCAGCTTAAGTAGATTATAAATGAGGTATACCCCACACCTGGAACTTGGAACAGAAATATTCTTCATTACAGGTCAAAATTACTCATGTGAAATGTAAAATTTTACTAGTCTTTCATTTTGTTCCAACCTGGAATCAGAAGTACTGAAGTATACATTATCACTAATCAAAATCATTGAAAAAACTGAGGTAATGTTTTCCTTAGTTTTCTAGCTCAGTTGCTGAATTATACAGATCTGGTGACCTTAAAACAGAAAACAGGCCCCACCCCAAATTATCAAATCCCTTACATACTGCATCTGAAGTGGATATTTGGAAGTTATTCTGTGCAAAGGCTTTTTAAACGGTGTCTGTGATAATGATGTTTACTTTATTTTCAGCGTTTAAAACATATAGGTGTCAAGGAAAGACCCTTCCCCAAACAGATGCTTTCTAGAAGACAAATCTAAAGTGGCAAGAAAACTGAGGAAATCCAAAAGAAGAAATTAAGGTGGATACTTTATGCAGTTATATATAGAAAATATTATGTTAAGAAGAAAAGTCAGAATGAAATTCACACAAAAGATATCCACAGAATCAGTAGCTGATTGGAAACTCCGATTTACTGTGGAATGTGCATTATTTCAGAATCTCATGTAAATATAAGCAGACAGGAGAATCATCACAAGAGCTTAGTTCCATATAGTGGAAATATAGGCCTATTTTGCTTCACGACATGCCTGATCTTCTTCTGATTGTGAGCAAAATATACAACAAATATTACCATGAAACCAAAATCCATAACTGTTTCAAGACCAGAGAATAAAATACTTTTGTTTTCATATGACAGAACTAGTTGAGCTTGTGTCGTGGTTTAACCCCAGCCAGCAACTAAGCACCATGCGGCCTCTCACTCACTCCCCCCCATCCAGTGGGATGGGGGAGAAAATCGAGAAAAGAAGAAAAACCCGTGGTTTGAGATAAGAATGGTTTAATAGAACAGAAAAGAAGAAACTAATAATGATAATGATAACACTAATAAAATGACAACAGCTATAATAAAAGGATTGGAATGTACCAATGATGCACAGTGCAATTGCTCACCCCCTGCCGATCAACAACCAGTTATTCCCTGAGCAGCAATTCCCCCCACCCCCACTCCCCCCAGTTCCTATACTAGATGTGATGTCACACAGTATGGAATACCCCTTTGGCCAGTTTGGGTCAGCTGCCCTGGCTGTGTCCTGTGCCAACTTCTTGTGCCCCTCCAGCTTTCTCGCTGGCTGGGGATGAGAAGCTGAAAAATCCTTGACTTTAGCCTAAACACTACTTAGCAACAACTGAAAACATCAGTGTGTTATCAACATTCTTTGCATACTGAACTTAAAACACAGCACTGTACCAGCTACTAGGAAGACAATTAACTCTATCCCAGCTGAAACCAGGACAGCTTGAAAGAAATTGTAATAGCTATACTTCTGGACTGTTACTCCAGAAACTTTCTCTTAGCATTTTTGGTCACTGAGTGGAGCTCACTGATTAAGTTCTGCAGTCTCTCTACAGGTGGGTTAAACAGGTGGTTTCATGGCTGCTACTTATGGGATTTTCTTTAAGGCAATAAGCTTTTGGTTTTTTCTACAGCTCTTTATCTCTCTACTGTGTTTTTCACTACACTGAAGCCTGGCTACTCGGAACAAGATCTGGCTTTCTACTTTACTGTTTATTCAACCCAATAGCATATCCGTAATACAATCCCACCTGTGATTTACATCACCAGAACTAAAACTTAACAGTCCGTGAAATTTATTGCATATTGTTTGATTCATTTGTATTGAGCCCTACAGAACACAAGCTAAATTGTAAATTTATCTCATATTGTTTTCAGAGTGAATGATTGGTCATAGTTCACATGCAAATGTGGAGCTGCAGCGAGAATTTTAACTGCTTCATAAAAGTTAATGTCAGAGGTTTTCTGATGACTGCACCAATCTTCTTTAACGGCCTTATTTATTTATTTATTTTTCTAGAACAAGCTTGATGCAAGTCATACTTTCATACACATTTGCTGTAGCCCTAATACAGCAGTTTGTTTTTAGACCTCTTCTTCTTCTGCTAAGTAGCATGAGGAACTGACAATAAACCCAAAATATTTCCTTCCACTTAATAACATTAAATTTCACGCTTCAGTCTTCTGCCTATTTTCCCATGTTTTTAAAACCTTATGCAGTTCAGGAGTGTGTTTCTTGATGCATACTTTCCCCTCTGTTTGTCTTATTTGAAATTTTTGACATTATTGACATCCAGATAAATTTAAAGTTGTCTCAGTCAAAAAGCTGGGATGTTCTTAGGAATGTACATGTATGTATCAAAGGGGAGGGCAAGAAAAGGCAGAATAAGAGGGAGAAGAGGGAAAGTGTTGGAAAGAGAAAACATTTAGGGTTTATTAATGGAAATCTACCAAGACCAAGTGCATTGCTTGCTGAAGCTATATATATTTGATACTGAGATACTAGAGGATGGAGCTCTTGCTAAGGCATGCATCTAGTAGTCAGCAAACACTAGTCCTTCCATCTCAACGTAGATGGGTTGAACTGGTTCAGTTATTCTCAGTCTTTTGGACTGATATGAAAGAACAGAGGGAAAAAAAAATCTTAAAGATACTTGCATCAATGCAAACATCATCTCTCAGGCAATTACTGCTGCATTAACACTGGAAACATGAAGAAAGGGCCTGGCCTGAGGAGGTGGAAATAGGTGAGCTGGGCTGAGCTTTTCCTCACCACACATTCTTCACAGCCTTGGGAATGTCATTTGGGGCAAGATGCACAAAGTCTATTTTGATGCCTAAAAAGAGAATTCTGTGTAATTTTGATGTCCAAGCATAAGGAGCAGCTTACTCTGTTACACATAGCCCTTGTTCCCTGGCTGCTGTCACCAAACAGCACAGGCCTCAAATCTCACTAGATCTGAAAGATCCCTAGGAGTGATATTCTGGATTTATTGCTAATTCCTAAATAAAATCTGTAGCAATTCATATGCAGAAAGGAGAGAAGGCTGGACTCTGCCCAAAGGCCAAGTGGTATCTGTTAGGTGTGCTCTCAGCACACTGTAGCCTTCTTTACAGCACAAAGAGATGGCACGGGTATTTTCATTCCAAAATCATAGTATTGCCATAATCCATCTTCTGCACAATAGGTATTGTTAAAAATCAGTTAAATAAGACACAAATCACTGAGGCTATAGAGGAGCCTGAACAGGAATACTAACCATATGCTACCCAAAAATGTGACCAAAAAAATAGTAGTCATGGGTCTGGAAGAAAATCAAATAGGCTGACTCTGTAACCAGTTGTCAGGATATTTGCTTAGGACCAGGAAAAGAGTGTTGTATTACCTGTAGTTCAGGTAGTTCAGAACATAATGATCACAAAAGATATTTTTCTACTGTGCTAACTCCAAACTGGAAAGACTGCTAACTTTAAGGTTTGTCAGAATGGTGCAGGAAGCAAGCTTCAAAATAGGCAGAGTAGATTACTCCAAACTATTGCATATTTATATTTTCAGAAAGGTAATATCAGGTTTGTTACTGAAAAGCAAATCACATCTTCTTAAAGAAAGTGTTCAAAATATATGACTGTCCTTTTTTACATATCTGTCTGCACAAGGATAGCTGTTTGGCGTGAGTGTTGAACTTTCTTTGTAAATTAAGCAGTGAATGTCACTATATTAACTACTAGCTTCCTTTCTTTAAATTGATACAAAAGCAGCATAAACAAGAGATTGTGACATTTCATCTTTTAAAATAGTTTTTCTGAAATTAATAACATATTTTAGCAATATCAAGTGGCTGTGTGACTAATTTACAGCTTCTCAATGTTTTTAATGCATTTATTGCAGGAAGTGGGAGGACTGAGTAATCCTAAAGCTATTTCTTCTCTGTGAGGTGTAGTGGAATTTCAACTAGCCTCACTACTTCTCAGCACAATCACTAAAATAAATGTGTGATATATAATCACATTTTTAGTTAACTCAGCACTTGAAATAACACATCAGCTCTCAGGAGAACAATTCAGCAACAGTGCTGATTATGCAGCAACTTGCTAACCTTTGCCTTCTGAATACAACTTTTTGAAATTTTGATTCCTTAAGATTCACATCCACTTTCTGTGAAGGATGGGGCAGTGCTGCATCTTACAGATATCAAGATTTGAAATGCATAATAAGCTTGTTTATAGCTTAATTGGATGCAAGTAGAGACTTTGAAAAATCTTTGCACTAGGTAGATATGATTTTACTGAAAGCACAGTTTAGGTCAAAGACTAATAATAATAACAAAAATAAAATAATAATAACTACAAATAATAATGTAAAAAGTTGAATTATTTAACTACCAAGGGCTCCAAGAAGTTATGCAAGCATTCCCACTGATGTTGGGACAAACAGAAAGATGTCAACCCAGTACTTGGGCTCATGTCTGGCTCTGTTTACTAGTATAGACATAGCTTTGTGTTTCATTTCCAACATTATGACAGATTTGCAGCTAACCATTGTCATTTTACTCAACTGCTTGAAGCCGTAGTTTTCTAGACTAGAACTGCCTAAGCCATGCTTACCTACCTCACAGCTGTATGAGGTAGGTTCATCAAATGTAAATGCTTTCGGGTCATTAAGTTAAACATTATTATACATGGGGTTTTAGTACAAACTTAGTTTATAGGTTAAAGATTGATTAGCTGGAAATTTATTCGAAAATAATCCTCATTAGGATAACTTTTATTTTAAATGTAATAATCATAAGTTTTGAAGAGAACCTGAAAATTTTAGATTGAGATTCCCTTCTAACATTCAATACCACTGTGGGCACAAGAAGTACTTTACAGGATATTTCTAAGAAGTGTAATGGTTTTGTTCCATGCTACTATTTTATTATCCTTTCTTTTTTATTCCTCAGTCTAAGCGGTAAACAATTAGTCAACTAATACCACAAAAGGACCTCCTTATGTATAAAGTTTCAAGATGTTGAAAACAATCATATTCACAAAAGTTTTGTTCTAAGAAAAGAAAAACTCTGTTTGAGAAAAAAAGGTAAGACCAAGGCGCTGTGGAAGCAATACCCCAATGTCCTCATGCTCAGAAAGTTAGACACATCTTAAGTGCATCAGACTAGCTCTGCCATTCCCAGATTCTCTCTGCGTAATAGAACTAGCACATCCTCATCAGTGAAAAAATCAGGAATTTCTGGACATTTCTGCAACTGCTCTAGTTGCTGTGTGGGACATCCAGAAATCATGGGGAAGTGTCTCAAGTGCTTTCTACTTCCTTTTTTTTTTCCTATGTGGATAGCATTTCAAACCAGCAAATCTGTGGACGTTTTCCACAAGGCAGAACATGTGGAGAAACCTGAGAATCCTGGTGAAAGCATGGTCCCTGAGTTTTCTTTTAAAAGGAGTGTTGGCTCAAAAAAGTGGGCAATTTGTTTTCCCATACTTGGAAATTAAATATTAAATATGTTGTATAAAGCATATTGAAGACAGAACTTCTTTATTTTTTTTAACTGTTTAAAAATCTGTACTACTTATTTCCCAATTATTGCTTGCCTGTTATTTCTAATTTCAAAAACTACTCGACTAGAGAATTTTCTAGAAAAATAAAATGTGCCTAATGAGATATTTTTTCCCAGCCTTTTTGTTTTATCAGAGACCGAAGAAACTTCACTAGATTTATTTAGCACTTTCATTGTCTTTTGCTCATAATTAAGATCTTTCAGCATTTAACAAGACCAGAATGCATTGGAAAAATATTACATCTCCCCAGAATTATAATATGAGCTCTTAATTTCCTCTATAAAATTATTCACCTACTTCAGTATACTATTTCAGTTCATTCTTCATAATATATGACTTATAATTTCAAGAAAAAAAAATTAGATAGATCATTCCAGACCAACAACATTATTTTAATTTACAAATGAGAGTCTTTCTGAGTAACAAAAAAAGGTCACCTACTGACATTTTATACAGAAGCCCTAGGTAATTATAATGTCTGTGGCAGCATATGAAAGTCCTTTCAGTACTTTGTTAAATGTCTTCGAATACAAAGATTTTAATAAAACCACATTTTTAGAATAGAATTTTTAAACTTTGATTATTTGGCACTAGATTAAACTACAGAGACTTAGCTATATTTTGACGTTTCATTTGGGGGTAGCAGAGACTAAAAGTCAGCAGGGTACCAATAAGGAAACCATTTAATTTAAAATTATTGATGTCTAAGGGAATTGCATGTGTTCATGAAACACGTCGATTGAGAAAACAAAGTTCTCAAACACTGTTTCTCCCAGAGCTCATACGCAACATTAATTTATTAACCAAAATCAAATTGGCAAGTAATGTTGCAGTATTATTCGGTGCAAATTACCATTATTATTTTATTTCAAGTAATTAAAGCAGATTAATATATTCAAGTAAACATAAACTCATTTACTTTTGTTACCATGGCAGAAAAGTTTAAGACAAAGCAGCTAATATATCAAATAATTGCAATAGTCTGCTATGTCTCATATGAAAACTGCTTTTTGATCTCTAATGGAAGATGGGGTTGTGTTACAAAAGCCTCCTTTCACAATTTCACTGTTGTGTTGTTTGAGCATTCAAATAGGGATGAATGCCGTATGTCTAATAACGTGATTATAAATCTCTATTTCAAATGCATACAATTTAAAATACTTTAGTATTGCTTTTCAGAAAATTAGTTAGAAATGCTGAGAAAATTAATGTTCAAAAACATTCAGTTATGGGACATGAAAGAAACATCCTACTGAGATAAAACAAAGGTGCAGGGGAAGCAGTAGACCCACAATGCAAGGCACTTCAAGGCAAGAAGAAATAACTTAATAAAAACAGTAATGTTATTTAAGAATCTTCAAAGAAAAGAAGCAGTAAATACCTACACTCCTACATTTTTGCAGAGTAACAGAGCCCTATGAACAAGAGATGTCTCCGTATACTAAATAAGTCAAAAGAAGTTTAGTGATTCCAGTTGAGGTGAAAGAAAGAGTACTGTTTGCTCTGTCTACTAGACAGAGTGGAGGAGGCAACTGAGACCATTTTAGAGGAGAAAAGATTCCATTTTAACTACAGAGTTATACCAGCCAAATGTAAAAAGGTAACTTCAACCCTGGACCACTGTGGAGACAACTATCTGCAGGAACAGATTGTTTCTTGCTTCTAAAAACTACCCAAGGGAAGCTAAATTGCCAATCTTCTGGTTTCGTCTGGACAAGGAAACTAGGGATAACTTGCTGAAATACATATAATAAAATGACATAAGATACTGTTGTGGTTTAACCCCAGCCAGCAACTAAGCACCACCCAGCCGCTCACTCACTCCCCCCCATCCAGTGGGATGGGGGAGAAACTCAGGAAAAGAAGTAAAACTCCTGGGTTGAGATAAGAACGGTTTAATCGAACAGAAAAGAAGAAACTAATAATGATAATGATAACACTAGTAAAATGGCAACAGCAATAATAAAAGGATTGGAATGTACAAATGATGCGCAGGGCAATTGCTCACCACCCGCCGACCGACACCCAGACAGTCCCCGAGCGGCGATTCCCTGCCCCCCACTTCCCAGTTCCTAAACTAGATGGGACGTCCCATGGTATGGAATACACTGTTGGCCAGTTTGGGTCAGGTGCCCTGGCTGGGCATGAGAAGCTGAAAAATCCTTGACTCTAGTCTAAACACTACTGAGCAACAACTGAAAACATCAGTGTTATCAACATTCTTCACATACTGAACTCAAAACACAGCACTGTACCAGCTACTAGGAAGACAGTTAACTCTATCCCAGCTGAAACCAGGACAGATACATACATACATACATAACTACATGTGTACATATATACACAGACAGACAGACAGACAACAAATTGTCTGGTTTTGCCAATATATTTGTACCTCTCTTCATTATAGCTATCGCAATACTCCTGATCTGTATTTATCGTTTGTCAATCAAATAACTGACAATGGAAATAGAAATTCTAGTATTTCTTTTGGGCTACATTCACAAAGCTCAAACAGTGCAGTATTTGCAACTGAAGTTGTCACTTCCCTGCTTTCACAAAATTCCCAGCATTTACAACAAGAAAGGCATCATTTTTCAGGCAGGCAGAGGATAAAATGACATACAAGTCCATTACAAACCAATATCTCCATCAAAGGCATAAGCTTTGTTTTTCTCTTTTTGTGAACATTATTGCAACGTACAGTTAGTCCCTAGCCATTTCTACAGAATGGATTGATTTTTTGGCCAGAGTACTTCAATTTTTGACCTTCTCAAGAGCTGAATCTGCCCCAGATATGCTTCGAGCAGTGTTCTGAGCCCACTCATTTTTTAAGTGAGCACACACACTCTCTCTTCCTGCCTTGTTGGAGGTCTGCCACTGTTGTGTGCCTGTTTCTTAAAAACTGTTTGGAAAGTGATCGTTCATTAAAAAAATGTTATCTCCAGAAACAAATTCAAATTAGCTGAAGCTTGAGTTATACACTAAGGTCTGTGGAACTTGTGGGTTTGTTTATTTAGAAGAACAATTATCTTGATTTGTAACATCGGCTTCCAAAAATACTTTATTATTCATTCAAATTCTTCTGCATTTTAAATACCCTTCATGCAGCCATGACCTGATACGGCCCTAATGAATTCTTGTATTTTCCAGACTGAATGCCCATTCTGTTTCATGATGCAGTTTTGTATTTTATCCCCTTTGTTATTCAAATGAACTTCTAATAAGTGATGAATATGAGCCAGCATTTAGTTTTAATTAATTGCATGGGGTAATCAGATATGGCCAAATGACTCTGTGGTGTCTACAAATCTTATATCTATCTATCTATCTATCCATCTATCTCCTTTTTTTTTATTTTTCAGACTTAAATATGCATACAATACACAGAAGAGGGCTCAATTCAAATATACAGCAATGTTAATAAAGATCTCAGTAATGACCTGGTACAGAAAATGAGGTGTTTATTATTCTATAGATGTCCACGGTTGTTGCATTTTTTTACTTTAGAATGCAGCATTCTGAAGCCAGCTTAAAAGCTAATATAGCAAATTGACATAGATCTACTCTCATTTATTACATTTCAGTAAGTGAGAACAGATCTATAGGAATTCTTCACATATCTAATTAGATTTGCTTTTGGCAATGTCTGTGTTGTGTATCTAGAACATTAAATGAACTGTTGCCATCAAGCTTCGTTAACAGGACACCAGTGCTTTATCTGATGCATTTTCATGTTCACATTTCAGCTTCAAATTAGATTGAGTTCCCATATAAACAAGTTCAGCTTAATTTAGCTCAACAGAATTGTACCCAATAACATCAGCTTTGAATGTGGCCTGTTGTGCCATTTGAGGTTGGATACTATATTAAAGTCCAAGTACAATTTTCACAAAACAATCTTTGTAATGAATGTTTTGAGATATTAATTCTTGTTTATAACAAATCCTCAACATTTGATCTAAATATAAAGAGACAGGATTGTTGATGGATTGTTTGAAGTTCCATGAGAGAAAAAATTAGTCTCATGGCAATGAACAGTATGAAATAGTAGTAACAAGATCTCTCAGTACCATTTAACTATACGCTAATGAAAGTGCAAAGATTTGGAGAAAAGTGTCTTTAAACCTCTGAACTATATGTGGGAATACAAAGAGACCTGATGAATGAAGGGATAATAGGAATAGAAAATGAGAAAACTTGAAAAGAACTGAAAAATACATAGATGTGAAATACAGTAAAATCAATTAAAAAGATGTAACCCAAAGAATAATAAGCTTTTCAGTGATAACATTCAAAGTTTAGCTGAGATGGAAGTGTCCTGAGCTGGATAGTGACAGATTTAGAATATATTGCTTTTATCTTAGCTGGTTCAAAAAAATGCATGGAACATTTCATTTGGCTTCAAAGTGATAAAATGTCTCAATAGAACATAGCTTATAAAAGCAGCCTTGTAATTAATGTGAGCTGGTAACCAAGCTACAGGATTATGGATTTACCTATTCCTAATTTCCTGTATTTTCTCCTCTGTCCCACAGAAAGAGAAAGACATAAATGAGTCTCTGCAAGTAGTACCTAAAGATGCCCTCTGGAAAGGCTGTGTCCATTTAAGAGAGAAGAAATTTCTTATTTGAGAGTATGATACCACTTGAGCTGATGAACTGGCATTTTAAGACAAGTGTGTCCAATACTATGAGGAGAGCACCCAGAAAATAGGGTCTTTGCCCCATTTAACACAGCTAGCTGGTACTTTTGTACCAGAAGCAGGTAAAAACCTCTCCTGTTTGTGATTAAAGCTAACTACAGCTGATGGTCACTTTGGGGATAACAGGTATCTCTTCACAATGGAATTTTAGCATTCCTGTTAAAATTAACATTTATCATATATATTTGCCAGGATGGGATGGGGACTTCATAATTCAGAATATATATAATGGGGCTCTCCTTGAAGTGTTTTCTCAACTGGCTTACTCATTCAAATTTAGTTCATGTCATGAGATGCTATTTGGAGACTCTAGGAACTGAGCTAGTTACCTCACTTTGATCTTTAATGAACAAATGCACACACGGACTGCAAATATATCCTCCAGGGCTTGTAACACTGTCCTTGCCAGCAGTCTAAACACATATAATTAAAACTGTAAGCTACAAAGAAGAATTCCCCCCCCCCGCCATCTCTCTCTTCTCTTAGCAATGCGTCTTTAGAAGTCCACTGCTGAAAAAGTGATACAGGAAGTTTAACTAGAGATTGCCTTTGATGATAACAAAGAGAATATTTTTATTGCCTAAAACTGTAAATCTGATATCAACATTCACAATCAAACTGAAATTTCAAAAAATATTTGCAATTAATAATAAATTATAGAATTGTTTGAAAGTTTTGCATGAGGACAAAGCATGTTTGAAACTAATAGCATTCAGCCCGTTCTCTGAGCAAAAACAAGCAAGAGCAAAAGGATCACTTGAAAAAGATCATTCAACATTAAATACTTCTGTACATTCCTAGATAAAATGCATTTTAAAAGCATTAGGGTATGTACTAATGCATCTACAAGGGTAAATCATTATGGATGGCCATTTTATGTCCAGACACTATGTTCTTCATGACGGATTGGAATAGTGGAGGGTTGGGGTTTTTTTATTTAGAGTGCTCACAATGTTTTTCTCAAGTGCATTAACTGAACAATGGAATCCTTTTTAACTGAAAGCAAGTGAGAAACCACAATTATACCTAGACTGAATTCCTGAATTCCACAATAGGATGTTAAATGATTGATGTTGAGTAATTTAGCTACAGAACAAGATGTGTTGTCGGGGTTGGCCATAGCACCTTTTTTCATTTCCCTGTAAGGCAAGCCTGTTATTTAAGAAAATAAATAGACAAGGGAACAGTGAGGTTATACACCTCAATTAATAGTATCTTGCAGGTCCCTTGACTCTTTGTGTTGCATGCTTTTAGCTTGCAGAACTTTGTACTTTGTAAGAAAGAGAAAACATTTATAATTGCAAGGCATGCTATGAGAAAAGACTACATTTTTGTAAATATTGAGGGTGTTTCTCTACTATTGTTATGAGTAGTTTTCTGAGACACAGCTAAAACTCCTCGTTAGCTAAAAATACTGCAAAAAATATATTAATGCAAAATATATTAAATTCTGCAAGCTATCACCATATCAGTAACAATCATCAGAGTATTTGGCGATTGATCTTTGACTGTTGGAACTTACCTTGACTCCATTGTTCTGATATTTTAATATCATCCAGATTTTTATGTGTTTATCTTCAGAATCGCCCTGGGATTCTGGTATGACTTCTCATATTCCTTTTAGAAACTGAGACACTGACAATTGAAGACTGAATCAATTATCCAAGGTCACAGAGGAAGGCAGAATTAGACCTTAGGTTTCTGCTTGTCCAGATACTGCCCAGTCCTTAGAGTCATTCTTCTTCCTTTTAGTCATTTAAGAGACTAAACAAAAACACCTTTATGGGTATACTCATAGTATAACATGAGATTGTTATGTGATAAAAGATGTCATCTGCACACTCACAAAGGCGCACAAAAAGACAGTGGGGAAGGTGGGGAGAACCCAAACAATACTCTGCCCCCAGCTACTCCCAGGCCCATCACAGGAGACTTCAACTCATCAATGACGCATCTTGACAAGCCCAGAGGAACACAGGGGCACAATCACAGGTGGGAACCCAAAATAAGGACCTCCAAGGAATGAACACCTTGTCTGGGCCCCTTTCAGGGCTGCCCCAGAAGATCCTCAGCCCCAGTGCCCAGGTGTGAAAAACTCATCACCGTGAATCATTGGGAGCAGCTCTCCAGATCACATTTCGGACTAATGGGGGTTGCTGCCTGGGAGTGGGACACTTGATGGGATGCAGGGGAAGAGTGTTTTAGAATTGCACAGGACTCCTTATGGGATGTTTTGGGGAGGAACCCAAGGCAGGAAAAGGGAGAGATTTAGGTAATTCAGGGAGGAACAAGTGTAGGAAATAGAGGGGTAAAGGGATAAAAAGGGCTGGTCACATGTAAATATTGGCTAGTTATTATGCTTGCTCAGCCTTACCTTGTGCTTGATAGTAGTGTTTAGCAATGTCGACAGTGTTCCTAGACCATGTAGCTTTGATATTCAAAACTGTAGTGCACATTGCTATTCCTAAAATAATTATCTACATCTGGAAATTACTAACTCATTTAAACATGGTGTCTCAGCATCAATTCAGTTTGCTGCCTTTTTTTAATATTTATAAATACACAAGTTTAAAATACATATCTCTATTTGATGTCATCCAAGGATCAAAGATTTCATACTTCAATACGCACATTTACTGCAGACCAATCAAGAAGTGGGAATGAGAAATCATGGAACAGATCCTACTGGAAGACATATCGAAACATATGGAAGACAGGGAGGTGATTAGAGACATGGCTTCGCCAAGTGTTATCAATTAATATGTATAATATGATTGAAATAACCAGGGAGCTGCTAAAGTCCTGTGTACAGTCCCCATCAGTTAATACTTAAAATAGGGAAACAGTAAGTAGACATGATTTAGGGTTTAGGAACTAACTACTAGACAATGGGGCTTTATATTTATGTCAGAAAAGGTTATGGATTGTGGTCTGGTCAATAAACCTTGAAGAACCGCTGAAACTGCCAAGATTAGAGAAGAAGTAGGTAAAAGGTAATTCTTACAGGGGGAGATCACAACCACAGGCTCATTGACCACCTACTCAAATGATACCACCTACTCAAAAGAAGACAATGAAGGAAGACAGAGTCTATGCACTAATTTACATGAGGGACAGAGAAGAAGGAACCAATCATTGAGGAAAATAACAATGAATATCTATCAGTTAAGTGTATAAATGTGAGAATTTTTGAGACAAGGGTGTGCTGTCTTAAGACAGACACCCATTCATGTGTATAAATGAAATTAATTTGAAAATACCTCGACTACTGTGTGTTATTGCCTTGCACACCTTACACAACGAGGGTAAATGGCCCTCGTTTGTGGGACAACACAAGAGCAAATTGTGCCTGACTAATCTAGTGGCTTTCTTCTATGATGGAGTGACTGCATCAGAGGGAAAAGGAAGAGCAACTGATGTCATCTCCATGGACCTCTGTAAGGCCTTTGATATGGTCCCCCACAATATTCTTACTTCTAAATTGGAGAGATATGGGTTTGATGGCTAGACTGTTGGATGGATAAGGAATTGGCTGGATGACCACATCCAAAGAGTTACAATCAATGGCTCAATGTCCAAGTTGAAACCAGTAACAAGAGGTGTCCCTCAAGGGTCTATACTGGGACCAATACTGTTCAATATCTTCATCAATGACACAGTGGGATTGAGTGTACCCTCAGCAAGTTTGTGGATGACACCAAGCTGAGTGGTACAGTTGATATACTCGAGGGAAAGGATGCCATCCAGACGGACCTTGAAAGGCTTGAAAAGTGGGCCCATGAGAACCTCATGTAGTTCAAAAAGACCAAGTGCAAGGTCCTGCACCTGGGTTGAGCAATCCCCATTATCGATACAGACTGTGGGATGAATTGATTGAGAGCTGCCCTGCAGAGAAGGACTTGGGGATACTGGTGAATGAAAATTTGGACATGAGCTGGCTACGTGTGCTTGCAGCCCAGAAGGCCAATGGTATCCTGGGCTGTATACAAAAAAGTGTGAGCAGCAGGCCAAGGGAGGTGATTCTTCCCCTCTACTCCACTCTTGTGAGACCCCAGCTGGAGTACTGTGTTCAGCTCTGGGGCCCCTAGCACAAGAGAGATGGACCTGTTAGAGAAGGTCCAGGGGAGGGCCACGAAAATGATAAGAGGGCTGGAACATTCTCTGATGAGAAAGGCTGAGAGAGTTGGAGAAGAGAAAGCTCTGGTGAGACCTTACTGCGGCCTTTCAATGCTTAACGGAGGCTGTGGTGGTTTGACCCTGGCTGGCCACCAGGTGTCTACCAAGCTGCTCTATCACTCACCAACTCAACTGGACATGGAGACAATATACAATGAAAGGCTCGTG
>NW_010972942.1:1403250-1485685 GCF_000737465.1 Haliaeetus leucocephalus
TCTTGGAGCCGGCTGGCGTTGGTTCTGTTGGACATAGGGGAAGCTTCTAGCAGCTTCTCACAGAAGCCACCCCTGTAGCCCTCCCACTTCCAAAACCTTGCCTCGCAAACCCAATACAATCTCATAAGATTTAATTCATTATAAAGGTGTTTGTGTACAAAATGCTCTGGAAACAGTGCTATTCATTACTGTCTGCTATGGTGTTTTTTAAATACCCTTTTTGTCGGCCTTAATAATCCCTTGCATTTTTTCATGGTTATACTGTTCAAGTACTTGGAGACTGTTACCTTATCCTGCTAAGTTATCTGGCCAAGCTATCAACATTCAGCTCCTTGAACAACTGCCTATAAGTCAATCACTCTAACCCTCTATATTCTTTTCAGCTCCCGACCTTTATTAGGCATCTGAGAGTACAGCATACGGATTCAGATGTTTGCTTTTATACATGCTTGAAAACATGTTCCATCTTTATATTCAATCTTTATTCAACCATGAATTTTAGACTTAACAACAAATCTGTCTTCAACTGTCAAACCATGTTATAATTCAGGTGGGAAGAAAGATTCACACTAAGTCTGTGGAAATCAATGATTTAATGTTTTAATTGTACGCTTCAAGAGATAGTCAGTCTTGCTGTTGACCTTACCAAACTATGCAAGTCATGCTTACCAACCTGCTTTCTCCTTTTAGCTGAGCTGCTAAGGCAAACACAGAATTCCAAGAAGCACAAAAACAGAGGTTTATGTTTCCTTTCCAAGGATATTATCTGCTTCAACTATCCACTCAAACAAAAGATTCTTTTTTTTTTCTGTTTCTTTTAATTCAAGGGTAAAAGCGATGAGCTAATGTACTAGGTTATTTCATTGGGCATATGTCAAGTTATAGCAGGAAAAGATGTGTCCTTACTGCTACTGACATGAAGCCTTGACAGACATCAAGGGAAGAGCTCTCACGCTATTGCCAAAATGCCTATATAACTGAATGAGCAGTATGTGGGCCCTGCAAGAGAAAGAAAATATAATTTGGGTTAGAGAGCAAATGTCAAGAGACTAAGTGCTTCCCTTCTGGTTTTGCCCTGGTAAGGTAAAACATGGTAAGGTGGTTCAAACGCCTTATCAGTTAACAGTAGAAAAGATATATTGATGAACTTTAGAATCTGTTCACTTCGGAAGAGCTAATAATGGCGATAAAAGGAGATGGATCTATCACCACCAAATGCTTAGAGCAGTACTCTGCTTTGCACATTTCTTTGCAAACAAAATTAACTCCTCACTAATTTTTGTGACTTAAATCAAGTGGTAAGCCACCTTAGCAGAGGTAGAAGACTGGAAGCTTATGGTCAGCAAATCTGAGGTGAAACATTTGCCTTAATATAGTCATCTAGTGTCATTTGAGATACCCTAGGGCAATCAACCTGGCTGGCTGTTGCCACTCCAGGAGGCACAGGTCCCATTAAGTCCTGTGACATATGTACCAGCCCTGTTTAGATGCCTCAGATACCATACAGCATTTTAAATGTCACTAGACGATAATGTGTAGGCAATGGAATCGTCAAATAAATGGAAAACAGAGCTGCAAATTGGCTCAAAGCCTGTGAATATTCATGTTGCATAGAGGAATATACATCGTGTTCATTTAGGGAAACCAGGCCGTAAGCACTCCTATTGCAGGTAGTGGCAATGTTCCCATTGATTAAACTGGAGGAGAATCTTGCCCTTGGCTGTGCTATGAATATTTAAACAAATTGCACAACAGTGAACACCTTTGTTCCTTTTGATCCACTCAGGAAAGATCTTCAGCTAAAGGCAGCTTCCATTTTCTGTGAACTAGCAAAAGGAGGCTGGCTTCCTACCAAATCTATTTACCTTTATTGTCTTTTTCTTCCTCTTCATCTCATGGCATTTCCTACACTTACCCTTTTCATCAGTTTTATTGGCCCTTAAGCTAAAAGCACATACTGTCCCATTTTCTTCAGCTGCCCACCAGAAAAATGGCAAAAAACTTTATAAACCACCCAATTTTAGCCTTTCCTGATGGTTCTGGTTAAGAAAAAGCTAACATTTGGGAGCAGTGGTCTTTAGGATTCTCTGTTATTTTCCTCACTTCTGTTATTTTTTATCAGAGAGTAATTAAAAAATTCAGAAATAGTAGTAAAAGTAATAGTAATAAGTAGTAGCACTAGTAGTAGTAGCAGTAGTAGTAGTAGTAATGTTAATGTAGTTCTGTCTACTCCTGGAATCCTAAGAATCCTTTATATGGAGAAAGCAAAAGATGTTGAACAAAGGGAAGAGGAAGAAATTATTGTCTTTCTTTTTAAGGACTGCAGTGGAACAAATTAGAAACAGTTTGGAAATACAGAGATCATTTCAGTAGCTAACACTGATAAATGGGACTCAGAGTCAAAACCAATCAAAGATGACTAGCAATGTTTAAATTGGGGTTGTGCTGACCTTTATTCTGATGTGTTATGCTCTGCTGACTTTGTGGAGGAAGGGCATTTCTGACAGAATTTTCAGCAGGTTCACTGATTCATATTTGTTTGCTGGGCTGATATATTACTGGCTATAAAAATTGTTTAGTGCCATAAGTATGATTATTAGCAGCAAGAACAAGAGTGTGACCACACATGGACTGGCAAATCATTATTTATCTTGAGGCTTAGCAAAATAAAATGCTAGACAATTTATTTCAGCCTTCACTTAGACCATCCTTATTTTGACCAGTGTGTCCTGTTACTCTGAAGAGACAAAGCACAGGGAATATTTGCTTTTCATAGGACAAAGCCATTGTTCATGTCTCAGACCAAAACGACAGCATATAGAGTTATGAGCAATGACATTATGGAGACAGTCTGATAAAACTGACGGTACTCACCACATATTGAACGTACATCAGCTGTCAGTGCCTGACAGTGGATAATCGGTGGGTTATTTTATTATCATTACCCAAATTTGCCTTAGTCATTTTCCAATCTCTTCTTATTGGAAAGTCATTCTGTAAGTTTTTCTTAACCTTCCAAGCCTTAAAACATAGCACAGAAACCTGCAGAAGGAGGGACATGTAACAAAGTGCAGAGGAAGAATTTTGGTTGAGTTCGTTTAACAGACAGAAATGCTGAACTCTAAAGCTGAAGGTGTTGAAATCTCTCTATTGTAAAATCTTGTTTATCAAATATACAGTGAAATAAACTTGCAACTGAAAGAACAACCAATCCTGAAACTTCCAGCATGGAAAAATTCTGCCTACTGTAGTCCAACTTCCAGATTTTGGAACCAGTCTTAATTATGTCTGTGCCAGTTTGAATTCCATGGAATAATTCAGGAAATTTACAGTAAATTTAACACTGCGTACTACATTGAATCCATAAGTATAATCACTCTTACAGAAGTCTATTTGTTTGCAACAGAGACTTTAATCCATATTAAATTGCATAGATAGGTTAAAGCCCAAATAATTTCCAGATGCTTTACTCTTTGTTTCTAATATGAACCCAAAATGCTCAAATCATTTTACCAGCAACTGGAATTTATTTGGTTATGACAGAATTAAAATGGCAAAACATAAAATTTATTTAGTCAAAAAGCTGAATCATACATGAGCACCAATGTTAAAGGAGATCTTAGTTCTAGAGTATGCAAACAGTAGAAAGAAAAAAGGGCCTTCAGAGGGAGATGCAGAACACAAAGATAGATGTCTAAAATTAGCCAGTGTAAATGCCTCTCTTGGTATTTCTTTTTTTCCTTATTTTCCTTTTCCGAACCTGGCAGAATATAGAATAATCTAACAGTGAGCAATCCAATAAGTAGGGCCAAATATGATAATTACAGTCGCACTGTACGACTACAGTCAAATAAGTACCAGAAGAACTCAGCATGCAATACAAGATTTAGCCCCTGTCATCCCCAGACAGCCAGTGGTTGGAGCCCCAGAAGACCTGAACCAACACAAAAGTGAGTTCCTCTGTGCTGAATGAGGGACCTGCTTCCTCGGGGTTATGGAATTATCCTTGCATTTTGGTGTGAAACCTAACCAAAACTACAACTGTGATGATCAGGAAAGATAAGCACAAAATGGAATCATCCCCATGAAAACATTTCCTTGATCATTTGTAAAGAGACAGTACAACAATTTAGAAATTATAAACACAAGTGAAAACTGACTTTTACTGGAGTTAAGTTGTCCTCTTGTAATTCAAAATTGCAGCACTGATACTCATTATATGCAGGAACATCATTACACAGAAATGCAAGAATTCACAGCTGCAGGATTTTTTGTTAGGCTTGTTTTCTCAGAATTTCCTACAAAAAAAGTTAGAGTGAGATTCTGCACTCTAACCTGGGCTGCGTGAATTGCATGTGGTGTGAGTACAATAACTGCTAGAGATCCTTGTCTAAAACTCTAGAAGCAAATAAAACCCAAATCTTTCTAGGGTTACAGTTTGGCCAATGGTATTGCAGAGGGTAAAGTTAAGGGGATTCAGAAAAGTAAAAGGGATATAAACTTGGCAGAAATCTTTAATCCTTTGTGTGCAGTACCATTCCTAAACAGATTTACCTCAGAGAATTAAGATCCTTTTGGCTTCCAGCCCTTTTTTTCCTGGGTGTCGTGGTTTAACCCCAGCCAGCAACTAAGCACCACGCAGCCGCTCACTCACTCTCCCCCCGCCCCCAGTGGGATGGGGGAAAAAATCGGGAAAGGAAGTAACTCTCATGGGTTGAGATAAGAACGGTTTAATAGAACAGAAAAGAAGAAACAAAGAATGATAATGATAACACTAATAAAATGACAAGAGCAATAATAAAAGGATTGGAATGTACAAACGATGCGCAATCCAATTGCTCACCACCCACCGACCAACACCCAGTTATTCCCTGAGTGGCGATTCCCCCCACCCCCACTCCCCCCAGTTCCTAAACTAGATGGGACGTCACATGGTATGGAATACCCTGTTGGCCAGTTTGGGTCAGCTGCCCCGGCTGTGTCCCCTCCCAACTCCTTGTGCCCCTCCAGCTTTCTCACTGGCTGGGCATGAGAAGCTGAAAAATCCTTGACTTTAGGCTAAACACTACTGAGCAACAACTGAAAACATCAGTGTTATCAACTTTCTTCTCATACTGAACTCAAAACATAGCACCACACCAGCTACTAGGAAGGCAATTAACTCTATCCCAGCTGAAACCAGGACACTGGGTTAAACTTACTCAGGATATTCAAAAGCTATGATGTGAACCAAACACTGAAGATCCTATTTCAAAACTAGAAGACACATATACCTGTGGCAGGATTATTTGTAATCAACTCACAAAAGATCTATCCCGAAATGCAGTAATTCTAACCAAAGTATTTGTAGTCTGATCATGAATATTGCCTCAATGTAAAACTAATGTTCAAAGAGTAAATTACATTCTGTAAATTGCTTACCCATTTTCACTTTGTAACCACTGTCACATGGATTTTAAAGAGCTTGTTCAACTGACCTATTCATCTATTAGCTGACAACATTTTTATGATAAGAAAATTCCTTTCTCAAAAGTGCCTTCACCTTTCCTATCTTTGCTATCTTTTTTCTGTTGTGGGGTTTTTTTTCCCCTTTAGCGCAAGGATGTTTTTAAAGTAATAAGCAGATAAAGCTATTTTCTTTGCTTCCTTATTGTCCAAGAAGGCATTTTAATTTGATCAACTGCTTACACCAGCAGCCTACAGTTTCATATCTGAAAGCTTATACAATCCAATTAAATGAAGGCATCTATCCCAACCGCCTGAGCTGCAAGCAGCATTGCATCCCAACCAATTCTCATCCTACATCACAAAGGGAGCAATACAACAGCAGCAAGTAGTTTTTCTAAAGTAGAAAAAGCTACCTGTAAAAATATTCTTATAATATTGAGCACATATCCTTTCATATTGTCTGCATTTTCTAATCTCATCATATTATAAATGTACTTCACTCCTTCTCTTATAGAAGATAAATGGAATGAAAGGTAATACTTAAAAAAAAAAAAAAGGTTTTTCTCCCTATCTAGAAAGAAATACTAAAGCTTCCTTATAGCTATAATTTTGGTATAAAGAAGGAAGATAGTAAAAAAATTTTTAAAGTCTGTCATGTGTCATTAACATTTTGCATAATATTTTTATCTGCTCCTTAAAAAACTGCAGATAAGGGACGATTGTACTTAAAGCAAAGACTTTACAGGTCATCAGTTCTGGATTTCATTTTTCTTTATTTGTTCCCACAAATCTATTTATTTTTTGAATAAGCATCGGAAAATTAAACCCAGAGTAGTTCCTCCTATTCCTTGCTATCTTAGCCTGCAACACAGGACATTCCTTTCATGTGCAATATTAAGATGGCACTACTTAATCTGTAGGTCAGGTCTTTAATCGGGTTTTAAATGGCTCGTTGCTGTATTTGCATAATGCACATTGCTAAGCCATAACTAATGGGGCAGGCTGAGCTAGAGACCCCAATTTTTTTTTGGATCCCAAACTTTTCTCATTTTTGCCTTCTGTGCAATTTTAAAAATATACTCATTTGCAATTGCATTTTTAAGAAAAATGAAACTTGCAAACCTGGCAAAATGGCTACATTTTGCTACTTTTGCTTTTAAAGGAGGATAATTTTTTCTGTACTCCTAATGCATTTTTGTAAGATTTGACTGTTGAAGGAATCAATTTTCTACAGAGATGGCAATACTTTTCAATAAGAAATGAAACCTCTGTGTCTTTTTGCTCAGCACTTACTTCATGCTATTTCATTTTGCACAGTTTACTGTGACAGCCAACATTTTCTTGGCCATCACTGCTACAGGTATGTACAATTCATAATACAATAGAGATTAGCTTCAGAGCACTACCACCACACAGAAAAATAAATCAAACCAAAAATCGTCCTACTCATTTTGCCTTAAAAGTCCTGCCCCACTGTTTACCCCAGCAGAGCTGGAAGGCACAAGGCCTTCCTTCTTCTCTTGAAACTTTCTCCGCAGAGTGCAGTGCAGAATGGCTGATGGCTTGCTGCTGGACAGAAGGAAGGACGGCACCACAGTCAAGAAGGCTGCAGTCCCTAACCTAAATGCAGCTCCTAATTTTAGAGGTGAAGCATGGCGGGGGGGGGGGGGAGACCAAAAAAAACACCAAACCAACCCCCCGCCAAAGAAACCCAACTGAGAACCTAGTAAAAAGGAGGAGATCCAGGATTATGAAACATGACACTGAAGTTGTGTTGCAAGCTGTCAGGCAGAAATCAGTTTTAGGACACCCCTTTGCCTCACAGCAGTGAGTGGGTAAGGAGAAAGAAAAGAAGATGGTGATGGTGAAGGCTGCCTTTGTGAAAGAGAACAGCACTGGGACTGCTGCATTCTTACCCCTGCCATTGTCTGTGTAGGATGCAATTATGGTCTTTTCTTGTGCTCTTTAGCATTGGTGCCATGATCTTTCCAGTAGCACAGCTACAGCAGAGGGGAGGGAGGGTAAGTCCTCCCTTGCCACTTTTGTCTGTATCTTGTTGGGTGGGGAGGCCCTCAGAGGAGGCAAAGGACATCCTCAGGCTGAGAGGGGATGAAGCTATTCCCCCCCCCCCCACTTTCCTATTTCTGCTATGCAAAAGGCAAGTGGTGGCATCACCGCGAGACGCTGGTTGTTCAGGTGCTCCGCATCGAGCAGGGCTTCTTCACTGCAGGGGATGGCAACTTCTCAATGCTGAGTCAGAGCTTGAGGTTCACCCCCGGGACAAGTATTTCCTCTAAGTAGCTGCTGTAATTGTGTCACCATTCAGAGGAGCTCAGGCCACCCCATGATGAGCACAGGGCACATAGGCACCTTGCCTAGGATTCTGAATTGCACTATGACAGCCATGTAAAACAGGGATTGGTTCTGCAGCTCTGAAAGTGTTTTCTGAGCTACGGTCTTAATGTCCCCATGCCTCCATTTCCTCATTGCAAAATAGAAAGCATAACTTCCAATATATTTGGATTATTTCCAACAGCACTTAGGAAAAGAAAGAAATAGGTCTTCAAGGTGAGCTGCTGTGATAGCTTTCATAAGGAAACAATTACTCTTTTATTTGTTTTGGAGGGTCTAGTGATTTATGGTAAAATACTATAAAAAAACTCTAACCCTACTACCCATGGAAATAAATGTTTATGATGTTACCTGGGAAAAGATGAAATACAGACAATAACATTTAAAAAACTAGTGATTATATTATGTTCTGCATTTCAGTGGCTGTTTTTGAACATGCAGAGAGTAGCCGTAAGCGCAGCTCAGGGGAACTTTGTCAGCCTGCATTTCAAGTGATGTAATTGTTCTCTTGAACACAGGCAATAAGAATTCAGGTCACCCTTCTGGCCCTGAAACAGCTAATGTAGAGTCTGGCTCACAGTCAGACCAAGGAGCTATAAGAATTTGCTGCCTCCATCTGACCACTGATCCTTTTGTCAGGTATCACAGCTCCCATTGCAGAGCTGGCTGAATAAGCCTCCTGTTCAACCCTGACTTGCCACAATCCATAACTTGCTGTATTTATAGAGACCATCAATGAGTCCAGTTTATTTGCAAGCATCTCTAAGTTTAGAACAGGGAGGGCAGGACCTTGATTCACAGTTCCCTGATGGAGTTAGCTGAGGCAGTTGAAGTTGTTACTCCCCCCCTAGATGGGGACAGCAAAAACTGAAGTCCATTGCAAGTAAACTCAGTAGAGACTATGAATCCAACCTGCTTCTCCATACCAGGTGATATTTAGCCCAAAATATTTTAAAGCAGCAAAATGAGCAAAAGGATGAAAGAGTTCACTGGAAGTCTGGCCTCTGGAATACCAGCAATTGTTCCATTTAAAAGAAGATTTCATTTTTCATTCAGTTTGGCACTGATTTACCCCAGATCTGTAAGTTGGCTTAGGACCCTAGCAATGGTCGAGGTGCACTATGAAACCTATGCATCTTGTTGCTTGAATGTTTACAGAAAACTAGTCAAGTTATTTCAAAATTCCCAAGTGCAGAGGTGTTTATGACTTGAGCTCATCTATTTTTGAAGCAAACAAAAAGCTGTGGTGCTTAGAAAATATACTTGCAATAGCATACAACAAATTGGTCTGCATATGGACCACATTCTTCTGGAACTTCATATGTCTAGGGGCAAGAAGGCTGTGAACTTTGCCATGACTGTGGTTTCTCTATGTTTGTAGCTATGCTTTGTTAGCTGTGATAATTGCCTCTGATTAATCAAAGCTAACACTCCAAGGTGCTTTATAGAAAAACAATTTCTATCAATTTGGTACCACTGCAAATTGTACTCCAGGGTCCACATTCAGCTGAAGTGGTTTGAGAGCTGTCTAATTCAAGGGATTCTTTCAAAGCTCAGTATACTTCACTAGATTAATCTTTCACGGTTTCTCTTCACCTTTGTTCTTATCACTTATCCTATTCAATCTCCCCTTTTCCAACTTTTTATTAAGTTCTTTTCAAGCTATCAGCAGATTCCACAGGAGCTTTTAAGTGAAACCAGCCAGAAAATTATTTACTTTAGTGTCGTCCTTTCCTCATTTCCAGGAATATAGAGGAAAGAAAAAATATCTCCCCCTGGTTACCGTGCAGTACAAGAATGCCATATTGCAAGATGTGTACATACTGCTTGCAATAATGTGAAGATTAGTTGCTTGTTAGATTGTGCACAGACCATAAGCCATTTAATTTGAATAGTCATGATTGCAGAGTATAAATAATTACTGATAATTTGTGCCATTTTAACTAACTGAATCCTATCTGAAAAACAATATGTATATTCCAAAATTGGTCTCTGGCTACAATTGTGAACACTGTTATTTATTGCATACTTCCAGTTAGCAGCCTTTACACCATCTGAGACCAGCAGTATCTGATTTTCATCTGTGAGGCAAAATGAATGTATGGAAGCTAAAAACACACAGGAGACACTTTTGTGCCTCCTGTGATGGAGTAAGCTTCACTTGGTAGAGCACCTGAGCATAGACCAAGAGATTACCTTCATACAGCATCTACAGCTGATCATTATTCTGGCAGTCCATATACTTGTCCTTAATATGGACTTTAAATAATATGATATATCACTTCCCTATAATGGGAAAATGCATCATAATAGAAAACATGTCAGTGCTTCTAGTGTTAATCACGAGCAGCTGATACATTTTCTAACATGATGTATTTTCATCCTATATAAAGGAGATTTCTGCCAAGTAGGTCCATACTGCTCCAGAAAAACTCCTGTCAGGGTAATAGTTTAGACAATAAAATATTTGCAGCCCCATCAATTAGCACTGCCAAAATAATTCTTTTTAACCAGAGACCATCATCCACCATGTTATGGAAAATGTGCTCAGCAACAGCAATGATGTGTGGTCATATAAATTTGCAAAACAGCTAAAGATAACACTATAGCTGCAGTACAAATATACCACCAGAAGACCTTTGGAGGGTGGAAACAGACTGTGGCTGAGGACTAAGATAATTATCGTGTGCATGTTATTCAAAACAACTTGTGAGGTTGAAAACAGGTGACAGGTTTTAAAATGTTTAATTGATGGATACACTTACGGTAGTGGATTCTTTGGGAAAACATGGATTAGTGCAGTAAACTTCAATCTCTGTTGAGAGAACTATTTTATCAGTCAAAATAATTTACAAAAAAAGTACAGGAATTGTGAATTTGAAATCTATGCTTGCTCTACATGTGTGTGTTTGACTATCTGTAAAGGTTTGGGGGTTTATTTCTCATGTTTTTGTAGAGCTTTAAGACTCAAGCAGGGGTCTTCATCTTCAGGCTCATAAATCAGGAAACTCTTTTCCCAAAATATTAACATTTCACTTTTTAAACATCTTGTGGTATTCCACTTTGTCATCAAGAGACCATTGAACTATTTCTGCTTCTACGTGCAGGGAGGTAGGGTCTTGCACAGTAGCATTGCACAAGACAAGGCAACAAGACAAATGTAGCTGAAAAGAAAGTAGAGCACTTTTCCCAGTAAATGTTGCTTAAAAATATAGAATGTTTGCTTAAAAATACAAAACTTGGGGAAACATTATAACATTAAAAATCCATTTTTAAAAAAAAAAAATAAAATCGAAAAAGTTATTGCAAATTTCTCTGCCTTGGAAGAAGGAGCAGATCAAAAGTATCAAAAAGCTGAATAGACCCAGAACACCACCACAAGGGTCATTTCTGATAAGCAGCCACTTGTACAGGAACTTAGGAAGGAGAACTTCTAAGGTAAGATGTATTTAAGTTTCTTTCTCTTGATTTTGTACCCAGTATCAAACTGGAAGCAAACATGATCTCAAGGTTTGCCCAACTGTGACACCAGGGAATTTTACTTAAAGCAATAGATCCTGCAGGTAACTGTGAGCATCTTTGTGGCTTGACTTCTCTCCACAAGATGGAGTATATCCATGGTCTCAGCTCAGCATCTCAACTTGTGTGAGAAGATTTTTGCTCTGAGTTTCTAAAGTCAGTGTTCTCTGGATCATATCTGCAGGTGAATGGAGGAGGCACCTACCTTTCTGTGTTAATTGAATAAGGACCTTAGGTTCTTAAATGCATGATGCCAAAGGAGTTGCTGTCTCAACTGTGTCTTCATGATTGGAAGGAGTGAATAAGATGTGGCATCCCATCTTATGGAATGTGGCAACTCATGATGAGTTCCTTGTTATTCTTCCTTTTTGATGTAGTAGAAATAAGAAAGCTAGATATCTGGAAAGGGCTAGATATCTGGGTACATATGAGGGGAATACCTGAAGCTCAGCTTCAGTTTCATTGGGACTACATAGAAGTAACGGTAGTCCTTGGACTGATAGCTTGAAATGTGGAGTTCATGTCCAGACTTCCTATTCCTCCTTTGTGAAAAGCACAAACCTAGTCAACAGATCAGACAGATTTATGAAGAAAATATATTAAATAACCATTTCTGTAAGCTTAAGACTTATCCCAGAAAAGACCAGTTCCAAGGCTTTGATATTGTCATATAAATTGTATAAACAAATGGTATCATAAAGTTTTAGTTGAATTTTTCAGCTCTCTGGAAGTTTTTAAGACTTATGGGTGGCTTAATTTTGGTAATCTGTCAATTTTTCTAGCAAACCTTTTAATTTCTCTTGCCAAAGCAAGCAATAACAATTCAAATCTCAAGAGCCAACTTAACAGTTTTGTTTTGTTTTGTTTTTAAAGGAAAACAAAGGGTTATGTATATTAAAGATTTAAAAGGAGATAACAATGTGAAATTCTTGCAGATCTGCATACAATTATCCTGCTGCACTGAGATAACCAAAATTTAATCATGTGGAAAGAGCTGGAGAACTGTTTCTTGAAGTACTAATACCTAGGAAGTTTGGGAATAGGAAAGCAGAAGCAATCTCTATAATCTGCATTCTGTTGGTTTTCTGGGGTGTGTATCTGCTTTACAGTTGCTTTCCTTTTGTGTCAGTAGCCTGTCCTTGTAGAGTCCATTTTGATGATTATTATTCAGTACCTGAAAAAGGCTGTGCTTTCTTGTTTTTATTTTTTTGTGTAAATTCTTGTACCACATGCCCTCTGCACTGTTATTCATGCTGAGCTGATTTACCTGCTTAGATTAACATTGCACATAGTGCTTGAGATGTTGAATGTTTAATTACATCCCTACTCAGATGCTTCTCTTTATGGAGCAGCAGAAGCTATAAAGCATCTCTTTTTCCAGTGTGGATTCTGACAGCAATAAACCCTTGCTTATGATACACTGTGATAGCTATTTCAAAGTGTCAGAAAACATTCCAGTGCTGGACTGGCACTTTAAAGCCAAACCCACGATGGGTCCTGTTCCAGGAACCAGGCATAATCCAAACCACATGTCAAGAAGCAGGTCTGAGACAGTGACTCTCATGCTCAGTTCAAGATTTCCTTTGGTTTTATTCCATTTGTTGCTAAGTAGCTAGAATTTGTTTCCATCTGGTAGATTTTTTTTTCAATTGGCTTTTGTTTAAGTGTTTGGATTTTTTTTTTAATTATGTAATCCAAGTAGTTTATGTAGCAGAATAAAGGAGGGAGGGAGTCTTCTTGTTCTCACATTCCTCTGCTTATAGCTTATGAGGCTTTCAACTTCTGAGTCACTGTGAAATCTGAAGAGCCCTCATGATGCCCATGTTGTCTTTTGATTTCCTAGCTCATTTGGTTCTTGCTCTCCTGCTTGTGTCTCCATTACAGGCCCAGCTCTCAATCTCTTTTTTTTTTTTGTGATTTAAGAGCAGCTCTCACTTTCATTCACCTCGCATATGAATTTGTTTCGGAGAAGTACATATTAAGTATTACCCTTCTACTCTAGGTTTTACTTCAGTAAAATTGGCCAAATCATTGAGAAAACAAATCCTAAGTGCCTAATGAGTATATAAACCTTTTTTTTTTAAATATGAAACAACACAGCTTTGACAATATTTTAAAAGTTCTACTTGTTGAGAATTTATTTAATTAATTTATCTACATCTGTCATATTGAATATAGGCCTCACAATGCCAACCTTTTAAAAAAAAAACAAAAACATATTTTTAACCTCAGAAAACAGGCGAGTTTCCTTCTCCTTTATAAAGTATTTAGATTCCTTTTCTGATTGATAAAGAACACATATTAAGTCAGCAGTATGGCAGAGGGAAATTAAATACCTTCCACCTGAATTTATTTTTGGTGACATTTTTTACAATGTATTTTCTAATGCTGACAAAAACCAGCAGGAATTAATAAGAATGAGGTGCCCATAGGTAAAAGGTTTCTTCTTCCATTTCAGTTTTATTTGTCAGGAAGGAAATATAAGTAACTGTTCCTGAACTAAAAGAGAAATTCCCTTTTCCTATCAGATAGATATCAGGAAGGTATTGTAATGACAAGGTCATGTTGCCTCCCAAAGTCCAAAATGGTTGCAATAAATTCTGTATTTTTTTAATTCAATTTAGCAAGCCTTCCTCCTAGACTGCATATATTACTACTAAGCATTCATGGAATCAATTTTTATTTCCATATTGTAAAATCCACATTGTTTAGCACATAGCTTGCCTATAGCCTCTTTGTGCATTGCCAGCAATATATCTGTATCATATTTCTCCAAATAGACTTAATATGCCTGAAAGTCTGCATAATAACATGCCCTTTGCTGCTCTTTTAAATGTCTGCATTTTAGAAATAAACAGCCTTCAAACAGACTATGCATGCCTCTCTGTATTTTGTGATATGCAGCACCCAGCTAGGACTGTGGCATGTGTCCCTAATAAATGCAGTGGCAAACTATATTTCCTACATTGTCATCAGCTACAAAATCATTCTGAAGCATATCGCTTTAATAGGAAAATGTATTATTCAACCAGCACGCACATGTAGGAGCTAACCTTTGCCATGGGAAAGTATTAAACAGCACGATTTTCACAAAGTTTTCACATCCTTCTAGTTGCAAAAGACTATCACCTGCTTCGTGTGGTGTACAAAAAGATTATTGCTCCTTCCCTTCCAGGCAGAGCAGCAGGGTATGCAGAAAGTCTTCTTTGTCAACTCACTCCTGGCATCTGAAATGAAAATGATAGGTTTTTTACAACCCATTTACCAAAGAAGGAGTAATGCTAGAGAAAAAAAAAAAAGAAACATTGATGCACAACCTCACATCAGGAAAAAGTGTGTTATTGCCAGAGCAGCAACATAGGGAAAAAAGAACAATCAGATTTATAAGATCACAGTAAAGCAGTAAAAGCCTGAAAAAACACACAACCAGGCAACCCTTCTGGGAGAAATTATAAGAAGGAAAAATATACAAACGGAGACAAACTGAAAAGCTAATGGCTGTAAGCAAATGTTTTTACAGGTCTAAACACATAGAAGAATTAATATTCTTCAATTTTCCTTAACTGTGTCTGCAGTTGTAATCACACTGGAGACAGCAAGGAAAATGGTGAGAAAGAAATGTCCTGGATACATGGGGGGAAATACTAGTGACAGATTTGCGGTTTAATCAGATTTTGCTAACCTGGGTCACTCTGATCATAAATTATTTGGAAAAAACCTTCTTAGAAGTCCTTCCTTAATTGCTTCCACTTGAAGGGCTGTCCTTAATCTGCCCCCTACCCCCACCACGGTTTTGCTACAATCCCATTTTCCCACCACCTTTAGAGCCTAGGGAAGTCAGGTTGCTGCTTTACAGCACTAGATTTAAGACTCCCAATCTCATTCCCAGCTTCTTCAGAAACTCCCTCTCCCCATTCCCAGCAATCAGACCCCCACGGAAAGAGGATTTGTACTCAACAGCTGTCATTAAAAGGGGACCAACAGTTACTTTAGCTGCCTTCCCACCACCACTAATGCCCACATCCCTAGATCTTCAACATTTCCTAACTCCACTGAAACCTATTTCTAAACTCCAACCCCCAAATACTTTCTCTTTCAACTTAGTTCTCCTTTCATTTGTTCCTTTATGAATCATGTCACTTTGCTTTTCAGTATGATACATACACTGCAGAATAAAAGCCTAAGTGGAGTCATGTCTGTTCTCAGGCGAGGCCAGGTAAGATGCTTTGCACCACATCAGCTGCAATGTGTGTGCTGCTTTGTCTGAGCTACAACTGGACAAAGCTCATATTGTCACATCTTACCCATCCTTACTCTCTGATACTTGAAAAACTAGCAATGGCCAACAAGGACACCTTGCAGGTAGATGATACCACTGGAATGGGAAGAGGTCCTTTAGGATGTGTCTACACCCCTTCTTATACGCAGTAAGTATGGCCTCCCTTAGTAAAATTGAACTACTGTGTTCCCTGATACATATCGGTGTGCTTTCGGTTTCGGTCAACTTTCAGTTCCAGGTCTGGCATAGCAAGTATGAAACAGAAGATTTTTTTCAGGAACTTGGCATGTCTTCATCATATCTCATCTGGAGAACAGCTCTGCTATTTCAGACATTTCCAGTTAGTGAATAAGCATCCTTTCCTTTTCTTGTTGAATAGTTGTGTTTCTTTCAAGGTATGACCTAAATTCCGGTGATATACTTAGAAATTTTTAGATTGGCTCTTGTGGATTTCCAGCTCTGTTAAAATTATCTACCTAAAATGTAAGCAACGAATGTCATCATTGTTCAGGCTTATTCTATAGCAACGAAAAAAACTTAATATGTATAGATAGCAGTTCACTAATGTTGTCACCAAACTCAAGTTTGGCTTAATATTTAAAGTTTTCCATCTCTCTCCCTTAATCCAAGGACAAGGATTAATTTTGTTTAATTTTGAATTAGTCCAGATTGCACCATTTAACGTATATTAACCTATGTCACACTTCTTAGCAAAACACACCACAAAGGAAACTCGTGGGAAAATTTCTGAGCCTTGTACAGAATAATTAGAAGTTTTCCATGGCATTTCAAAACAGTATCATCCAATAACCATTATTCAAACAATAATGGGAATTTGGAGTTAGATTTCCACAGATATTTACTCTCTGAGGATGTAATTCGTGGAACAACATATAAAGGAGTCGAGCAACGGAATATGTGAGGCATTTCCTATCTCTCAGTGTAAATTCAGACAATCCTTCAGAAGACACAGAAGTTAGTCATTCGATCTCATGTTAATCCCAAACACCTTTGTCAGGAGATCAGTGTGTGCCAGTGTGGTCATCTTTGACCACGATAGAGCATTTTACCTACAGCAGGTGTAATTAGCTGAAATGAGTCTTAGACCACTTGTACTCTCTTCATTGCTATAACTATGGCTACTGTATCTTAGAAGATGATATGCAATTGCCATAACCAGCCTATCTGCTATGCTTTCAAGTTCAAGGAATATTCTCAGAATAGTGATTTCCAGAGATATAGACACTTTCAACAATTGGAGAGGAAAGTTGAATTACTTTTGCACTTACTGTTTTATATTAATGGTAGCAGTTTAGGAAAAGATGGACTCTGTTGCTAGCCCACTAGAGATGTCCATTTAACAGGAAATCACACTTCAAAAAAGTGAGTTCTCAGACAAATGGAGTAGAACAGAAAACATTGCAGGTGAAGTCACAGTACTAGTATGTGTTGCAGTATGATCTGAAATACTTTGCTTTGTACTGTCCAAAAAGATGGAATACTGTGGAATAATAAAAGTGCAGTCAGAGAAGAATGATAGTAATGGTTAAAGGCACAAAAACATGTAAGCAACTTCTCTAAAGATGGATTGAAAAGACCAGGATTTTTCCTTTGAAAGAAAAAGTATAAGTAACAAATAAAAATACCTAAAACAGTAAAAGCTTGTTGGAAGGTCTCTCTCCCTAATTCTTTTCCCCATCACTAAAATAGGGTAAATATACTCTAGACCATTTATCTGGAGTTTCAGAAGGAGAAATAGAGCATGACTAAAAACATCAAAGCCTTCACAAATATGCCTTCTAAAAAAGATTATGGATCCAGCAGAACACTTACATTCATGATGAAGTTTTGATAACCTTTGAAATAGCCCATTGATACTGGAAGTTAGTATATGTCTGAGTGACATAATAATCAGGAGCAGGGAAGATACATCCATTTCTATCCACAGCACTTACCTGCATTGCTGTTAATGCAGCCATTTGCCCTGATCACCTTGTTGCAGATTATCTTCAGCCAGTGAGGTTATTGTCCTTCAGAATTACACTCGTATGCAACATTAGGTCTAAAGGACTTCACTATTATTAATGTTGTTATCATGGGAATGAGGAAAAAGCTGTTGCCAGTGGAGTCTGGCACACATGCAGTGGTTGTACCAGTACTATTTCTGTTAGGAATGTGATTTCTTACTGAAATATTTATGCTACTACCTTCCTCAGTGTAAGCACAGTTGTAATACATCTGTGTATGTGTGTATACTGGAGAACAGTATAGTTTCCTTCCCTGTGGGGAAATAGATACACTAAGATAGGACCTTTATCCTTTTGTATCTACATCCCCAGAAGAATGTAATTAAGCAGTGCAATCTTTCTGTGATGAATTGTACATCAATACCTGAACTTATTAACTACTGCAGAACTGGAAAGGTGTTGCTATTATCCAACATAGGTTCATAGGCACAAATGTATTTCAACTAGAAAATAATTTAATAGTATGTCACTCTGATGTATAAGAGCTTAGCATCAGAATTAGTGATAACATAGTACCTAGTGGCATTGATTATACCATTTAGAAAGAGCTATGAGGACTTAAATAAATAGGATTTGCATATAACATTCACTTTCAATGTCCAGTATAACAAAAAAGAAAAAAAGTACATATTAATCTTTCAGTTAATTTGTTTCCCTAAGCTATCAAAGTGGTTCGTTTACTAATAGGTATTTCCAGGTTTTCCCTTGCTGCTGTCAGCAATAGGCAAATAAGTTGCCTAGAATCTTAGTTTGCACCATTTGTTTTGTTCAAGGTGTGCTGGCACTGCTGCCCCATGTTTCCTTTTAATACATGTACTTATTTTGAAAAGAATGTCTAACTCAAGTGCATAGTGCCCTTGACTAACAATTAGCGGTGTGATTTGGTAGACACACAGAAAAAAGAACAATTAACTATCAAGTTTTCAATTCAGCAGAAAAGTTTCAGAAAGGGAAAAAATGGTCTTATGCTTGCCATACTGAGGCTCAAGACATTGGAG
Source organism: Haliaeetus leucocephalus (assembly GCF_000737465.1). Taxonomy (NCBI): domain Eukaryota; kingdom Metazoa; phylum Chordata; class Aves; order Accipitriformes; family Accipitridae; genus Haliaeetus; species Haliaeetus leucocephalus. The sequence goes on from NW_010972942.1 coordinate 1,421,874, forward strand.
ATCGGTTCCTGGGCTTGCTACATTTGTTTTGCACGACATTGAGAAAACCATCATATCAGTATTGTAGGTTAGTGGTCAAACTTAGTATTATTTCCCTATCAGTTACATGGTTCAAACATCTACTTTGCACACAGAATCTGAATATCCTGAGTTGGAAGGGAGCTATGAGCATCACCAAGTCCAACCCCTTGACATCTGAGATTAATCACAGGTCAGGCTGGTCACCAGGGAGACACTCAATCCTCAAGCCCTGAAATGGCATTTGTCTATTCTGTCTGGAGGATGTTATGGTCACTTTCCATTGATTTAGTCCCCCACCCATAAAATAAGACAAAAATACTTTCATCTCCTAACAATTGCTTGCCTTCATTAGGCACCATTAACAGGTTCAGAGGTTAATCCTCTGGTATAAGAGTTAATCTAAGCTAACGACAGTTAATATTGTCTGAAGGCTTTGTCTATATATCACATTGCTTCAAATTTTTATTTTCACATAGTTTTCAGCATAAGGTAATCATTAACTAGTTATGTTAGTTAATCCATTTGGCAAAAGATGCACACCTGCGAAGGGATTTCAAGATTTGGGATTTTCTATACAAAGGCAATAGAGCTACTCAGCTCTCACCTCTTCCAGAATGCATTTGCCTCTTTGCTGCTTCCATAAATGAAACAAAAAAATCAAAATTAAAATGTTTGAACCATACTAAGTTAGGGGAACAAGATGAATCTGCTCAGCTCTGACTACTAGCTCAGCTTTCATCCTCCAGTCAGTTACACTCCATTGCTGACTGGTCAAGTCAGGACTTTGTTTTCTTACAGAAATAATAAAGTACTATACCTACTTTTACTTTTTTATCTGATTGTGCAAGGTTGACCACTCACTTGTCCTCAACCTGCTTAAGTTTACAGGTAGAAGTAAAGACTTTGGCATGTGAGAATGTGGTGGGTTGACCCTGGCTGGAGGCCAGGTGCCCACCAAAACTGCTCTATCACTCCCCTCCTCAGCTGGACAGGGGAGAGAAAATATAACAAAGGCCTTGTGGGTCTAGATAAGGACAAGGAGAGATCACTCAACCAATAGACCATCCCGGCAAAACAGACTCGACTTAGGGAAAATTAACTTAATTTATTGCCAATCAACCAGAGTAGGGTAATGAGAAATAAAACCAAATCTTAAAACACATTCCCCCCACCCTTCCCTTCTTCCCGGGCTCAACTCCACTCCTGGTTTTCTCTCCCTCCTCCACCCTAGCAACACAGGGGGATGAGGAATGGGGGTTGTGGTCAGTTCATCACACGTTGCCTCTGCTGCTCCTTCCTCCTCAGGGGCAGGACTCCTCACACTCTTCCCCTGCTCCAGCGTGGGGTCCCTCCCACGGGAGACAGTCCTCCATGAACTTCTCCACTGTGAGTCCTTTCCATGGGCTACAGTTCTTCATGAACTGCTCCAGCATAGGTCTTTCCCATGGTGTGCAGTCCTTCAGGCACAGACTGCTCCAGCGTGCGTCCCTTCCACAGGGTCACAGGTCCTGTCAGAAAACCTGCTCCAGCGTGGGCTCCTCTCTCCACGGGTCCGCAGGCCCTGCCAGAAGCCTGGCCCAGCCCAGGCTTCCCACAGAGTCACAGCCTTCTTTGGGAACCCACCTGCTCTGGCGTGGGGTCCTCCAGGGGCTGCAGGTGGATGTCTGCTCCACCATGGACCTCCCTGGGCTGCAGGAGGACAGCCTGCCTCTCCATGGTCTTCTCCACGGGCTGCAGGGGAATCTCTGCTCCGGCGCCTGGAGCATCTCCTCCCCCTGCTTCTTCACTGACCTGGGGGTCTGCAGGGTTGTTTCTCCTACATGTTCTCACTCCTCTCTCCTGGCTGCTGTTGCACACGTCTTTTCCCTCCTTCTTAAATCTGTTCTCCCAGAGGCACTACCACCGTCACTGGTGGGCTCAGCCTTGGCCAGCAGTGGGTCCATCTTGGAGCCGGCTGGCATTGGCTCTGTCGGACATAGGTGAAGCTTCTAGCAGCTTCTCACAGAAGCCACCCCTATACACGCCCAGCCTCCCCCAGAAAACCTTGCCACACAAGCCCAATACAGAAAATTTCCAAAGAAAGTAACAACGCAACAATACTAGGATAGCAGCCCAGCTCCTTCCAAGATGCATGGTTTTAAGAAGATAACTGAGAACAGGTGATATCACCGTAGAATCTGAACTATGTAAAGCAGAACTGGTGGGAAAACAAATTTTCATTTTGCAATAAACTTTCATTTTCCAGATAACTTTCACTTCAAAGAAAAAGAAAAAAAAAAAAGACATCAATCATGGGATTGAAATTCTGCAGCCTTTCGTTTCAGGAGGAAAAAAAAGAAAGGATGTTTTCTGGGACCCAAAGCTGCTGGCTGCTATTAGCATGGGAGTATTACATTTAGCACCACTGAACTGCAGTGATGTATTGCTCAGCGCAGTAGTGTTGCCCCCCACATCGTCCCAAGATCTGCAGGCTGCAGTGCTGTGGCACAGAACCACAAGCTGCCTGGCTCAACACAGCCCTGCCCCTTGCCTGAGATGGGGCTCTCTGGGTTGCTAACCTCCCTATGTACAGTAGATGATCTTTCTGTATGTAAGGTCCAGTTGTAGTGTACAGAATTTTGTGTGCAAGAGCTAAAAATGTATCAGTGAACAGTGTTTCGTGATGCACCCTTAAGGTTTCATTGGTGCTGCCTTTTGTATTTAATGCCAGTCAGGAATTCTTTAGATATACACAAAAATGCAGTTATCTGAACAGTATTTTGAAAACCCATAGTGATCTAATAGAAGTATAATTGCTTGAAAAAAAAATAAATTAATTGATTTAATGTTATAGTAAAAGGATTACCACAGCAATAAGGATCAAGGTCTAAGATATTTGCTGGACAATTAGCTGTCTGGCTACATTAACCAAATTTTCCAGCTGGTCATAAAACCATAAATCCTAAGTTATGATTGCTGCTTTTCCACAGGAAATGTCTGTGGCTAATTTTCAATATAAATAGTAAAATAAAAAATTTTCTGAAGACTTTGTCCATCACATTGCTTTGTGCCTTGAACTGCTCATGGCTTGTAACATAAGGTAAGCATTAAACTGCCTCCCTTCATATAAAAATTTGAGCTGACTATGTAGCTAAGGATGAAAATCTGCTTTGCATGTTTCCCAATGGATTATACAGTTGCATATGGTCTTCAATAGCCATCAAATGATTTGGGTTGGAAGGGACTTTAGAGATCACCTAGTCCCAACCCCCCTGCCATAGGCAGGGACACCTTCCACTAGACCAGGTTGCTCAAAGCCCCATCCAACCTGGCCTTGAACACTTCCAGGGATGGGCCAGTCACAACCTCTCTGGGCAACCTGTTCCAGTGCCTCACCACCCTCACAGTGAAGAACTTCTTCCTTACATCTGAGCTAAATCTACTCTCCTTCAGTTTAAAGCCATTAACTCTTGTCCTATCACTATATGCCCTTGTAAATTAAGTATTTTTCCACATTTTAATGGCTATTTAGAATCCTCAGAAATATCGGGCATCTTATTAGTTGCACTGGAAGTAAAGACCTAAGTCCTGAGATGTTTTACATCTGGATGTACAGACTGATAATGAAAGTGGAATTGCTCATTCTACAGTTACCAGTAATTATTTATGTAAGGCCCAGTTGTAGTGTACAGAATTTTGTCTGCAAGAGCTAAAAATATAGTCTACTCGCGGACTGGCAGAGATTGTCCTGTCACTGCAGACTGGTTAATAAAGCCATTGATTACTTGAAAGTGTAGCAGAACACTAAAAAAATCCCTGGTGTTATAGAAGTGGGAGAGATTGAAAACACAACAGATGGCAAAATTAAATAAAATAAAAATCTGGCTTATACCTCATTTGGAGTATGATTTGGAAGATTTTATTCATAATTTAAAAAAAGCCAAAACAAACCATCAGAAAGTCTGTCTGGAAGAACAAACGTAATAATATTTATTAAAATTTTTAGTAGGTAGGGTATATTCATAACAAAATTATACTAAATGAAGATATTGTTCTTTGCAAACTAAAAAGACTAGGATAGATTACTGGTCAGTCAAAACAGAAGTGGGAATTAGTCAATAGTGCAAAATAGAAAATATTAGAAACGTTTTATAACAGTTATTGAGAAATCAGTTCAACTGCCTGTAATAGAAGAATGAAAAAGATGAATGTCTAAAAAAACGTCCTGACACTGCAAATATTTACACATAGCTCAGCTTTAAGCATAAGAATAGTCAGCTGGCTTGAAGTTCAGCAAGTGCCTAAGTATTGGCCAAATCTGGGGCAAAATGGCAAAAATAAATGAACGAGGGACTGCTTACACAACTAAAATGTATTCAAAGAACTAAAAAAAGGGACAAAAGAAATCAGCTTGAAGAAAGGGAAGCATTTCTTGCATTTGGACATTGGGACTTGGCTATCGAAGACATCTCTTTTTTTCTGTCTTGTTCCCCTATCTTCTCTCCTCGGTTCATGGTGGATTCAGGCTGCAGCCCCTTCAGGCAGGTGACCCATCTTCTCACTTGCTTGCAAGGCAGCAAATGTAATTTAGGCTGCTATTTAAATAACAGCTGAAGGATTACCCAGCAGAGAAAAAAATAATTTGATGGTGGCTGCCTCAGATTCACAGGGAAATTAAGCTATTTCAAATAGCAACACATTCAGTACTGAACTGTCTATGGAAAAGAGCTATTATTATTAAAATTAGTAACATTTCTCCTTCACTCTTTTTTTTTTTGCTCTACCATATTTCCATAAAGTTTTTTGTTCTCTTTTTTTTAAAGGAAGAAAAGTCTAGTCTGCTACTGAATAGCACATACAAACTCAGTCACTCACAGAGGGCATGTATACAGCTTTAGGAATGTGCATGATAATCCATTTACAGAAAATACCACAGTCACTGCACTTAAATGCCATTTCAAGGAGGGACAAAGTTCACATCACAGTTACAGTGTCTTTTTCCTTCAGTTCCTTTCAAGCCACTGACTTAGCTTCTCAGGTGTCTGTTGGTTATTTTATCTCTCCTTCTGCTATCACAGGAGATTCTGAATAGAGATGAGACTAAACTATTTTTAGATGGTAAGTAGATCTGTGAAAAACTCAGTTTTTTCATGTTGCAGGGTTTCATGCAGTCTTTTGGCTTTTGGTTTATTTGATCTCACATACACCAAGTTATGCTTTGAAATTTATGTTCAGACAAATCCAAAAATTCAAAGCAAAATTCATCTGAAGGTGCCAACACCCTCTTGCCATTGCAGACAGGCTGCATGAAAGAGGTAGTTGTAACTGATTTCAGTATTTGAACACGAAAGCATAGTCCAAACCTGGTTCACTATAAAATTTCACCAAGCGTTACCTTAATCTAACCCAAAATTTGAGGGTTTGGCTCCAGGACATATTGACCATTGGACTCAAGATACAATGTGTAACCTTTTTGCTTACTTTACAGCCTACTGAGTTTTATAATGAAAACCCTACACCATTTAAATTTTCAAATGAGATGAAACGGAGATTACAGTTTGCACTTTTTTAAGGCTAAGCAGATACTTAGCAGCACACTTATGGAAGAGACCCACATGGCTTAATGAATGAATGATGAAAATATCATCCTCGTGGAATTCTGAAGATTTCCTTTGTGCTCTACGTGGAAACCTCCTCCTTCTTCCCCTTCTCCTTGTTGTTCTCTCCTTATTTTGTGAGATCTACTTTAGTGTTAAGACTGTAAGCTCTTTGAGGAAGAACCAGCTTTTTGCTAGTTTATCACTGCACTGTTTAGCATAAATGGTTCAGCCTGAAGGCAACCTTCAGCTTTTGTACCATAGCACAAATAACAGACTCATCTCCAGAAATACATGGTGGGGCTGGATCTGCTGGGTGCGCCACATTTAAAAAGAAAGTATTCAAACCTGAAAAGAATTCCCTATATCCCTGTAGGGTTTTGCACTTAACCAAGATGTGGCAGAATCTGTCTCTCTGTCTTCTGTAGCTGGCATTTCCATTTGTTCCTGGCACTGCATTAAATTCAAACTCTGTCCCTCAATATTCAGCCCTAAGAAAAATCCTGAAGCAGCAAAATTACTCTGCTTGGTTTCTTTAAGCAGGCCTTTTAACTGCGTGCCACATTTCCCTTCCAGACATCACAACTTCTTTTTGTCTTTGGCCTCAGGTGAAGTACTTATTGATTTTTTTCATGCATGATTGCAAGTGGGTCAGCTCCAGCTAGTCTAATGCCTTTCCATGGCTCTTCTACTGCCGCAGCTCTTACTTTGCTCTTCCTCATGCTGTATGCTGCCTCCTCAGACCTGTGGAGATTAAATGCATGCTACGTTGCCAGCTGTTCTGAATGCTGACAAGTGCCTTCATTTGTTTGGAGGCAGAACACGCTCTCCATGTCTCTGCACAAGTTCAGTGGCGGGCTGATGCCAGGGGTCTCAAATGCTTCTGGAATTCAGTCTTGGCTCTGGGGACCTGTTTCTAACAGCATACTCTGGGTCTCAGTAAGTCTGAGTATGCTGTCACAGTAGGGCATTCATTCAGTAGAGGGTATGGTGAATAACAGCAGCAGTTATTAAGTACAATTTTCAGAGTAACCTCCATTTACCAGGTCAGGGCCCCAACAAATGAATAAAAATAACAGATATGAAGTAAATGTTTTCGTTTGAAAGATTGAGCTAATGCTCAACCCAGCATTCTTCCTTACAGTAGATATTGTCATTTAAGAGCACTATCCAATTTTATTTTGGAAGGATGTTCTGAACAAAGAATCTTCTTCAGCAGAGCTGCCTGGGAGCCATGGAGAGTTCAGCTGAGTTTCACTCTGTTCTGTTCCTGACAACCAATGCTCTCTAGCTGCTGCGCGGCAAATGTATACTGTCTACAGCATGGTACCTGGTGACTCCTAATGAAAATATACAGCTCACTCAAGCCTGTACAAACTTTTTGCAAATTAAAGAGAACATTCTTCTAGGATAAGGATTGATAATACTACACTTTTCCATAGAAAACACTGAGTTTACAGAAATTCTATGCTCTTGAGAAGTCAAAACTTTAAGACCATGCAAATAACCACTCAGGGTTTAGAAAGAAAAAGTCACAATCATGCACATTCCTCAGAAACTGTGTAATTTATTTCAACCTGTGAAGATGCACTGGTCATCTGCTTCATTTATTCTGCTGTAAATAGTTTCTGCTCTACAAACACTGCCATATGGAGCCCCATAAAAATGTAGAAAATTCTAGGCTAATGTGAAAGCTATGAACCTCTATTACTTTCCAAAAATTTAGAAATAGCATGCTAGATTTTTTAGAGATAAAATTAAACATAGAGTAGCCAATCCTTTGAAAGTATGCATGCTTACAGATAATGTGTCACTTCTTTAACCTTACAATTATAGAAATACCAGCCTTCTATCTTCTACTCTTTAGATAGGAAAACATTTCTCTTACGCATGACTTAGCAGTGTTCTTGGCTTGTAAAGAAATTTCATGAAAAGCACCGCCAATAAAGTCTAAACCTCCTGTACGATGTAGTAAATAAGACTGTTGTATCATATTTTACACATATATATTTAGGATTCTGGTCTTTTTCTGTGTTTTGATTACCATAGGTCTAAGTAAAAATCCCATCTGCTGAAGCCTCTGTATTCTACATCTAACTGGAGATAACCATGGTTACAATGCCAAGTGCTAAGCATGAAATTGCAGGCTTTAGATGCAGCAAAAATGATATATTGGCACTCTGGCATACACAGACACATCTGCACCAGATCCCGTATTTGTGTACTAAGAACAGACTGTTTACAAGATAAGGTGACTGACATTCTTAATTACAGATGCATACCTCTAGATAAAAGAAGATTATTATTTACATAACCTGATTGCTTACTCGAATATTACGCAGTGCTAGAGCTAATAAAAAGGCTTTAATAACTTTGAGACCAAGAGGTTTGGTTTGGGTTGGGGTTTTTTTTGGTTTTTTTGTGGAAGGCACGTGATATAGTTTCTTGCAAGAGAAATCTCTCCCAGTCTATCTATATATATATATAATTTCACATTAACTGGATACACATACATACACACCCACACTCTAGGAAAGGAGAAAGTGCAAGACATATTTGGCTATAGGACTTGAAGCAGAAAAAATTCTCAGAATTTTTCCCATCACTTGAGAGAGAGATTGTCATGCTGTAATTTAACACAGGTTTGTTATCCTATCACTTATAAATTCATTCTTTGGATGTGACATTTCTAAAAGAGAGGAGAAAAAAAAAAAAAGTAGAGAGCTAGGACCAGGATTGGTTTAGGTTATTTTCCCTAATTCTTTCCTGCAGCATTTTGCTAATGAGATACACAGTAAAATTACATCGCTCATGCATTATTTAACAACATGCCCTCTGGAATTTCTACAGCTTGAGCTTAGATGACTCATGAGCTTGAAATCAGGGCAGCTCTAGGCATTTTAAGTTTCAGAACATACAGAAACCGTGTACATGTTTTTCTACATCCATTATTTTTCATTAACTAGATTTTTTTTTTTTTAATTTGAACTAGTTGGGGAAATGAACATGTCCTTGGAATGACAGTTGCAGAAAAGTCACTTTCTGAACATGATGACTGATTTTCCACAGTAAGATGTGCTGTTCAGGTAAATTCCTGAAAGTTAGATACAGAAATCTTCACACTGGCAAAAATCACTATGATATAATGAATAAGAAATTTTGACTAAGAGAGAAAATTTGCCCAACTAGACCAGAAAATAACATGTCAAATATATATGTAATTGTGTTTACAGCATCAGAAGTTCACTTATTAATGCCCATCCTCTAAAACGTAGACATGTGTCAATAGTATGTTACTAGTACCTAACAGACAAACAGCAGTGAGTTTGCTACCACTAGCAGCCTCTAAGCTGTTGTTTTCCTGTTAGGTATGTTCTCCAGGGCAAGCTTGGATGCTTTATCAACTAAACTAGCTAGGAAGGACACATCTGAAGTAAATGGAAAAATTAGATTCCCCAGCTGGCAGTGTTTAAGTTTAGAATCTAACAAAACTGATAGTAAAAGGCAGCGTAACATTCAGTGAGGTGTCTGCCTCATAATCACATCTCTGATGATTCACCCACAAGCAGGAGGGGAGCTTGATAATGATTAGTGACACATGACAAGAGCAAAAAAAAAAATTAAAAATTAAGCACTACAGGTTGCCCTTACTCAGTGCAGTGTCAGAGCACGTTTTAGGCCCACGCTTTCCTTCCACAAAGTGGCCTGCAAAAAGGACGTTGATCCACTACAAGGAAATTTTGTTCTTGTAGTTCTGGTCATTGGGAAAGACTCCTCAGGAAACCATCCAAATGCAGGCTGCCATTAACTGCAAGGGGCAAAGACCCTTACAGAAGCAGGGCCAGGTTCTGCAGGGCACAGCTTCTTTTTTCTGCTGTCTGAAGTCTGAGTGTGCAATGGGTGCGGGGAATTGTGTAGCCTGATTCCTTCCATTAGCTACTATTCATGTTCACTGGGAGCTGTAGAGGGCAACAATAAAATTGTCATGAACCAGCTTGACGGTTTATTCATCCTCTGCTTAGCTGAGACTGTGAGCGTGTCCTTTGGCTGTGCCCTGAATATTAACCAAAGTGGGGCATGACATTATAATACATATATATGTGCATTTCTAACATCTGCAAGAACATGCACAGTCATACCCACACAGCAACACCATTTGTGGCATCAGATACTGAGCACAGCCCTTCGCTTTCAGGCACACTGATGTGACATGGAACCCACCTGATCAGCAGAGGAAGCCAGTTACGTAGGTGAAGGTCGGATGCTGGCCTCGAGACGGTTCAAACCAGAGAGTGCTCCCTTGGCGGGCTATCTCAATGGCTGCAGTATTACACAGGGAAGAAAAGGTGTCTTCTCAGGTAACCAAGACCTAAACCTGACAGACCTTTTCTCTTTACAGACAAACTTGAAGTGAAAAGGAAAGCAGAGAAGCCATAGAGAAGCTAGTATAACGTGTTTCTTGTGCTCCAAAGCCCCACTGACATGGGCAGCTGTGAGCTGCACACTTGGTTTTGGAGTAATTGAAGTCAAGGCGCACAGTGATCGTGTAACCTAGGAGGCCCCAAAGTACACATGCAGGACTTTCATTGGGATATTTTTCTTCCTGCAGGGAAAAAAAAAAAAAAAATTAGTCCTCCCCAGTGATTTCATGTTTACTTACTAAAAGATAGGCATCTCACATAGCCAAAAGGGTTACAGTGCCAAGGCTGTCTTGATTGGAGTAGCGGGAAGACATGGCCAAGGACAAGACTCTGTGACACAGCCAATCCCTTGTAGTTCTGTGCTTCTTTGATGAGGCAATGGTAATACCTAGCTTATTTTCCCTTCTAAAGTTCATTAAAATCATTATCTTCTTAACCTCTCACAGCTTCACTATGTCAGCATTGGCTTTGTCTTTATTATAATAAAACCAATGGGACTTTATCCTGCCATTTGTTTGTGTAGGATAGTTCATCCTGTTTACCTGTTCTGACAGTTGTTTTTCTGGCAGACTGTTCTTTCAGAGTTTATCCATCCAGCTGGACATTTGTACAGGGTCCAGCTCTCTGACTGAATTGTCATCGCCATGAGGCATTACTGCAATGTAAACAATACATAATCATTCATCCAACTCAAGGCCAAGGGGTGACTGCAAATACAAAATCAATATGACAAACAAAGAAGGAGCAGCAACGAGTAAAGCTGCAAAGACATATGTAAATGATTGCCAGACTCTTAAACCTCAATGAGATGCTTTCTTATGAGGCACTGAAGTTGTGTGTATATAGGATGACAGAAGGCTGTAGACTCCAGAGCAATAGAAACCCCAGAGTACTGGCAGATCAACAAGAAATAATTAGAGAGAAATATGCAAGTTAAATGAAAAAAAAAATCCAGATTACTCCAAGCTGTGCTTATAGAGAGAAATACATATGCTTTCAGAATTTTAAATAGACACATGAAAAGATCTGTTTTCCTATAGTAAATTACCAAAAAAAAAAATGGAAGCAGTTTCTATCTTCTCATGCTTCTGGACCTTTGACAGAGCCAGTGACAGACTGGTGACACAACTGAGTGGGTACGAAGATCTGGAATTGCTGCCATCCTAGCCTAGCGTAGTCTAACCCCAACACTAAGTATTGGCCAGGATTCACACTGTACCACAACTTTTCCCAAAGGCTACAACCGCACAGTGAGATCCTAGAGCAGAATAGATGAGCTTTTCATACAAATGCCACTAAGGAAGACACATTTCTGACGAAGGCAGAACCAGTGTAGCCAGTTCTGCAGTCCCTCTCAGGGAGCACTGCCTTAGGCATGTCAGATGCAGGCTGCAGGCAGGCAGGCAGGATTTGTTGCATGTAGTGTGTAGGTTAGGACCACATTCAAGAATTAACATATTACCATTTGTCTTCTTTAAGTCCTTCTCCTGTAGCCATAGTTTCTGTTCTGGTGACTCTCTGATATCTTTCTTGACTTCTCACACCATTTTACAGTGACATAATAGCTAGGCAGACTCTCAGTAACCCAGGAGTAAGTTTTTTTCATAAGGATATCCATAGATTTCCTATTAGTACAGAAGAAAACACCTTTATTATTCAGCAATATGCATTATCTGCAGACACAGACAAGTAGAAGTTTACATCAAATTTTTTATTTGCTGAATACCTCCGTATCTGAGCTCTGCCACTCCCCCTCCCACTGCAATTCACATCGCCCCATGATCCCCCCATCACTGACAAGGGCCCAGGAACACGAGGAATTTGCTGGATTCACAGCCACCTTGGAAGGGAACCCACACACTGGAATTATCTGTGGATTGCTTCTTAGGAATGGTATTTTAAAGGGGCACATGTAATACAAACCTCTCAGGGGTAACTCAGAACGTAGCAACTCTGTGGTGCCAAAATACACCTTTCTCAGTGCAATTTAAGTGGGATAAACACACAGTCTTTTGGATCACAACCTTGTCTTCCTTTTTTCTCTTAACATGACTATCTTCCTTTACCACCTCCACATCCACTCTCTTCTCTTCTGGATAACTTGACTCCAAATAGCCCCCAAAATTTAGCTATGTTGCATATTTCATATAACATATCTTAAAAGCCATCCCTCCTTCTGGTGAGTTGCTTTCTCACACACAATCTCACTCTTTGTCCAAATATTGCTCATCATGTTTCCACTTTCCAGCCCCTTTGCTTCTCAAGAAGCCAGCCAAGGTCCAAGCACCAGAGGATCTCATCTTTCCTCCAATCTACCGGTGTCACATTTTTCACATGTGAACTCCAGACCACTTCTCCTTGGGGCTGCATGGCTCTGCTCCTGTCTCTTTCTTCTTACCCTGAGCGTTGTTAGAGCATTGCATGAGTTGCAAAGGTTGAGACTTACCTCTTTCACATGCAATTATAAATTACAGGCCCTGAGAGAAAATGGAATTTTGATAGTGTAACATAGTGGATACAAAAACTCTATATCCAGTTTCTTGCTGTGGCAGAAGAAGTCCCAGATATTCCCAGGTTACGTGAACAATATCACACCTTGCTTTTCAGGTCAGCATCTATACTGGATGCATGTGCTCATCCTAAATGGGAAGAGTAACCAGACAGGGAGGGGATATGGAGAAGATTGCAGGGAGATTGCCTGCAATGAAAGTGTGACAAGGGGAAATCTTGCAAGAGAACTCCTTCTAACAGAGTTAGATTTTTTTTAAACTATGTCACAGGACCACTACTAAGTGGTTTTTCTGTCTTTTTCTTTCCCCTCCTCTTTTTTCTTCTTCTACTCTATCCTTAAAACTCACCGGTAATTATAAGGTCTATTTATTTTTTTTTAATTTTTTTTGCACCAGATTCTAGACATGTAACAAAACATTGCTAGGCAAACACATAACAAAATTATAGTGCCTGTCTTCAGAAGCTTATCTTCTGCAAGTTTTAAAGAAAAAAGCCAATAGATACCAAAAAAGCAAGATATCTACTGTCAACATTGTAAGCAAAAGTCTCAGCCCAGAAACAGACACATTTTTTTTACAATGTTTTCCAGGGCATCACTGCCAGGTAACATTTAAAGAGACTTTAAGGAACTTCTTTACCTATCTTTATAAGGAGGTCTTTCAAATGACAGGTAAAATAGGAGAGAGCAGAAAAATGCTTGTCTGAAAAGGTAACTAGTCAATGACAGTAGCTGATATTCTAGGCTGGTGAAAGGTAGGGGCTGACCTCCCAGTACTGTCTAGGAGATGATAGATTGGATGTGGATAGGCCATGAAGGCTTTTGGATTTGAGGATTCATGTCACATCCATCAACTAGTATTAAAGCATCTTCCCTCTTCAGCTCTGCCTGTATTCTTGATCATTTACACTGTTTTATCTGTTTAAATTAGGTTGTTAGCTCCTACAGATCTTACCACGTTTGCAAATCTTTATGGACACCTTTGATACCATATAAAGTATAAATAATGTTAAAATACCAAACTGTTTAATTTTTTTATCACTGTAAGTGCTTCCTTCAGGTCATATTATGAGTACCTCCATTCCACAATGCTTAATCCTGATTGTATAGGAAATCAATAAATAAAAATATTATCTGGAATAATTTTCAGTTGAAAAAGTTATCAACATGATTAAAAGCAGTAAACTGAAGTTTTCTGGCTTTCATGGTTCTGAGATATGTTTCTTAAAAACTGGCCTATTTTTCTAAAAAAAAAAAAAAAATCCCACAAAATTATTTTCTTGATCCCTGTTACATGTGCATGTCTTTGTGAAAAAATAGCTAGGTAGAAAAGTAACTTCTCCTTCATTGAAGGGAGAAACTGTTTGGTTTGCTTTATGTATTCAATGATTATTCTCCATTTGCGAAGTGGTGTGGTGCAAGTGGCCCTTCAGGACACTCTAGGTTTTTAAATGACACCGATACCAGGGATTTCCATTTTTTATTTATGTGAAAAAAGTTTCACCAGTTTTAATATTTCCATTGGTTAAGGTGCATCTACTTCCATTGACTTTTCAACAAAGTTCAGGATTAATTTTAACATTTTTTCTCTTTGATCAATGGCCAAGTGCCAGATATAGATTTTGGCAGGAAGCAGCTGAGCCAATTTATTACTTCCTCATGGTCAGCTCTGTTCTGTGGAACTTCACAACCTCTACTGTTAAACCAGTTCACCCTGAATGAAGGGTTTCTCCTCCTTCATTAAATGAATCAGAACTGTTTGGAGTAAATGGCTATGGCAAGGTTATTTTTCCTGCCCTCTCCTGAAAAGGTGAGATTTCACCTGCATGATCCCATTCTGCGCCTTGCCATGTGTATACTTATCCACTTTTCCTCTTCCATTTCTCCCAGGAAAGCATGCACCATGCCCAAAAGGGTGTGGAGTCCTCTTCCATAGTTCAACAAATTAGAGAAACACTGGAAAATACTATCTTTTATGTGTTCAGTCTTCTTGCACCACACAAGCTGTTTAAGGATTTACTCTAAGCAAAATGAAAATAATCCATGAGGATGTAAGTTTTTTGCACTCTTGAAAAAACAAAGGAAGACCCTACAACAGTTATCTGGTTAAGCAGAGAAAAATCAGGAAATCTAGCTGGCTGAATTTCCATTGGATCAGCAAAAAAAGGGGGGGGAGGGCATGGAGAAAAGAAAAAAATATTTTGTCCAATTGGTTTCCCATCCCCTCTTCGCAGCAAATAACTGCTTGTTCATCGTAAAATATTGTTCTGAACTCAGTTATGGAGTTGAGAGACTTTTTGTCCCTTAAAATAGCGGACTGAGCTTTTTTCCTCTTTTCTTCTTTGTATGCCCTAGTGGGCCTTATATTTAACATACATGTACATTGATTATAAACAGATCAAAAGACTTGTGTTTTTTATGGGGAAATATTTGCTAACCAATCAATACAGGCTTTCAGATTTATGATTCTGTTTTATACAGTAAAAGAATCTTTAATGTTTGGGCTGGGTAGATTCCTCTATTGGTATTACACATTATACATTAAAGTCGACTAACAGGACAGGTTTTTTGCAAATACAGAGACAGAAAGGCTCATGACAAATGGGAAAAAAGTCAGCAAAGTTTTGGTTTCTTTGATCTGCTCTGGTTCAAAGACTTTTGTGAATAGTATTCAATCAATAGATTGACTAAAATATATTAACATAATATTCAAGAAGCATGTTATTCAAGTTGGTATGTCATTAAACCCAAATTGTTATCACAAATCAAAAATCCTGGACTTTCAGTAACTCATTTTAAAGCAACCTTATCTACTGGGAATGTTTTTTTAATTTTATTCAGCAATTACCTAAGATTATTACACATATACAACTATGGGAGAATCCTTCAATTTTTCAAAAAATATATTCTATGCAGCATGTCTAAATATTTTGAGTAATGCCACAAATGCACTTTAATCCTCAGTAACCTGATGTTTAATTTTCATCTCACTTACAATGATGTAAATCAAGAGAAAACCAAGTGTAGTCAGAATGAAATTACACGCAAGCATACATTATGTGTCAAGGTCACTTATAAGCCTGTAAAAAAAAGAAACCTCAAAGCTATTGTCCAAAATTCTCTTGGGAAAAAATTTAATAGAAATATTTCAGAGAGATGTATTCCTCTGGATTTTTACACTCCCCTATATTTAAACAACTTTAGACTTATACTAAAAGAGCTTGGAACCTGTTCCCCACTAAAAAAAAATTAAAATTAGAAACAAGAATGTTGTCCCTGTTCTTGTTCAGGTCAATCAATGCCAAAAGTGACCAAAGCAGGTTGTCAGGCAGTCTAGGTTGTCTCAGCTAAGCCATACACTGCAAACATGAAACACTGAACACAGACCTTTGGGAAGTGTATATGAAAGTTATCCAAACTGCAGACCAATAGGAACATCAGCAGCACCCTTGCTGGTCTTCAAATTGTAAATAGCACTGCAGTAATAAAAGTTTGAGGATAGACTATAGGGATTGATTTGCCACATAGCTTATGTTTGGCTATTCCACCATGAATTATTAGGTGCTCCTTACTTCATCCAAATCATTCATGCACACACACCACGGACTTTTTTGCAGGTACAAGCATGCAGCTTTCTGAGGAGTATCCCACGGTACTCTGTCCTGGTGGTGCAGCGATGCATCGTGGGCTGTTCTGGTAGCACAGTGCTCACATTCATAGCAGAGCTTTCTTGAAACCGCTAGAACAAAGTGATTTATTTCCAAGATTCACCTCTTTCTCAGCATGAAGACAAGAGGGATCCATCCTATAGTGCTGGCAGTCATTGACTCATGCAAGATACATAGCTGATGTTTCAATACTAGTCACTCTCCTTTCAGTGGCATGTTCTGGCAGGTGTGAAGGAACCCCAAAATGAAGAGCCCATTGCAATGAACATTTTCGTGGGGCTAAAGGAACAGCATAATGCAGGAGAGCTTGCAGTGGACAGGTTAGCAATTGTCTTTATACCTCTGCAGGAAAATCAGTTCTTCAGTTGAAGAACATCAGGCTGAGACAGGAGTCCAGTAAGCAGGGGAAAGAGTTATTCAGAAAGGCTAAAGACTGATCAGAAATTATCTGAAGATGAGCACTGTAGTAAGTTGAAAGAACAGATAAACTGTAATGCCTGTGTATTCATCATTCTGTTTTGGGAAACCAACTCCTACCAAGCATTCTGAGCATGACTTTTATTTATGCCTCCCTGTTATAAATACACCTGGCCAGAACTACAGCTGGCATAAATCAGCTTGACTTCAGTGGAACAATACCAAATTACAGCAAGTGAAGATCTGGCCCCATGGAAATATTGTATGCCCCTTTTGTGACATTCTGCTGGTTCTGAAATCAATACTTCATTTATCTTCTGTCCCTGGTACAATACCACTCCTGCTGTAATTGTGTTGCTTTGAGCCTGCTGGACGTAACAGCATTATGCAACTGAGGCATATTTTCATTTGCCAGAGAGCACTCATTTTTCAAAGCAGTTCTCCAAAAGCTTTTATTTGTTCCATCCTCCACTTAATATTCTTCCAGTTTCCTCTCACAAGCAAGTTGGTCCCATCAAAGGTAGCAGAGGTCTGAGACCTGACCCTGCTCTATTCCCTAGCTGACACATCTTCATTTTCACATGCGGTGTCTAATTTCAAACAGCTGTTTATCCATTCCCATGTCCTACCCTGTGTCACTGTTTCAATAGGCAAAGTCAAATGCTGCCACTTATCCTTCACATTTATTCTGTACTAATCAGAAAGAGTATATGCACAGGATTCAGTCTGCCAATAAATAAAAAGCAATGACAATCACATATACAAAAAAAAGAATGATGTTTAAAGCCAGGAGCATACTTACTCTTTGGGCTACACTGATATCACTGATGATGATACTGAACACAGAATCCGGTAAAGAGAATTGGGAAGATAAAAGACCTAAGTAAATATTAGTACAGTTAAAAGCATAGGAACAGATTAATACTAACGAAGGAACTGACAGTGTATATTAATGGAGGAACTGATAATATATCATTCATCTCAGGAAAAGTGTCCCCACTACCTCCTTTTGAAAGACATTTTAACACTGAATAAAGAATAACCCCTAATAGCTCACTTACAAGCTCTGAGTCACCTTCCATAATGCATCTACCTCCATCTGCCATTTTTTAAGTGATTTTAGGATTCTACCTTTTTCCTCATAGCTGTATGTAAGTTTAGGTGTCACATGAATATCCTATTGTAATGTTAGACTTTTAGCCATTGAGAACTTTGCATATTCCTGTTCCTCTTCCAAATTTTTTAATTCTTCTTACCATGAGTGTGAAGGGTAGGAGACATAAATAAGCCACAAAGTAAGGCTAGGGGACTGGTATCAGTAAAGCCAAAAAGGACAATTATTTAGGCAAATCAGGAAAGAATAAGAGCTCTAGCCCACCTGTATATCTGCCAAAGTACTAAATCTTGTATAGGTACATGCAATAAAGTATAACCACTAAATAAAGTTTTTCTAAATGCTATTTATACAAAAGCCCTTTCACAGATACACTTAAATTAGCCAGAAAGGGATCTGAATGTCCAATTAACAGCTACAACTACAGTCATGATCTATTTTGTGCAAATGTCTGTCACTGTGGTGACACAGAATTACAGATTAATAAATCTGACGTATCTGATGCATTTTTCATGAGCTACAATACTGTTAATGAAAGTTGGGGGAGATGTCTCCTGTTCTGTGAAATACCTAGAGGGAGTTCCTCTTAGTGTTCTGCAAGCGTGTTATTAACCCTAAAATATCCCAGTGCTCTGAAGCACCACGCACTGGAACTATCACTATGTGGTTACCTACATGCCAGCCTGGAGCATTCACTGATATACTTTTCTTCTCAAAAAGGAAACTAAATCATTTCTGCTATCATCTAAGTCATGCTCGAAGTAAGAAGGGAATTTTGCTGTTCTACTTTGTCTTATTTCATTCTGAGCAGCTTCCTTTTCTCATCCTTCGGAGACTGATGTCTTATCTGGAACAAGATGCCAAGAGGTTGCATGCTCCATCCAAGACTTAGCTGGACAAGGCTCTGAGAAACCTCATCCCTCGTTGAAATTGGCCCTGCTTTGAGATGGTAGTTGGACTAGGGGACACCTACTCCCCAAAGGTCCCTTCCAAACTTAATTTTTTTGATCCTGTGTATTTTCTACATCAACACTATCAGTTTGTGAGTCACCGGTACGGATGAACATACTTTGCAGAAAATAGCATTTCAGAAGGTTTTGTTCACTTTATGCAAGCATGTCCTTTCTCTCCAGCTCTCAGACATTTTAGACAATTTTAGACTGAATTATCTTAGCTTCGAGTACTCTATATAACTGCCATAATGGCTTCCACTACTGATGAATTTTTCAGTTAGTAAGTTCAAACATGTACCTGTTGCAGACAACAGACTCTACATGCTCTACAATGTGAGTAGCTATATTAGTCTGCCTTTTCTACAGCCCAGTGTTTCTGTTCATGGAATTATTACCCCAGTAGGCCTTTGTTTAATAATATCTTGGTAGATGTTACAGGCGGTGTTGACTTTTCATTGAAGTGAGGCAGAGTTATGTTAAAATTCTGCTGATGCTTCAAATTTACATATTCATACTACCCAATATAAATAACATCCTTTATCATTACTAAAGATCTTGGGTATTCCATGCTAAAGCAATCACTTACAAAATCTACTTTTTTGTGTGATATCTGTTTCCTTACAGTCCATATACATGGGTCGGGGCAATCCCAAGCACAAATACAGGCTGGGCTGAGAATGGATTGAGAGCAGCCCTGAGGAGAAGGACTTGGCTGACAAGACGACCCAGAAATGTGCATTTGCAGCCCAGAAAGCCAACCATATTCTGGGCTGCATCAAAAGAAGCATGACCAGCAGGTCGAGGGAGGTGATTCTCCCCCTCTGCTCCACTTTCGTGAAACTACACCTGGAGTACTGCGTTCAGCTGTGGGCCTCCCAACACAAGAAGGTCATGGACCTGTTGGAGCAAGTCCAGAGGAGGGCCACAAAAATGATCAGAGGGCTGGAGCACCTCTCCTATGAAGACAGGCTGAGAGAGTTGGGGTTGTTCAGCCTGGAGAAGAGAAGGCTCTGGGGAGACCTTAGAGCAGCCTTCCTGTACCTAACGGGGCCTAAAAGAAAACCAGAGAGGGACTTATTGCAAGGGCATGTAGTGATAGGACAAGGGGTAATGGCTTTAAACTGAAAGAGGGTAGATTTAGATTAGATGTAAGGAAGAAGTTCTTCACTGTGGGGGTGGTGAGGCACTGGAACAGGTTGTGCAGAGAGGTTGTGGCTGGCCCATCCCTGGAAGTGTTCAAGGCCAGGTTGGATGGGGCTTTGAGCAACCTGGTCTAGTGGACAGTGTCCCTGCCCATGGCAAGAGGTTGGGACTAGATGACGTCTAAGGTCCCTTCCAACCCAAACCATTCTATGATTCTATGATATACCAACAACTATTATAAAATATTTTACTTCCCTGTAATTCCTAGTTAGTCTATGCCTGCATCTTTCCAAGGCCAAGCACCATAAATTCATTGGAAAGTTGCTGTTTATTCTGTCCTAGCTTATGGACTTTGACACATGCTGGAGAATGCATTAAACCTGGACCATGCTTTAGCATGAATATGGTTCAATTGTATACAGTTTACCATTTCAAGATCCACAGGTTTTGGTATTCTTTTTTAAATTTCCTTATAAAAGCACCATTTTAAATATTCATTCTTTACTTATGCACACAATATTCATAAGCAGAGCTGTTCAAAATGTACTCTGAAAAAAAAAAAGCTGAAAACATAGTTTTGAAGCAATAAAACTGTTGTTGATATTATTTGATTAATAGTCTCAGGCAGAAAATAGAGGGATTAGAAGTGGAAAAAACAAAATATCTCATTTCAGTTTTGACAAACAGAAATATATAAGTGCATTTTAAAAAGAAAATAAGGATTGAGTATGTTCAGTAGACCCCAAGAAATTTTATGTACATACATTTCTGAAAGGCCACTGAATCAAAAGATCTATTATTTGCACAAGTCTACTCATGAATACTAAGTGCCAGATCTTCCTTTTTATTTTACCCTTTCTTTCCTTCAAATGCTTGAAGTAAGATATCTTCTTGGGTGTGTCTATTTGTCAGTCTTTCTATATCAAAATAATTCTGCCTGATATATTCAACTATATGGTGTTTTTCTTGTTGCTATACACTGAAGATTTCATAAACAGGACTTTCAGCAGGCACTGCTACTCTAGACAAAGAGACTGCCATGGGCATCAGATATCCTAATCTGTATTATGCAGCCAAGTAATATTTTGGGATTTTCAACAACATCACGTAGCCTTTTCAAAACTCAGAACAAACACATTTTGAAACCAGATTTGATAGATTTGTTGTCCATGTGAGCTGTAAGTCAAACCTGGTGTTCAAAAAGGCTACATAAACACAGTTTTGCTCTACTGAAATGCCTAAAGGCAAACACTTAAGGCTTGCTAGTTGGTAAAACATTGCTCCCACTTTCTATTCACCAGCTTTGCAGTTTTCTCATCTCAGATGTGTTCAGTATTTCAGAACAAGGTAGTCAGACACTAACTTAGATTTCATGGAATTGTACACATGTTTCAGGACAGATCCAGGCAATCCCTTGAGGGACCTCATTGCCCAGAAAAAGTGCAACATTCAGCTATGCATCACTGATGGTTAATTCTGTTTATTCCATAGAAAGAAAATGTCTAAAATCACCCAAGTTCTCCTAACATCTCATTAAAGTACTCATTTGTTAGAAGCTAACTCGTATAAAGCATCATATAGAGACAATGACTTCTTTTGCTTTTTGACATTTAAGAGTCCTTTGAGAAAGTCTACTAAGCAGTAATACTGTATTTGAAACATGGGCTTTTTGATGTGGTTAGAATCAAGATGTTCAAAGGAGTCTCCAATATTAAGATGTTACCTGCAACTATCCTAACAACTTCAAATACTTTGTATTGTTAATATTCTCCTGGTTTGGAAAAAAATACCAAAGCCACATATACCTACTTTTTTATGTCCTATCACAGAGACAATTAAGGTTCTTTTCTTCAAATTTTACCTGCCAGATACTTCTTTGTCCTTAGATTTTTGCTTTCATACACCTGATGTTACCAAACTAGGAGGTGCTGTTGACTCTCTTGAGGGACAAGAGATCTTGCAGAGGGATCTAAATGGATTGGAGCATTGGGCAATGATTAATGGGATGAAATTTAACAAGTCCAAATGCCAGATTGTGCACCTAGGACAGAGTAACGCCGGGCACAGGTATAAACTGGGAGAGGAGTGGCTGGGAAGCAGCCCTGCAGAAAGGGATCTGGGGGTGCTGGCCGACAGCAGGCTCAGTCTGAGTCAGCAGCGTGCCCTGGCAGCCAAGAGGGCAAACCGCATCCTGGGGTGCATCAAACACAGCATAACCAGCCCATCAAAAGAGATTATTATCCCGCTGTATTCAGCGGTGGTGCGGCCTCGCCTTGAGTACTGTGTGCAGTTCTGGGCCCCACAATTTAAGAAGGATGTGAACGTCCTTGAATGCATCCAGAGGAGGGCAACAAAGCTGGTGAAAGGCCTGGAAGGAATGTCCTATGAGAAATGGCTAAGGACTTTGGGCTTGTCTAGTTTGGAGAAAAGGAGGTTGAGGGGCGACCTCATTGCTCTCTACAGCTTTCTGAGGAGGGGACGGGGAGAGGGAGGTGCTGACCTCTTCTCCCAGGTATCCAGTGATAGGGGATGTGGAATGGTTCAAAGCTGCACCAGGGGAGGTTTAGACTGGACTTCCATTAGGAAGCATTTCTTTACCAAGAGGGTGGTCAAACACTGGAACAGGCTTCCTTCAGAGGTGGTCGATGCCCCAAGCCTGTCAGTGTTTAAGAGGCATTTGGACAATGCCCTTAACAGCGTGCCTTAATTTTTGGTCATCCCTGAAGTACTCAGGCAGTTGGACTAGATGATTGTTGTATGTCCCTTTCAACTGAAATATTCTATTCTATTCTATCCAGTGAAAATCTATCAATTCACAAAATATGATGTAAGAAGCCATTTTTTCAGTTTACCTTTTTTTTCTTGCTAGCACACTAAGAACATTCTTAATATTCATCGTAAATCCATCATAGTCAAGCAAAAAGCATGGAGTTAAAACACAAAGTATCAAGTACTTCAGATGTTCCCTCAGAATACCAGATACATAGCAAATATCTGGCAACATGTGAATAGTAATGCGGAAATCCAAACAACTTATGGTTAGCTTCCTGACAGCTGGCAGAGAGGCAAGTTGAATGTTTATATTCCCTCATTTTCAGTTCAATGAGTTAGAGGGAAATCTGAGACCTAATACCTAAGAAGAATAAAACTCAAAAGATTTCTGGGCTGCCTGACGCTTTTAGGTTGCCTGCACTTTGAGTGATTTCCATCTACCCAGTGAATATGAATTTTCTCACGCCTCCTTCAGGTGAGCACTGACTATTCAGAGGAGCTTTGTTGTATGCTATAGAAAATCTTCACAATTCTGTGTCAGAACTTCAGGGAAAAGCTTGTAAAAGGATGTTAGGCTAAGCAGATCCTTCAAATTACTTGCTCAAGAAGAAAATCTCAAATGAAGCAAAGGCTCAATCAGAAATGGGTATGAGCACAGTAAAAATGGAAAGGAAAACACAGCCATTTTAAATTGCCATTTAATTACAGAAGTCAAAAGAATTTTCATAGTATTCTTTAAAGAACATCCGTTGTCTCTGGTTAGTTTAGATATGCCAGAATAACAATATGTTTTCACTGCACTCGACCACAGCCCAGGTGGCATTTGTGGACTGTTTACAGCAGAGAAAAGGTAACCTTCTTGGCAAGGATTGGACATGTGGAGGTTTGGAGACTTAAAGCACAAGAGCGGAGTGGTCTTTGACTTTGAGATGTCAAATACAAAGCAGGGATGGTAAACAGAATACTACAAGAGGTTTCCATTAAAGGTTTTATGTTACCTATGATATTCAGGAATTATATTTAGCTGAAGGAGGCTGAAAATGGGCATCTCATTCCTTATGGTTAGCTCTAGATCTAGACAGTCTTACAGTACTGCTTGTGCAGTTTGGTTTAGGACTGAGGCAAAGCTGCACTGTATACAGCAGAGAAAAAAGACTGCACATGGCATATATGAACCAGTCCACTCTCCACACCATTAGTAATGAGAACTGAGCAGAGTGAATAACATTATTACCTACACCCACTTCAGAGACCTGGGGGTTATTGTAAGGGTATGTGGAAGTGTGGAAGTGTGACTGAGGTACTGGATACAGGTAAGAAGTTCTAGTGAATGATCCCAGCTGAGGCAGGGGAAACTGTCCATGCAATTTCTACAATCTGGCACCTGGGGACAATCTGATGCACTGCTTTTTTTGTACCTTGTGAGGCTGAGACTTTGTTAAAAGTTAGCATAACACTGAGGAGACTGTCACATTTTAGAGTAAGTCCCATACCTTTCCCCAGAGCAGAGAGCCTGTAACTGAGTTTTGAAGGTTGCAGCAGACAGTGTGGTGAGGGAGATGACCAACAAAAGTAAAACATGTGTGGACTGAGAGGCCACTAAACTTGCAATGAGCCAGTACCAGTGGGTGCGAACGGGGAAGAAGCTGAAGACAACCCCCTTTAAATAGGTCGTAAAGAGTGAAAAGGGCATGATAACCTATACTGCACAAGTTACTGCCAGATGGCTCCCAGATGAGTGAAGTTAATAAAGTTTTAGGCTAATTAAACCATATCCCCTGTGCTTTGTCATTCTTTCTGCATGTCCAGCACAATGAATAATTTAAAATGAGACTGCAAAATAGAGCTGTTTAACTAGCCTTTTAATCCTTTTTCTCATTAGTAGCACCAATAGCTCTTTCGTTTCTCTTTACCTCCCTTCTAACACTATTTAAAGCACATTTGTGGTTTCCAGGTAGCTTTGCAGTTGATGGCCAAATGGGACTGCCATTTCAGCTATTACAGTATTAGTATCTCTTCCTAGAAGTTCGTCTTTTGATATGTGTAGTCAGCAGGATGGTCATTGGGGACCATGTTTGAATGAATGTTGTTCCACTATAAATATATATATATGTATAATCAAGCTATATTTAAGCACGCTGATTTCGTATCCTGTGTAGAATTCCCACCACTCATTTTACATGCTTCTCTTTCTAGTGGGACAACCAGATGCACTAAATGAACATAAAAGTCATCCATCTTACTGAAAATGCAGTTTAAAGAAGGAGATATTTAAGCAGATTTAATGTCCAGGAGGAAGAGCTGTACACAGAAATCTCCTTTTTATCTCCAGAACCTGTACAATGCAGATAACAGCAGTGAAAACTTCATGTCTGCAGAGAGCTGAGTCAGAAAGTTTAGCGTCTATAAAGTTGTTTTTAACCTGTGGCCCAGAGACCTCTACCAGACTGTGAACAATTTTTAATGAGTCCATGAAGGGTAAGCAAAGAAGAGAAAGTTCCTCTTGTCAGGAGGCTTCGATTCAGTCCACATATCTGTGTTTCTGCTGGAAAATGTTTGGGGATCTGTAAATCCAGAAAATAAAAAATACCTGCTCTAGGCCAATTTAGTGTGTCACTTGCCTGCTGGGATGATCAAGAAAGGTCATGCTGGTGACTGCTATTGAAATATAGACACATTCTCTGAACAAAAGACTGATCCATCTCATCTGTAGGACAAAACTGCTATTGGGTCTGAATAGTCACTGCCATTGTTACCAGTCATTATCAATATGAATGAATCTGAGATGGAGGAAATAATATTAGCTTCATCCCTACAAATGAGAAGACACAGAACAGAAGAATGGATCCAAACTGTGAACTACGTCATGATTTTTCAAAGCAATTTAACATTATATAGGATATTTAAATGTTCAAACTGCAGTTCACATTACTTTCAATTGCACTGGAGACACTTGGCACTTCTGCAGATTAGCCCTTGGGATATAGAGTCAAACATCCAGAAACCAAATACTACACAATAACTGAAAAGGGGTTTTTTAATGTCTTGATTAATTGAAAGTGTCAACTGACAAAGCTGGGAAAAAAAATCCAAATTTTCAGAGCACCATTCAGTTGATTTAACTAACTGCTATTCCTTCGCTTCCTGCAGTAGGTGTTCTAATTTTGAGGGACTAGACAGGCCTAAAAGGTCAAAGGTACAAAATGACCATATGACAGTACAGCATTAGATTGTTGAATAATGCTCAAGTAATGAACACAGAGGCCTTAGAGTACTTGTTTACCAAGGATTTTCTTTTTAATAAATAGTATCTCTTATTCCCTTATTTTTACTGTAAAGAGTTTTTAGAAAGAAAAATTCCTGCTTGATAAATTTATAGAAATACTATTCTCTATTGGGAAAACAAAAGAAATAAGTTCTGTTATTTCTAGAAGGAAGGACAAGAAAAACACACACAGAAGAGGAAAGAAAAGAGAAAAAAAATGTTTTCAGTCGGAGCTGCAGACTCCTACTTGCAAACTCACTGTTAGAGAAAGGCAAACACATCAAACAGCCTTATCAGGCCCTTCAAGACCTGGCAGATGCCAGAGTCATGTTCTTTAAGTCAGTGCTGTTAGCTGCCCTTCTGGTCATGGGTCACAGTACAGTCACAAAAGATGAAATCTTAGCTAGTTAAATCAGCCTCTGTATTTAAACAGGAGGCAAAAGAATAAAATAGGAAAGAGGAAAACAACCCTGAGAAGGCAAAGGAAGCATAAGAGAACTGTGAAAAGAAAAAAAATAAAAATCCTCTTTTTGTTCTTGTTGTTCATAATTAAGTCTAATTAGAATCTTACAATTGTTTTAGATTGATTTCTAACCCCACCTTCATTTTGAACACCAGTTCTAATGTTACCTCAGGCTCTGGATGACATTAGGAAGCATAGTTTGTTTTCGCTGTTTGTTATATTAACTTGTTTGTACTGCAGAAAGTTTGGATTACAAGATTCTGCACAATTTGTGGGCATTTGTGACTATTTCCAGCTTACGCAAAATAAATACATAAAGTGGGCGATTAGCATCCTGCAAACAAGACTCTCCTTTACCAAACAGAACTGCAGAATTTCATGGAGACATGCCTTCTGCACAATGAATGACACTGGGATGTTATGGAAAAATAATGGTTGATCATGCAGTGAAACCCCATGAGACAATGCTTGTGCTGAATCCCAGCTGCCATGATCCCAGCCCCACAATGAGTCTCCCAGGATTCCTCAGGCTGTTCCTATCTCAAGGTCCTTGCCTAAACACCCTGATTCTCCTAGCTGCCTGTCTCCAAATACTCACTTGGGCAATCCCATATCTATTTGTTGCAGGTCTCTCCCTGATCTGTCACATTTTGCCCCTTCTCTTCCCTTGGCCCAGTTCACATACACACTCCTTGGCCATTTTCCTGACAAGCCCGATATACCTTCCCAGGAGTCCACCTTCCAAAATCTGGGTCTCTGTCCTCAACCCTTGGTCGAGCAGATTTTTATGGGAAGCAAAAGACACATACCTCATATGCTGCAGTCTTTCTGCTCCTTCCTCATCTCTTCCTGTTCCTCCAAATAAAAGATATTTGAGTATTTCAAATCAAAGCTTCTAAATCATATGGACAAAACAACCTATTTTCCCCCAGCATCATTCTCAGAAAAGCTTGAAACATCACAATGCAAAGATTCAGCTGGAGGCAGAAGCTGGCATGGAAAAGTTCATCACAGCTACAGTCTGGCTGAGTTATAAGTAACTGAAAAAAAGCATGTATCAAGGACAATGATTGGCAACCTCAGTAATAAGCAATGCTACTTAGTTTTGCCTAAAATATGAATGCTCCTCACAAAGAAAGAAAACAAAAATTGTAAAAAATAAGTAAGAAATTCTAAAGATGTTGTCATACAAATATGGAGAAATGAGACTGAAAACAGCAGCTGCTGTACATTAATATGCAAAGCCACTTTTACAATATTAGACATACAAAAGAAAAAAACCTTCCTGTGATTGCTTGCAAACCTGCACACTGGAGCAGTGAGTCTGTCAATCATCTAACTCAGATGGCCAGGGGCCTTTGGATTATGGGTGTCAGGCATGCCACCTACTATCCAGCTCCAGATGTATCCTCCCTCCAGGTCAGGACAAGACTGACATGCAGCAATCTTCTCCCCACAGGTCCCTCCTTCTAGTGGGAGGGAGGCTGAAGGGGGTTCACTATCACATTCCCTCCGGTCTAGATGGTGGATGTACCAGGATGGCTAAATATTACCATTGGGTATGTCTGCTCACCATACTTCATTTTTTCTAGCTTTCACCACCTAAACTGGACCCAATTTCAATAATAGGCATTATCACAAGCAAGTTTCAAGGGCAAGTGGCGAGGAGGAAGCTCAAAGCCTTCACCTGCTGATGACCCGGAGGTTTGCACAGCGACCTCCTCCTTTCCTAGGTGTTCAGCTCTCTTGTAGTCCAACACCTGGTTTGGTGTGACCCTGCTGTGCAGCCTTGGCTCTGACCTCTGAGGAGACAGCTAAGTGTGAGGGAGAGCTGTGGAGGTGCCTGATGCCCAGGGCTGGAGCTGCCCCGGCTGCCCCCTGCTCTTGGCTGGGGAGGTGGGAGCCACTGGCCCCCACAGCACTGTGACAACCCCAAGGGCTCAAGAGGTAAAAAAGGGATGTGAAAAGGCAAAAAATCCTAAAGAAAAAATCAGGGAATTGTAGATGGTGACTCAACAAAGCTATTTCAGGGAGCAGTAGGCATGGATCCCTCTGCACCTGGTCAGCAAAAACACATCACGCCCCTTATGCAGAGTGGCGAAGCTTAGCCTAACAGCTCACTAACTCCAGCTCCCCGTTATGTGTGTTACCTGCAATATCTGCTTCACTCTTATAAATCGTACAGAATTTCTCCATACGTGATGAAAAGAGCCCAGAAAAAGCAATCCAAGGAGGTATGGTGATAGCACAAGTATGAAAGCAGTCACATAAACAAGAACTCATAAATCTAAATGCAAGAATGACTTTCTTTTTAAATATTTTGATGGTGCAGTGAAAACTTAAAATATTCATGTAAACAATGGTTAAAAGACCAGAATTTAGGACAGAATTTTATGGTTACTCCAACGGTTACCCTTCTTTTACCCTCTTTTTCCGAGCATGACTTATTAACTTGGTCCTCAAGAAATGGCATCCCAAAGAAACCTTGACAAAACTGCATTGTAGTATTCAAGCTGACAGAAATAGAGAGAACGCAATGCAATGTAGAGGTCCAAAAAAATGCAGAGCTAATCAATTCAGCTGCGTGATTTTTCCAGGTTAAATTAAATCAACAGTCAGTTCATAGCACAGAAAACAGTAGCAAGATCCAACAGTGTATAATCATTTCAGGTCTGATTGTGCATTCTCTGCACACCCACTTGTACAGAAGTCATTAGACATTTCGGTGCATAAAGAAATTGGGATTAGGTCTTCTACAAACTCCATAGGAGCAAGAGTAATTAAAATTTATGACTTCGCAGTCTGACCATCCAGGCAGCTGATCCAAAGACTCACATTTCAAGCAGAAACTTTTTGTTCAACCTTTGAACCAATTAACCTTGCCAGTTCCTCTGTATTTCTGCAATAGCAACGGTATATTTGGGGAATCAAAAACTGTCATTGGATCCAAAAGTCACTGCTGGTCCCTCTCTGCATGTATTTAATTCCCTATTCAAATTAAGTTCACATACACATATCCCCAGAAACTCCTCACCTGTCTATTAATAATTGCCCATAAGCACTGTAGGTACACAATTTATTACACAAAGGCATGAAAACACCCTCTAAGTGACAAGTCTTTTTCTCCCAGAACAAAAAACTAAGGACTTAAACCTTTCTGAACCTGTCTTCATCTTGATCTGCACTGAGCTCCATCTAAATTACTCCTATGATATTTTATAGGACAGCGTAATTGCCAGATAACCAAGAATATCTTTTCCACTGGCACAGCAATTGTTGCACCTTCTATTCTAACCTGTGGCAAAATATTGTGGAGCTATGTTGTTCAAAGATCAGCTGAGATGAGACGCCTCTGCGTGCCTCACTTGCAATTATTCATCACCGCCCCCTTACTAAACATGGCAGTATGTCTGAATAAAACCTCACGCTTCATCCTGGAAAAGGGGAAGACCAGGACTGCCATGAAATTTACAGCATTCTCATGGTGACTGACCCCATTTGCCTGTGGTGCAGGACTTCTTATGTTGCACATCATTTATGATATTCACTTCCCGAATGCTTATGATTCCAATATTGGTCCAGTAGCACATATGCAATGGCAAAATGAAGTCTTAAGAATGAAACTAAACCTCTCTGAACCAGCTTCTCTCTTCATGTTATACAAAGGAAACCCTTTCAAACAACATCAGTAAAGACAAGATATTTCACAGTAGGTGAAGGTTTGATTCTTTGCATTTTTCTTTTTTGTATGGATCAAAGTGTCTTCCATCATTTAAATAATTAGTGATCTTCTTATTTTATTTATGTACTATCCATGCAGCAATTTGTCTGCATTTGTAACATGTCCAGATTACCTACATTTTCTATATATACTTTGGCAGAAAACTTACCTTCAGAATTCACTGCCTCTCTGAATTAACAGCAAATCTCTGATTCAGAGAAACTGCTCCCTGAACTGCAAACTTGAGTTTTACTTCTTTTGTTAACATACTGCATTCTGACTGGGGTTATATAGCAGACATCCTAATTCACAACATAATATCAATGACAGATCACAATACAAACAGAAGAGACCAAAGAAAACCTAAGCTGCTCCCTCATATGAGGCAGAACATAAAAATAAAGCAGCCTCTCAGAGAATCTTCTATGAGAATGTTTATGGGATTTTTATAGTTTTTGAAATCGGCCCCTTTATGATAGAGAAGAAATGCCTTAAGTGCAGGTCATTTGTCAACAGACAATACAGTTGTATATCCATATATCACAGACACTTCATGATATGCCATTACACATATGCAAATGAGACACAAGATAAAGCTTTTCCGAATGCAAGCATTAGCAACAACTATAATAATAACAGTGACATTGGTTTAGACAAATTCCTTTGCTATCACTGCTAAAAACTGCAAAGGACTAAAAAAAACCACCAAAAACAAACAATCAAAACCAGCCAGAATAACGAAAAAACAAGGAAGTAGCAGCACATTCTTTGTGGTGTGGGATTAAATATTTCATTTAACTTAAAGGAAGTTTTAAAGTATGATTTTCAATATCCTAAACTAGAATACATTTTAAATAGGAATGGGAATGTCTGTTTAAAATATAGCTGAAACCTAAACACTGAACTAAGTAAAAATCTTTGTTTAACAAACAGCTGTTGGAATCATTCATAGAGAATATTATACTTCTTTTGTATGTGGTTACAGAAAAAGGTACACTAATGTCAGTAGTAGATTACAATAGGAGCAAAATCAATTTCAGTGCTAGCTGACTTGGCTTCAAGAGAAATTTCTGATAAACATCATCATCACTCAGTCATACTTTTAGTATACCATCTCAATATTTTTCACTGGTTCTTTGTATTTCCTAATAACCTGGTACTAAGAGCTCTTCCATCTGTCAGATTTGCCTTCATCACTTTTGTTTTCTTCCTGCTTTGTTAAGATCAGATGCAGTTTGAAGATCCTTACTGTCCCAGATTTGTTGGGTAAATCAGAATATTAATAGGATGCAAGAAAGGAAATCAGATGCAGAAAAATACACCTCCAATAAAGACAGACAGAATCAGAAAGGCAAAAGGAGAAAAGAAATAGAGAGCAAAAGAAATCCAAAAAGATGAAGAATGATAGCTGGCAGGATGAGAATTGGAACCTGAATCTGCAGAGAGTATTATGCTTAATTTTCTGGATCGCAGAAGTGCAAAACCTGACAGGATTTTTGGCACTGCCAAAAAAAGTAGCACTCAGATCTGGGAAAGGGAAAAGACAGTGGGGGAGATACTATGAGGCCAACAAGGACTGGAGTCCTCTGTTTGGGAAGTATGGACTTCCAAAGCCAAGCCTGAGCAAATCTGGAGAGAGGAAGAGTTACTCCCAGGGACATTCCCGGGAATAACTCATAAAGTGCATCATTCCCAAAAGACGCCCACAACCACAGGGAAAAGGACTTTCTGGTGGCAACTTTTAATGGCCAAAGAAGTGGCTGCAAAGCAAACAATTAGTTTTGTCAAATAGCTTCAACCAAGAATGTTGGAGTTCAGAGCAAGAACAGAAGAAGAAAAAGAAATACCTGGTATGCTTGAGTAAAGAAATGTCAAGAAATGAGAAGTGAGTAAAAATGTGGAGAAAAAAACGCAGAATTTGAGGAGCTTATCTGATCTCACAACCTTTTGGCAGATCATCTTAGTTTTAAAGAGTTCTGTCTGCTGCTTCTTCCTTGACACTGACCAATGTTACTTATTGAAAATGTCAACTGAATATTAATCCAATTATTGCTGAAAGAGTGAATATACATTTTCCTCCACATATCTTCATTATAGCTATATTAAAGGGTGCCTGCAGGCATACTGCATATTTAAGTAGTCACCATTTACAGATGGACTTTCCAATTTTCTGTGGAACCTTTATTTCCCGTTTAGGTCTGAGGTCTGAAATGCCACCGTTAGCTTTACCATTTAATCTATTTGATAAATTTCTGTTTGGCTTTGGGCCAGACTAAAGCAAAATTACTTTGGGAAGCTACTCCAACAACCTACTTAATGTGTCTTGCCCTTGCTATTAGTACTTGTGGACACATCTGTAGGGATCAACAGCTTAGATTTAAAAATGAAGCCAACCCAATTTTTTGCCAAAAGTCCTTATTTATGCAAGCCTACTTCTTGGCAAAATTTATTTTTCTAAGAATATGGAATGGAAAGACTAGAAAACCTAATAAATTTCATAGGTATTTTTTCAGGCTTAACAGCCCGTTTTTCACTTTTAAAATATTTATTTAAAAGAAAAGTGTCATAAATAGCAGTGTTCTATAAAGCTGCATTTCTTGACAATTTCAAATTAAAGGAAACACAATATTAATGTTTCACTAGTACAGTTCCAATTGAATTTCTCAAAGTTTTTCTTTTTTTAATGGAAGTTGCACAGGCATCGTAGAATTAGATGTGACCTCAGGATGCAACCTAGTCCAATAGCCCCTCACTTTTTGTAGCCACAACTCAGTTCTCCTGCTTTCTTTTCTTAGCCTAAGCCTATATCTCAACTGTTGTACCACACTGCCAGTCTCTACCTGTCCCTTAGGTTCACCATGGTCTCTGTGCCCCCTCTCCCTCCCCAAGCATTACTGCAGGATCACTTAACAGCCCAGCCAGGCAAAGCTGAATCTGCTGAAGTTTGGTCTGGCACAAAATCACACAGCTTTTCAGCTTGAGCTCTACTCCATACCTATATGTCATTTGGGGGAGCAAATTGCTGGTTTATACCTCTTCCTCCGGATATACACCCAACACATTCCTGAGGGAACCTATCCCAGCCTGTCTTTTAAAATTTTAGATGGCAGAAGATTCCACAATCTTCCCAGTTAATTTATTTTAGTATTTAACTACCTTTATAATTTCTTAGTTTATAACCTATGTTTTGTTTTCTTCAAATAGCCATTATACGTCCAACATCCTGCATATGAAAGCCATTTTTTTTTCACTTTCATTTATTCTGAAGCTACATTTGGAAATTTGTGACTCTGCCTTCCTGACACGTTCTCTGAAATGAACAATCCCATTTCTTCTAATGTTTCTTCACACACAGGTTTTTGAGACCTCGGATCATTATTTTGTGTCTTGCCTAAATGGCCCATGCCTCGTGGAAAAATGTGCTAAACTGGACATAGTACTCCAGCTATACTTGTACTAGGGCTGTCAAAAGCAGAAAAATTATTGTTTGAGCTTTACACTCACACGTCTACTCCTATGCCCCCACATTAAGTAGAATGATTGATAACTTGCACTTGCCAATAGCAGTAGTATGGTTTTTCACGTGAACTGTGGGAACCATACACTCATGCCTTGAAGCTCTGGAGCCTTGACATGTGTAATTTTTTGCCAAATCAAGGTGTCAGCATTGCATGATTTCAGAGGAGTTTTGAATAAATGTGCACTGAGGCCTTCCTTCTGTACGCAAAAGCTGTGAATTTTGAATTCATGTTGCATGGTCATGCAACACTGCAATGAATTCGTGTTCATTCTAGTTGCATGCTTTCCTAGATGAGGTACCTTGTATTTAACATACCAATTACTGGAGCAGAGCTCCCCTGTGTTTATAAGAAAAAAACCCTAACAGCCACAGTGATGTTGCTAGTGATCAGCTGCTAAATGTATGTAAACAGGGATTCCTCCCTTCAATCTCAGCAATATTTGGTGACACATGGAATAGAAATACTTACAAAAGCTTATTGCTGTGGCTCCTCTCAACAGATGCTACACACCTTATCTACTATGAAATATCCTAATTTTGAACTTCACTTTCATTTGTCCTTCACTACTAGAGCTGCAGTCCTAGTGCTACTCAAGAGTGTTAAAGTCAAAGACACCAAGTCCTGGATAATCTTTGTCACTAGTGAGTGCAATTTAGTAGCCCCAGTAAAAATCCTGAGGTGCTGGTTTCATTTACCTTTAATTCAGATCTTCAAAATTACTATGATAATGGTTTCCCATCTCCTCCATTTAAAACTGGGACAACATTCTGATCTTTGAGCTCTAATTTAAAGCAAATTTTGTTCTGCCTATAGTGTAATTTTCTTTTATTAGGGTCACATGCAGACTATCTATAAATAATGTTCTGGTCTGTGATTACTTTTCAGGATAAATTTAATCTCCATGGGGTTATAATGTACATCTCATTTTCTGAATTTCTGCCTACACTATAGATTTTCATCATGTTGGAACATGGATGTGAGGAACAGGATAACTTGATGGAAGTCCAAATACTGTGGTCAGCACAGACCATTTACATCATCATAACGGAGAATTACAATAAAATTTTCTGTCTTTTACACAAATTATCATTTTCTATATGTTGAGAACAATGAAAACCATACCATAATTCCATTTCTATTTCTCTTTTACTTTATTCATGATATCTGCTATGCTTTGCTTTAAACACTGACACAGGTCTCGTGATCTCAGGAAAATATCAGCTTCTGCTTAAAAACATTATTCATATTATGCTAAACCAGCTGATCTCTATCAGTTACGTATGCTTAGGGTTCACTGTTGCTGAACATTGAATCCAGCCTCAGATGCGTGTGGTGCTGAGGAAGTGTCTTTCCTCAGATATCCAAGATGGTGGTTCTGAGAGGCCCTAATCAAAATGGATAAGACATAGCACATATTGGTCCTAGGCTTTGAGAAATGTCTATACGAAATGTTAGCCTCCAGCCTTTAAGTCATGGCTCTCTTCAATCTTAATTTTCTCCCTGAACACTACAAAGTACATAAGAAAGATGATAAGGACAGAGCAAAGCCCTGTCCCATCTGCAGGGATGGTAGCTGTGGTGCTTCTGCACAGGTACACGGAGGCTTTAGAAACTGGAGGGTTTCCATCTAGTCAGTGACCTACTCCTATTCATTAGGAATGTGAGAGCATAGTTTGTCAAAAAGAAAGGAAACAAAAAAAAATGTAAGGATAATATGCAATACATGCTTTCATTTTTAAGACTGCAGTTCAAAAAGTTATCTTGGTATATATCTTGTTACTGAGAATCTCTAAAAAAAGCTGTGGTCACCAGCTCTTTCCTCTGTGTACTGAATTATGTGTGTCTCTGTAGGGTCAGAAACTGTATTACAAAAAAAATTACTTTTCTCCAATACTTCAGAAAAAGATCAAAGTGATCTGGTGGAGTTTTGTGTGTCTCCACAGAGTAAGGATGAAGACTTCTCAATCATAGCCTCAATCTATTCACCATTCTTTAAAAAATATCTTCAGGCTGGACAGAATTGGAAAAAAAGAAAAAAAGTTAAATATGAGACCTGTTGTTTTTATTTAAAATGTTCTTAAAAATCCCATGAAGCAGGAGGCAGAAAAATCTTTAAAAGTGCTTTAAAAAAATAAACAAGGATTTCCTATGTAGCATCAAAGAAAATATAGTAAGGTGTAAGAAGCCAAATAAAAGGTGATGTGGACTGTACAGTAAATGTAGTGCACATTTTAAATTTTATGTAATAAAACATTCCAGAGGCAGAAAAAGATGAAAGAAAAGGAAAAAAAGAAAAGTTGAAGTTAAAAAGAATACAAAACAGAACTATTATCGCTGATTGCTAGAAAAACAACTGCTCTGTTTTAATAAATATGAAACACCACAAAAAGGTTTTACGCAGTGTCTGATAAAGCTTTCAGTATCATTAATGTAAATATAGTGGAAAAAGTAAAGGCTAAGACAGAATATGAGCTATGAGGTCCTAGAAGCTAAATGACAGAGAAAGTAGGTCACTACTAAAAGCAGAAAAAATGCAAAATCCAGTCTAGTTGTGTTTAATGTCTTTAGGTATCTAGAGCACATACTGGTGTATGCACTGTCGTAGGGGTTGAGTTGCTGGTGCAATTACATATACTCACCAAATATACTGAGCCTTCCTTGTTAACAGCATGATGTGTTCTCACTTTCCACATCACCATAATGGATTTATCTCTAACATCAATCAGAAAAATTGATATGGGAAAGCTCTTTGATGAGAGGATTCCTATTCAATACCTAATGGTGGAAACTTACAGCATATAGCTGCAAAATTTGTATGCAATATATACACAAAGGGAAAGGTTTTCTGCAGGATACTGAGAAAAAATTAATGTCCAGTCATGATAAGACACATTTAGATTTAATAAACTAACTAAAGTTATCATACTATGCAGCTTTTAAATTCCTAAACATTACAGGCTGGGGGAGGTTCAGAGGCACTGATCCTGAGGGCATCCTAGCTTTCCTTTCAACCCATGTATTGCTATGCTCCCAGGTTTTACCCTTTTCTATTAGCTCAACAATCTTCATGCATAAGTGAGGTGCAAAGCTCTCAAACTGATATGTATAAGAGGAAGCATTACAGCAGGAGAGTAATCAGAACATAAAATAGGGCTGTTCAAGAACTAATATAGTGACATGGATGCTGTTGGAATGTATTAATAACGATGTTTCTTGATATATTATATGAGACACTAATAACAAAAAAAAAATCAACATAGCTTTTGTATGAAAATAAAATACAAAAATAAAGAACACTTTGAAACAAAAATTCCACAGAAAAACAAAGCTTGGGATTTCGACATTTTTGTGAGCAGCAGCTGAAATCTTGAACTGCTGTTTCATTTTGAACACAATCAATGCAACTTCTTCCATTGATGGTTATTGGATCAGATCTTTTTTTTTTCCAGTGTAAAATAGTGTCCTTACAGAAAATTAATGACCAAAATGCCATTAATTTCATTGGGATTGAGACTGTTAGCGTTCTTTGTGTCTACTATTAAATTCACTTCTTAAAAGCCTCTTTGTTTGGCATATCTTTTGAGAGGTACATTCAATACTGCAAAGCTCTTCGAAGAGGCAGAGCAGATATAGTGAATTCATCATCAAGAAAATAGTTTGATTTTTTTCTTGGAAAAGCTGCAGAGGAAATTGAGAAAGGCTAAAAAGTCCAACACAGAAGAAAAATATCCTGACATTCATTTTAGAAAGGAGCAGAATGGAAAGGGAATCAGAAAGTAAAACAGTGGCATTGATTGACTTTTAAAAATCTATCAAAAGACAAGCAAGTGAAGAAGTAGTAAGAAATACTATATATAAATACTGTGTACTATATATTAACACCAAACAGCCAGCTAAAAACCTTATATTAAAGGATCTGAGTAACATAGTATGTCAAGATGGAAATGGCAAGTGATTTCACTCATAGTAATTGTTCAACGACTTACAAGACACTCCACTTGGCAGTAGCAACACCATCTGTCTCTCTGGCAAGCGTGTTCCTGGGAATCTTGTCTTGATGACCTATATGGATCAAAACACTCCCTTGCTCCATTTCCTCAGTCCTTTTTTGGTGTTATATCTGGAAAGAATATACCGTCTATTGACTGACAGAGTCGGGCATTGGCAAAGGGTGAGGGAAGTGGGAGGGGGGGAGAGAGGCAGAAAGGCAGAAAGTCTCCTGGGGAACAAGATGGGGAAAGCAGGATCATCAGCTGACACAAAGCAGAATCTGATTATCCTTTACCAATTATGGGGCCCCTAGGAATCCTTAGCATTTGGCACACTGATTTATGTCAGAATCAGATATAGAAAGAGGGAGACACAACCTTGCTGTGTCAAGGGCAATCTCCCATGGCCAATATGCAATACTGCTTCTCTCTCAAATGGGTGTGCTATTGCCCAAGGGCTAGGAGAAACTAGTAAACGTTTCTTAAGATGTGGACGTTTTAATACTTTGATTCCAGCTCACCATATCCCAGTTTTGCTAGGCTATAGACAACAGCTTTGAACCATTTGCAAGAGGGGGAATCGGTCCATTAAAAGGAACATGTATACCACACATCAAGGCTAATAAATTTCTTAATACTAGACCACACTAAAGTACATGAAACAACCGTACTGTACACATTCAGAAGTGACAGAGATTTTGAAGCAGCATGGTTAGAGGTGCATTCACACTACCTACTTCAGCTGCTTTATGATGACCTGGATGACATAATTGAAGTGGTTCAGCCACAGCAACATAGCATTCACAGCTAGATGCAAACCTGACAAAGGGGTAAGGTAAATCCATTGCAAGCTGGTCATCTTCCATGGCACATCTGCTATCAGTGCTGAAGACTGCAGTCAGAGGGTGTCAGGAAGAGAGGGTGAAATCTCAGACATACGTCAACTAGGAATTACGTCAAGTTTTTGTAAACTCGTAAGTGTTGATGGAAATAATAAGCCTTACTATATTTTTAAAACTTACAGTCTCACACAAAATGTTTCTGTGTTCCCAGCAAACTATTACAGATATAGATAAAGAACTCATTTAAAATTAACACATCTGTTCCCATGAGCCCACCATGAAAATGTTAGAGTATGTCTAGATCTTCAAGTACTCTGAAGTTATCAAAAAGGCTGATCTATTGTACTTTATGTTCATTCTGCCCATAGGGTATTTCTATAACACTAACCAAAGCAGAGTACTTTTCCACATAGCCAGCATTTCTGTACAGTTTATTTGAAACTTTTGAAAAGAATAAGGGTTGAAACTCAAAGTATGCTTATTGAATTATAATTTATGAGTAACACATTACCCAGGTGTTTTGGACAAGATAGTGAAAGGGTAAATCAGGAAATATGACACACTGCTTTCCATTAACCCCCTGGCACTTGCAATTTGAAGCTCCCCTTACTAAAGGCTAATCCATTTTGCTGTAGTGCTTAGCATTTTAAAATCTCCACTCCTCGTGTCAAAATATTTATATGCGTTTAGATATTAGAAAGGCACGTAGCAGTTTTGATCCCCTTACTATTTTGCACATTGTCATACCCAATCAAAACAAACAGCAACACAAAACATACTTACTGAAAAATAAAAGCTCTTTAGTCTATAAGAATGAACTATTTCAACCCCTGTTTTCAGACAAATGCTTTTGTCCAATCTCCAGAATTCTGTAACAAATAGTAAGTACTCACAGCAAAGCTGAAGTTTAATACATCTAGGTTCTGGCTAATACTAGTAATGACGTTACTTGTGCAAATGGCTTTTCATTGTTGTTTAGAAAGCAGATTTGGTCATAGCAGAAGCAGGCTACCTGTTCCTTAGTGCTGAAACTGGAATAGGAAACATTTTGACTATTACATTTTGCAACATACATTCTTTTCCTGGATGAAATCGAAGTGCTTCAAGAAATGAAATAATCTATTAGGAAAATGTCTATTAGCTCAGTTTAGGAGCTCTTATATTTCAATTTTTAAAAAAGATTATTCTGAAAGGAACAAAGAAAGATAAGAGTTTGAGTATCATTTGGATTGTTATATTCATTTACTCCTCAATGAGGAGAATGAGGGAAACTTACTGTCATTACTGTTAGGAAAATAAAGACTATAATCCAAAAATACCCTCCATGATTTAGACAAAATTGCCCTTGCTTCCAAAATATCATCACTCTTCCCCATACAAGCAAGAAGCAGATAAGCATCCGGAGTTGATATAAGTTTTCTCTAGAGCGATTAACTTAGCAAACCTATAGTGTGATGATATGCATTTGTTTCCCTTAGATTGGATGTTTTGACATCACTCATTTAAGCTTTAGAAAATCTCATATCACTCAAAATTCCCCAGTTAATATGGATGACAATCACCTGCTTAGGATGGAGCTGTTCTTTTGATGAGTTTATACTGGAGCCTACAGAAATGACATTAATTATTAGAAAATGGAAGTGTCATTTTAGTCACTGATAAGTCACTGAGCAGATGCTGCCTTCAAGTGACTGCACTCATGCGTGGAGCTGAAACAGAGCTTACTGGTTTTTGTCTATTTTCTCTTGAAGGAGTCTCTCATGTTTAATGTTGCAGAATTCCCTTCTGTCAGTTAACGTCTGTATGACTTCCAGGTAGAGCATAGGGAAACAGGAGCTTCTGTGATTATGTCTACATAAAACATAACTTTCAAGCTCACTTTTGCCGGGAGGAATACTACATTGGTATCAACACCACTGAGTATGGTGTGAGTATGTTCCACTGAGTGTGGAACATGTCTACATGGCAGTCAATTTTATAGTTCTGTCAACAGTCCCATGTCTGATTAACATGTTCATTGTCCTACAAAATCAATAAATGCTTTCTGAGAAGGATTAAAAAGTTTGCATATTTATTGTATGTCAGCTTTCCTAAACACTAAACAATTCAAATGAGATTTTTGATAAGTACACATTAAATGCACCAACCCATTTGTATTTTGAGCTGTTTTTTACATCATGTTCTCAGACAACACTGGCACTGCTGGAAAGAAGGAGAAATACTGGATGGCAACTTGCATCCTCAAGGCGCACTCAAAGTATCTCACTTTTACCTGGTCTTTCTCAACAAATTTACATAACAGCATACAGAAAATTAAAAACTAAATATAGCTAAGTGTCAGACTTTATGAAATCCCTCTGCCAAAAGAACACAGTGAAAACAGTTAATCTTTATACCTTCAGATTTCCTTTTGAGAAGATTTTTGAGAAGAAAATCTTGAAGTTGGCAGCTCAAAAATAAGCAGCAAAACTATATGTCTGAGGACATAGCTGGGAGTCCGCATACCAGGAGCCCCATAACAAGATTTGTAACACCTGCTCTGTGACACAAAGAGCAGGTCTAATGCTCTTTGACATCAAATTGCAAACATAGCATGATATGAAGTTTTCATAGTGTACTTTGTATTGAATTTCCAAGCAAAGCAAACTTAATGAGGACAGAGGGGACAATGGGAAAAGTGGAAAGCATGGAAGAACAAAACCAGTAATGATGGCACATGGTAAAAAAAGGTCTCTGAAACCTTTGTGACAGACCAGAATAAAAA
Organism: Haliaeetus leucocephalus; assembly: GCF_000737465.1. Classification (NCBI taxonomy): domain Eukaryota; kingdom Metazoa; phylum Chordata; class Aves; order Accipitriformes; family Accipitridae; genus Haliaeetus; species Haliaeetus leucocephalus. The sequence continues at coordinate 1,463,033 of NW_010972942.1, forward strand.
TAGAAAAGCATGCACGGATAGTATATATATTGATTATTATACCTAAATATACAAGCCAATTTGATCATGGGTGCAATGTTATAAAACCAAAAAATAAAATGCAATATAATGTATATATGTATTAAAAAATATGCTGCTTCTGTGGATGTATGTTTGGGTTCTTTTTACATTGTGTGGCCTCGTACATTAAGTTAAGGCAATCAGGAGAGAATAATGTACCTAGTAAAATCCAAGGGAAATAAAGATAGGCCAGATGTAATTACTCAAGCTAGAATTCACATTTTTCTTTACATAAACAAAAGAGTAAAACTGCATATTTAAAAAAAAACAATGTACTTACTGTGGTAGAAGTAGTTCCTTGACACATTTCTATTCAAGAGTAGCATCAGGAAGTTGATTAGCAGAATATTAAGAAGAGATTTCAGAGCAGGTGAAAATTTCACAATTGGACACAATTTTCACAAGAGTTTAGATAAGTGATAATTTAAATTTGATCACTGATTTGATCTGAATGTATAATTTTGACCCTATACCAAACTAGGAACTTTGCTTCTTCAAATAAATGAATGAATGAATGAATACATAAATAAATATGGTCTTTCACTAAAGATATATGAAATTACTACACTTCCAATGTAAAATGGTGTCCCTTTCTATGAGTCAAAAGTTCAAAAAACATTTGAATGCATTTGTTTTTATTTGTATTCATTTGGGCTTTTAAAATCTTTTTAAACTCTGTACGGTTTTTAGCTCTTTTCTTTTTTCACTCTTACCTTAAAATTTGAATATGAACGTAAAGGTAAACAAAAGTGCAAAGAGAGTGCACTTGAGAGAAAGAGAAAGAGAAAGAGAGAGAGAGATTTGTGGATGTCAATGAATCAGCAAAATTTTCCAGAGAGAACTTTTAGGCCATGGAATATTTTTCCAAGAGAAGCAGTTTGCATCCTACTAAAGGGAACCCTCAAAATTAGATTTAGAAAAACCCTTGTAAATGCTAGGTTAAAAATAAAATCTTGCTCTCACAAAGAGATAGAATAGATCACTCAAAGGCATTTTTCTTCTCTAATGCCTATATTTTGTAATTATGCAGAGACTGAATATTTCATTCCATGTCCAAAATGTTAATCAGAAACTCAGTCAGGCATTTTGGTCCTTAATCAGCTTCTGGACCTTAGTTTTAAAACCACATCTAGAATTCAAGATCTCTCTGCAGTGGGTGACATTATTAGCTAAAGCTTTTTTTGCCTCTCACTTAGCTTCACTGAGAAATACTTGGCTACATTTTCTTGGGGAAAATAAACCCACTTAACCAAATTATTTTAGGAGATGTTTTTTAAAAGCAAAAAATCAGATTTTGGGTCTTTTTTCAAAGGAATTTAATTTATATCTTTTAAGTAAACAGGCCTATTATTTTCTCTTGGCTATATTTACAGTTCGTAATCATGCATGCATCTGTACATTTATGCATATGTATACATATATCAATTAAATATAAATTAATCCTTTAAAAGTTACTGAAACTGAAAAGGTTTATTTGCAAACATTTAACTGTAGCTACTCTAAATCCTTATGATCCAATCTTGTTTTTCTCAAGTACTTTGCAAAATTAGCTATTGTCAGAAAAAAAAAATTGCAAGCTTGGTCTAATCCTCCTTCTATTTTATTTCAGTGCTTCTACCCACATTAAGTATGTGTTTTATTCCTTACTGCATATGACATTCCATTAATATAAATCCTCTAGAATAAGGTCTCTAGTACCAGCACTTATTAAGAGGTTTCATATAAAAAATTTCTTTTTCTCTTCTCTGACTCTTACCATTAATCTACCATGAATCCCACCAGAAAATGACCTTTTTTCTCAAACAAATGAACAAACAAAACCCCTTAGTTTATATTCTGCTTAAACAGAATGTTGGGGAAGATATGGGATATGGTAGGGATATGACAGACCTCATGTAAAAAGTTATTAAATCCCCAATTTCTTTCTAAAAAAAATATTCTTCAAAGGCAGAGCTAATATCTGTTGTTTTTTAAAGAATATTTTATTGACATTAATTGGAAAACAAAAGCTTAGGTAATGAAGTCCTTTGACAGAAGTTTATTATTAGATTGATTATTTTTTCTTAACTGGAAATCCAGGAATTTCTTACAAACCATCTTTTTTCAGATGGTGTTTAGTCAGAAAGGGAAATTTACTCTTTCCTTCATGGAAAAACCCTACAGAATGTAGCAGAACTGGTTAGCTTTTCTGTAAGTGTGATGCAACAGAAACGTTAGAATCTTACTGAATTTAAAAAAAAAATTGAAAGCCCCACACTTCATTAAACATTGCTTAATTACAAACTTCCTTGGAAATTGGTTGTCTTTGTTTCAAAGCTGTCATAAATCAGTTCAGCTTTACAGTTAAGGCACAAAATATTCACTTTGGGAAAACTAGAAGCAGCCTGGCCAGACCTGAGTGTTCTCTTTACAGACTTTCCTTTCATTGATTTCTTGTTGATTTATGTGACTGAGAAAGGCTCTGACTTATTCAGCTCTGGAAATAAATATGTATTCAAGAGAGTCATCAAAGTGTGTGCTTGAAACACCAAAGTACATCGACAATGACACAAGACGGACTAGTCCAGCACCATAGTTTCCCAGGAGATCAGAAACATGGTCCTGATATTGCTGGCTCCAAGATCCCTGCAGCTCCTGAAGCAGGGGAGAGTGGATGGGAGGAACAGACAGGATCCCGAAGAGTTGGGAAGGCACAAACAGATTTGAAGAGGAGCAAATAAGGTTGGGATTTTGAAATCTGGATTGACAGAGATGGAGGACAAACCAAGGGTCTTGCTTAGCGTGCTGGCAAATAAGAGATAGGCACTGTTCCAATGAGTTTACTACCTACATAACTAAGACTTGAAAACAGGTAGAAAGAGCAGTCAAGGAGTGACGCACTCAAGATCACGAAGACAATGAGTAGCAGGATTCATCACAGACCTTAGGTTTTGCAAGTACTTACTTACTCAATGCCCAGTTTACCAAACAGACCATCTCTCTGATAAGAACCTGTTAGGAGGCATCACCAGTTGCTGCACTGCTGTCTTGCACTAAGCTTGTTATTATTTTTAACATTATGATGAGTTATGCTTTTGCCAGCTTGATCATAGAATTCAAAATACATTCTCCTTGTCCTAAAGAAAGTAATACTCAGTTTTGGCAACAGTCCATTTAGCTCAAGCTTGCTATGTACTATATCAAATCTGCTTCAGTACATTTTAATTTTAGACTTTGTTGCATGTTTTTTTTTCTTTGAGGATATCGATTTTTCTCCCCTCCAGTTCAGTAATTTGCAGTTACACCATCTTTTTGGAAACAATGGAAAAGAGATTATTCCTCCACTGATGCATGCTTTAGCAACTTCAAAGACCAAAGCAAAACAAAAAGCAGGAGAGGACTTCTAAGTAGTGTAAGAAGTATTATGACAAGCAATGACTTTTAAGTTATCACAGACCCAAGAAATACCATGGTTTCTTTAAAAGGGAAAAGGAGATGGTATTTATACTCAGTTGTCATTGCATTTCAACTTAGTTACAGCTCCAAATGTTGGAGTTATTCAACACAGAAGGGGCATAAAGCAGTTTAAAGACTCCATTCTGCTGCAGATACAGCACGGAATTTTTCCTTATTAATATTTTCTTAAATTCGTTACTAAATACTACAGCTACCCAAATTAGGTCTACTCTGCAATGCAGCTCCATGTAGATCTATCCAAGCTGACTCAAAGAGCTTTGCACTAGCACAGCTAATCAACCTGGCCATGGTGCAATGCTAATCTGACTATATCACCTCTAGAACCACGTTACATGGTGCAAGGAGATATTACAGCACATTAAACTCTCTCTCAGATCCCTTTGCATGGCACTGTGTTTTATATATACATACTCTATGAGATCCCCAGCTCACGTAATAGAACCTCAAAATATAAATTTGCTCCTAGTATCATATCATGTTCTGAAAGTGTGCAGGTACATAAGGAAGGTTACTTTTTCCTCTCTTCAGTTTGCTATCACTTACGGGCATAAGTAGTTTGTCTGAATAATCACTCCCTTTAGTATGTACCTGGTGTTTAGTTCATAACTCATTTAATGCATTCTTCATGGGCTGGAAATAAGTCTATCAAAGTCCTTGCATCTAGCATGATGGGGGTCTCAGTTCTGACTGATAGCTCAGATGCTCTCACCATACAAAAAATTAATAATAACAATAGACTGCAAGACTCTACAGTTACACTGAGTTGGAATGTCACATTTTCTTTGAAAAAAGAAAATGCAGTGGAACTTTCTGAAGTGAGGATTTTTAAGTGAAATTACATTCTTACTGTCAAACACTTAGCATGTGTTTTTATGTTAACTGTTTATCAGAAATTTAAAACACAGTCATTTAAAAGCAAAGAGAAATCACATTTTTACAGGCAAAGGACCAGAGCTTAGCATAAAAGCAAAGTGTGGTAGCAGAGAGTAAGTCAAATGGAAAACAAATTCAAATTTTTCAATTCAAAACACATTAAGAATAGAGGGAAGACATAAAATTCGAAATGTGATGTTGATTTAACCTGACAATGTCCTTTAATCTAAAGAAATCACATAGTATTTTAACATGGTAATGTAAATTCCACAGCATGCAATCCCCATGACAGCTTCTCTAAGAGATAACCAGCTGACATCTCCAAGTAACAACTACTCCCGTGCTTAAACACTGAATAAGGATATATGCCTGTGCTGCATACTGTCATGCAGCGTGTACATCCTCAGGCCAGCCATAAATACACGAGCGTGAGTGCCAAAAGCTGCCAAGCAGCCTGAAAGTGGGATAAATTAATTCACATGGTGTTCAATTCTACTGCAGCTAGACTCCTGTGGGAGTGCAAACAAGTTCACTTACAGCTAGCCTTATCTGCCTCATCATATGCAGGATAGGTACATATTGTTTCCATATATATATATATGTTTTTAATACTTGCACAAGCAAAATGCTGTTCCTTTCCAGCTGTTTGTGGATGTTAAACATGTATAGTGTTTTCCGAAACAGTCAAGGGGGGCATTGGGCATTTTAGTACTTGAAGTTAAACAGAAGATGGGCATGAGAAGTCTAGATTTGATCCTTGTCATTTCATATCAACATTTTGACACAAAATATTGGTTTTGTTTTGCTTTATTTTTATCTAAAATGAAGCAAAGCTCCATGTGAAAATAAATGAAGATTGTCATTTCATTTCCAAATGTCAGTTCAAAACCAAACTATTTGTTCTTACATTTCTTGTTGAAACCATCTGTATTTTCATTGGATTTGACATATTCCTGCAAGACTTTTAGTTTCAGCAAAATATTATTCTTCAGCAGAAAAGTCTTCAGCACACAAAGTCAACCAAACATCTATGGTAATACCATTGGGACCAATTCTATTCTGAGGAACCACTAATCTGATGCATTACTAAATGGCTCCAGAGTTGAATTAGGCTGTATCAATAGCTAAGGTCATTACAAAGCCTTTATACTTCTGTTAATCAGTCAGCCAATGCTATATATAAAAAAATGTATAAAACATGTTCTGTTCATAACTTCATCCGACAGGTTTTCTCCTTCATGTTTTTTCTCCTTGTGCTTCTACCTAGACTAGTATAATGGGTTAACATTTAGCACGAATGTTGATAACTTCAGCCTAAATATGTTTGCAAATATAATTACATCTGAAATACCATTTTACTGGAGAATATAATGATGACTAATAGGTATGAAAGAGAAATCTTACTGCTTCATTTTCTAACTACAAAATACATAGGAAAATGAGGAATGTAGCTGATACACTAACATTCAGAAAACCATTTAGGGATATAATTGGTACTTATTAAACCAATTTGTATAAAGTAATCAAGGGTCAATAAGCATATATGATTCTATGATATATAATTTACTGATGCCACTTAAAGTGGCCAAATTCTGTGTTAGTCTCAGTAAATGTGTACAAACAATTGCAAGCAAACACTGATATTTAGAACACGGTTTCCTTGGAAGGGTTTACTACTTGGTGAAGTTCTGTCTGTACAAAGATTGTCAGCAGTCAACAAACAAATGCCACGTCTCAGCTTGGCTTAGCTGTTAACCTATTTTTCTTCCTTTTTTTTTGTTACCAGCCACATATACACTCTTCAAGCTGATGCTTATTTTTGCTTTGAACATGGGCTTCTTAGCACAGCCAGCTGTGAAGTTTAAAGGAGAAGCTGTTTCCCTAAGGTTAAAATTGCCCACTTTCCAAGGAGCACATTGAGATCTATGAATGCAGACCACAGCAGGAGGCTTGGGCATCTGTACGTAACAGACCTTGAGAAGTCCTTTTGTTGATCTCCTGAAAAAGAGTGAATTTTACTTCTCATGGTACCAATTTCTGTGGAGTCCCAGGCCTCCAAACCAGTGGACACCAGCTACTTTGTGCTGTGTGTGGTGTGTCGGTTCATTTTCAGGATTCTTTCAATTAGGTAAAGGAGGGCTAAAAGCTTCAAAACCAGTTCATGTGGAAAATACAAACCTCGTTATCTGCTCATTCAAGCAAAAAAATGCTGGTGGGTTTAGTGATCTGAAAGGAAGTAAAACTATTATAATTTTTAATAATTTTTTAAAAAGCCTCACGTGTCTTTCGCATAGCAGTCAGGCGATTAGAGATGTCTTACATGAATGGAGACACTGATTTTGTTCCTTCCTCAGCCACACAATGTTCAAAACCTGTAATGAAGTATATTTTGCTAGACAACAGGCTAGGTAACCCCAGCAATTAGCATGTAGGGGTAGCAAGTAATTAGTCCATCTTGCTCAGGGAGGACAGATGCAGATTGCTTCTGTAGAAGGCTTTCTGGTCTGCAGGTAATGCTAGCTGAATATAAAACACAGATACAATCCTAAAAATAAGCACCAAAACTCAGAATCTTCTTTTCCTGGAAGGCAGCACAACAGCACACAAACCTCCATGCTCCACTGATGTCTCCCTCCTTGTGCTTATTCTTCTGAGTCCCATTTGACCCCTTACAGCTCCCACAGCCCAATGACATGGCTACAAGCATCAGGGAAGGGACACGGCCCCCACACAGACACCAGTTAATGATCTCATGGAGTCTGCATGAGACTCCAGAAACAGTTCCTGGCTTGAGGTGTTTTGAGCTGTTGGTGGTTTTTAACTTCTTCAGTGTTAAATGTATTAACAATTCAGAAAGCACAGGTTTAAACTGTGCATTCCTTTCTCTCTTTCAAGTCTCTTAGCCATGAATGTTTAATTCTTCCCTTTTTACTGGACTCTAGGCATCTGTGAAATGTAGGAAGTCCGTATCTTTCCAATTCATCATGATGCTAAGCCTCACAAGATCCAGTGGTTTGAGGAAATTCTAAACTGTGGAGAACTATAAATCCTGACATCTTTGATTAAGTCTTTTGAGACATTTCTATTCAGACAAGACTTACTGTAGAAGAGCCTGTCTTATTATTTAAACTAAGTAGTGAAGTTTTCCCTGGCAAGGTGGCACAGCTTTCCTTACATGTTGTCTTACTGTTCTTGCTCACTCTCAGGCAACCCTAGAGCACTCCACAGGTTGCAGAAAAGCAGTAAAATCAGTGCTTTCAAGTTATTCACACCTTTTAAAAAAGCATAAGGATGGTTTATGCTTAAGGGAACCACAGAATAGTTTAGAAGTAGATTATATTTAGTCTGAAATAGTTTATCTACCACAGACATTCTGGGCAATTAAATGTCTGCTTATTGGGATCACTGCCAAAAGAACAGATTCAATTAAATGAATTGCAATGACTCACAATCATAGTCAACTGGCCCACCTTATCCATTTAATAGTGCATCTGGTCTTGCCTGCTCACCTATTCATGGTTCACTCGTACAGCATTTGCTAACATAAATGGGCTGCAGTGAAATCCTTTTTTTGCTGTTTTATTGCTGAATTCTGGCCACTGCTTGAGTAGATCTAACTTGTGCTGGGGCTGGTGACATCTTCTGATATTTGCCTGCCTCCATCTTTGTCATCTACTGTTAGACAGTTTGGGGGAAAAAAGTGGAGGAACAGAAAAAAAACTAGCTGTAAAAAATGAATAGTCAATCGTTATTTCAAAAAATGCAAACAATGTCAGAACTGAATGAATAGTCTCTAAGGGGAAGGAGAATCCTTCATCACATTACGGGAATGAAGTGGCATCAACCAACTAAGAAAATGTGCTGAGTGTAGCAGGTTTATTCAACTTCACATGCCTGAAATCAAGATATGTAAGAGAAACATCAAAAATCAAACATCTAAATGTTGTAATCTATTAAAAAAAAAAAAAAAATGAGAATTCCCTACCACTGACCTTGAATAATGAAACAGAAAAGGCAGTCCATAATTTCTCAAAGTTAATAAACTAAAAAAAAAACCAAATAAAATATATTTATTTGGGGGAAAAAAAAAAGTTAAATAAAGGCCATAAGCCTGTGTCAGGGTTTAACCTAGCCGGCAACAAAGCACCATGCAGTAGCTCACTCACCTCCCTCGCAGTGGGGTGGGGGAGAGAATCGGAAGATTAAAAGTGAAAAAACTCATGGGTTGAGATAAAGACAGTTTTATAGGTAAAGCAAAAGCAACACACATAAGCAAAGCAAAACAAGGAATTCACTCACCACTTCCCATGGGCAGGCAAGTGTTCGGCCGTCTCCAGGAAAGCAGGGCTCCGTCACGTGTAATGGTGACTGGGGAAGACAAACACTATCACTCCGAACATCCCCCCTTCCTTCTTTCCCCTGCTCTATATGCCAAGCACAACGTCATATGGTCTGCAATATGCCTTTGGTCAGCTGGGGTCAGCTGTCCCAGCTGTGTCCCCCCCAACTCCTTGTGCCCCCCCAGCTTCCTCGCTGGTGGGGTGGGGTGAGAAGCAGAAAAGGCCTTGGCTCTGGGTAAGGGCTGCTCAGCAGTAACGAAAACACCCCTGTGTTATCAACACTGTTTTCAGCACAAATCCAAAACATAGCCCCATACCAGCTACTGTGAAGAAAATTTACTCTATCCCAGCCAAAACCAGCACAGCCTGAAACTTATTTTAGAGTGTTGATTTTGGAGAGTTTTTCAAAATCTACTTCTTTTTTCTAGTTCTGCCAGTCACGAAAATGAGGAAAACCTGTTCCTAAATATGCAAACAAAAAAGCTAATTCTAAAATTAGTGCTGCTGCAAATAAACTAGCTTTTGCACTCCCATATGTGAGTGCTTGGGCAAAATTATATTTTATACACCAGAATTTATGGAATGAGCCTAGAATTTGTCATTCTGTGCAGCCAGGCCATGATTATATATGGTCTTGAAAACTCTTACTGGCTCCAGGGCTGTATCAAGAGCCTCAAGATGCTCTGGCAACAAAAATCATTCAGAATGTTTACTACTAAATTTACCTAGATGGAATAGGCTTATAGCAAGGCTCCACTGGGAACAGTTAACAGGAGCAGAGGGGTGGCTGGTGTCCTTCCCACACCAAAGTCCCTGCCACTGGATGGGACCCAGGAAAATGCCTGCCCATCCACTGCGGCTGGCCCTGGCTCTGCTTTTAAGCTGTGTTTCTGCCTTGAAAAAAATGACAATAGAACCCGATTACCTTGTAAAGGATTATATCATTAGAGTGCCCATGAGAAATTGCACAGAGGAACGAGCAGAAAAAATGTGAAAAACCCCAAAGCTACTGAGTCATAATAGAGTTACCAGTCTTTCTCAAGCAGTTTTTCTTTGGCAGAAGAAATTGAAGTGAAAAGTTGTAAATCATTAAAGCTCTTTATCACACAGTATTGATATATCACATAATGGCTACAAACAAGGTACTTGCGATTATCTGAATCTTATTTCATGAACATGAATTTCTTAATTGGGTAATGCCTACTTAATTGAGTACAGTCAAATCAAACTAATTGTCTCCAACATTAAGTACTTATGTTAAGTCTTCACGTGAAGAACAGATCCAGCACCTAAGTCTTTTCTGCGTCACTGTGTTCATAAGATTTAATAGAAGTGGAAGGCAATGCTCAAATATAAAAAGAAAATTAGATATTTAAAGAAGAATGTTCTCTGTAAATATGAATTTTGCTGGTTTCTTTCCATTAAAAATACTTCTATCCAAAAAAAAGTGGTAAGCAGGTGAAAATGTCTATCATTTACCAGTGAAATATGTTAGCAAAATGCTAATAGCATAGCAGAAAATACATGTAAGCAAAGACAAACAAACAAAATAATTTTTCAAAATTCATTTTGATTTCATGGAGTGTCTAGTAGTTGTATGCTTGCTTGCTTGGTTTTACAAAGAGGGGTTTACAAATTGGTAGATATGTAGATATACAGCATTCACGAGTACCTCTGTCCTCTGTCATTACTAAGTGCATACTCACTAACTGTTCTAGCTGATAATCACTTTGGAGTACAAATCCTATTGTTGAACTGCTACAAAAAGCTATTTCTTCAAAGAAATAACAAACTTTTTGTCACAATCCAATATGGAGTTTCACATTTTTACCACCTAAGGCTTATGATCGAACTCTTTGGAACTAAATCTGAGTACAGGGAAGGTCTAATAATATAAATCGTTGTATAAAGAAGAGCTTTGTCAGAGAAGGCTAGGAATCACCTTTTTCTGAAAGGCCACGGGTCACCTGATGTTCAGGGATGTCAACTTTAAAACCGATGCAGACTCAACAGGTTCTGATTGTTCTAGAATTCGTATTTTTCAATAAACAGTATTTAAAAAAACAGACTACACAGGAAGAAGAGGTATAATACCACACAGGGATCTTTCATCTAACAAATGAAGGAATAACTTGGCCAAATGGAGATGAGGCTAAGCAAATTCAAGGAAGAAATAAGGTGCTCATTTTTAGCTGAGGGTAAATAACCTCAATTAATTGGCATAATTTACCAAGGGCTGTGGTAGATTCCTCATCACTTGAAGTCATTAAATAAAGATTGAGAATCTTTCTCAAAGACATGCTGAAGTCATAGCTCAAAGAATAGGTTCTTCTGTTCAGATGCAATCTGGGTTATTGCAGTGATATTTTCTGAGCTTAGCATCTGTGAACTTACAAAAGCTAAAGGATAGTTTACCCATGATTTATTTTACAACTGCATAACAATGCAAAGTTATCAAAAAACTCAAGAAAATGGTCCAGAAATTTCACAATGAGAAAACTTCATTTCTCTTATACTTGCTAATGATGGAGGAAATAAGATGCATCTTTTCTTCTATCAGCTAGTGACATTTACTCTGGTCAGTACTGGATGATTAAGTTAAGCACTCTTCATTTGGGCACTGTCTCCATGATTTATGGCTGTTATCACTGTGCTCTACATGGTTTTAATACCTTACAAGAAAAATTATGATGTTGACTGAATACAGTAAATTACAGATATCCAGTGAATGAAAAGATCTTGGATAGATCTGGGCAATTTTTGTTTTCCAGTTCATAGCCAGGGCTCCACAAAATAGAGTTTCAGGAATACCAAAACTATTTTAACTGTTAAACAAGTATAGCCAATGTTTGGGAATATAAAATGTGGGAGAGAGGTCAAAAGTGTCAAAACATTTCCATTCCGTCATCTCTGAAAGAAAACAGTTTGTTTCAGAAATATGCCTAGCAGTATTTTACGGTGTTGACAGTTTTCAATTCTTCATTTGGAACTAGAATTAGTTATTACACAATTTACTTAAGCTAAAGAAAAATGTTCATGTAAAGGGGTTTAAAATCTGAAAATATAATAACTGAATATGATAAAGTAATTTCAAGCAAAGCACCTGAGTTTAATCTAAAATAATTGTAGAACTGTTGTAGGATTTTTAAACTTTTTGTCATGTTTCCAAAATATTCTTTTTGGTTCAACAAGAATCATTTTTTATGGGGATAAATTTCTCGCTTGACTTCCAAAAATAAAAATCCATTAAAAAAAACATTTTCTCAGTATTGCTTACAGTCCTTTTTTTTCATCAGCCCCAGAATGAAAACTTTTTATTTACTGTAGCCTGTGCAGATGTTATGTCCAGGCAATGTAAGCAATTATGTGGACTGGAAGACTGACAGTGAAGACAGGCATCTTGCCATGACAGTGTTGGAGGATACAAGAGTCATTTATGACTATGGCAGTGCTGGGATCAACACCTCCTTCCTGCACAGGCCGTTGCTGCTGAGGCTGCTGAGGGAATGGGAGGATTTCGAGAGACAATGGCAAGGGGACCCACTAACCCACCTAATCACTCCTTCCCCTCCACCCAGCTCCCCCAGAGCAAGCCACAGGTGTCCAGAGCCTTATGACACAGCCCCAACTTTCTTACAATCCCGTCATGGGGATATGTCTCTGGTCCCTTTACAAAATGGTCAGATCCTTGCCCAGATTCTTGTGGATCACTGCAGCTAGATAGTCTGAAACCAAAAAGTCAACATCAGTGCATTGACACAAAAATCTATGCAATATATTTTCCCTAAGCAATATATCCAAACACAAAAGACATTCCTAATCCCTCCCAAAGAGGAGGAGCAGGACAGCTTTCCAGGATAAACCCGATAGTTTAGAGAGAAACTCTGTGGACCACAAGTTTTCAGTCCTTTCCTCATAAACTGATCACTCCCATTTTCTGGGAGATGTACCAAATCCTCACCAGAAATACCTAAAGGCTACACTTAGGCTGTACCATTTTTGCTAACAAAAGCAGAATTTGCAACAAAATCTTGTTACAGAGAAAACTGATGTCTATCTACAGATATAGGGAAACTGCTGGTACCAGAAAGAGCTCAGGATGATAGGAAGATGTGACTTGGGCCAGTCTGATCAGTCTGGTGTGGAGTCCTAACTGTTCTGCTAATCAGTAGTTTGCTATGTAGGTACTCCACTTTTCTATTGAGCAGTGAGACTGCATAATATGCATATGTAGAACCTTTCTAATAAGAAAAAGGAAAAGGTAATACTCTCACAAGCCTTGCAAGTCTTCCCTCTCCTAGTCTACCTGCTTCTGCTGAGTCTTGGCAAGAAGGCTCAGCCTCGCATATGCCAGTTATGAGCCTATTAATACAGTGAGCTACAGATACAGAACTAATTAATGAAGAATAAATGTGATATAAAATGCTATCATATTCACAGCATCCTTTCTTTGAGTTTAGTCACAATGTAAACCTCATGTCGAAGCATTTTTTATGTGCAGATTATTCTGACCATCAAAAAAAACCTAAAGTACTCACTTTTATAATTCACAATATGTTATCTTTGTGGAAATGCCCTCCCATTTTATTTATATAATTTTCAATGTAGTATATATTGGTCTATGTGAATTGCTTGTTAGCAAGTATATTCCAGGAAAAAGTAGTATTAAAATTTCCAGCAAAGGTACAATCAGGCAATTGCCATTCAAAATTAATGCATAAAAACCTCATAGATACAATCACAAACAATTACCATACAATTACAACATGAAAATGTACCAAGTACAGATACAATCACAAAGACAAGTACAGCTGATGGCAAATCTAGAAGCAATTACACAAAGCCTTTGAAGAATTACGCACATTTATTTAAACTTGATAAATCTGTATGTCTTAGCAGTACCATAATTGAGCAGGATTATTATAGCCAGTGAGACAGGGCAATTTCATTTGCATAAGTAGTTTTGCAAATTTCTAATATTTAAAATTTGATTAAAAAATGAAGTTGCAGTTATTAACATTCAGGTTATTCACTTTTCTATCTTACAATCATTAATTATTTTAGAGCCACTAGAAATCTGAAAAATACTTTACATACATGAGAAACTATAACTCTTTCACAAAAGCTCTTGATATACAATCTTAGCTACAATTTGCAACCAAGAGGTAACAAGGCAGGTAGTAAAAAGACAGGGAGTTGTAGAAATTGTTAGCTCCTGAAGTCTGCACACTTAAAACATGATCCAAAATTCTGCAAGCCAAAAGACGCATTGCAGTAACTTGCAGGGATGTTGAATCAAGTCCTTTCCTAAGGAATGGCTGTTTTATTTTGCTGCTCACAGTCACCATTCAAAAAATGAGTCTTATTTTGTCTTGCATTTTGCAGTGCTTGGAGTGGAAATAAATCTGAGACTGATTTGAATGACAAGAGGATAATCATGAAGTTTATTCCTCAGCAAGCTACTAAAACCAATAAACCTAGGTTTGTTCAAAGTGATGACCTGAGAAATTCAATCAGAATAGGTAACACCTGATCTTGAAATACATCATTAACAATAAGGCATCTTTGAAATCATAATGGTAAGTATTTTAAATTGCTAGAAACAGAATCGCATACACAGAAAAAAGGTAAACCAAGGTAATGATACACCAGTATTGTCAAAAGGGGCACACTAAACCACATGATTTTATTTTTACTTGACAGGGACTTGACAGTCTTTGGCATGGATATCAGAACAAAGATTGTCTCCGGCATCAAAATCAAATCAAATACTCATGGATAATTTTAGTCTGCAGACTCCAAACTATATGTGACATACTCCTTCCTGGATCCTGCTCCTAGATCAAGGACATTGCTCTATATAAGCCCTGCAACATTTTTCAGGCAAAAAATGTCAGCCTCCTAAGTTGTTGAGTTGCTGAATATTAGATTGCTTAAAATCAAAACCAAATATGCCAAATGCCTCTTTAACCTTATGTATTGCCCAGCAACAGTTCTGCTGTCAGATCTCACTTTTGATGAAATCAGTGATAGTAGTATTTTACTACTGTATAACAAAAGGTATGAAAACTCATTTAACAATGTTATTGATGAACTGTAAGCTTGTAAGTCATGCACTTTCATATCTTCACTGCAATTTATGCTCTAAGAATCTGTTTTGCATGCCAGCTATTATGTAAAAAAAATGTGTGCATCTTCAGTTTTGAAACATCAAAAGATTTTAATTCTATTCTAAATGTGTCATTTCTGTGTACTACTTTGTACTTTCAGTTTTTAAATAAAAGAGGTCTGAAGGGTCACATTCTTTTATACTTCACCAAAACTAAGTTTATAATTGATAGTTCACTGTATTTACATGGCCCTCTTCTGTCTGATTCCTGCCTAGTATTTGTGAAACTTTGTACAAAACTTAATATCAGATTGATGGGATTAAGCTTTAAACATGTTACATACTTGTTCCTGCTCCGAAACAAAACATAGGGTGTGGAAAATTGTTCAGCTGGAAAGTAAGGCTGGAAGATTTGCATTTTGGGGGTTGTCTTTGACTACTAGGACCCAAGAACAAAAATTTGAGGCCCTTAATTGAGCCAGATTCTAACTGACAAGTACAAATATTCCCTGGGAAACACACAGTTTGATCCACAGAATTATACTGTTATTCATACTATAAGCTATTAGTAGTTTAATCATGAAACTATGAACCTTGTTGAGTCATCTGTTCTCATGTCAGTCTTGTTATTACAGCTTACCTGCATCTACAACATTGAATTCTGATCAATTAATTTATTCTCCCATTGGTACAGAAGATGACCTTAACTTTATGGAATTAGTAGATAACAGGTTTCCTCAGCACATAATAGTAGTTCCTCCACTCTCAGTATAGATTACAAAATAAACAACATAATGACATAAAGCAGGGAACTCAACAGTTGGTAAATCTACATAATACACTCTACTTGGTATGCACACTACAGCAGTAGAATGAGCAGAAAAGGAACTGAATCAAAATTGCTTGACCTATTTTAATATTTGATGAAGAAATACTAAGCCTAGGAATATCATGTCTTCAGGGACCTTGTAGTTGATATTATTAAAAAACATTTTAAAAAGAGGCTCCTATAGTCTGTCATAATAAGCTTTGGGTAATACTTTAAGAGTCCATTAACTTATGCTCAGCTAATCTTGAATTACAATAGAAATCCTTTGAAAGCATGTATGACAGTCACACAAATACCACATAAATTCATTTCCATTCTTTTGTGAATGTTTTCCCCTAGATGCACTACAGTTTTTAATCCCTTTGTGTAACAGTCTAGAACATGATATTTTAACATTAATGGAAGGAAGTCTGATTACTTCTAACGCTAAAAGAAATCAGACTCTATGCACTTTTGAAAAATCCAAATCAAAACTGCTTGTGAAACAAATTTAATGATTTTTTAAAGTTATTTATCCATAACTTTTAAACTACAGTAGAGTAAAAAAAAGTTTTTCTTATATGTGTAGTATAATTGTAATCTTTATTCATTCCAATTAATATTATTGTTGTGTTTAAAATTATCTGAGTTATCAATACAAGCTAAAAATTTGCAGAGAATCACTACCTGAACTGCAGCCTGGAAAGCAGTAGAGTCTTTTAAATTTGTGTGGATGAAACAAAAAGTCATGAAAAAAAATCAGCCATGCAAGGCTGTACTATTGAACTGAGAGAGGAAGAAAAATGTTTAAATGGAAAACATCTTTGTCAGAAAATAAGACTTCAGACTGAAACTTAGGAGACTGTAATTCCATTTTCCCAGTTTTTCCAATAGCCTTCCAAAATCACTGCACTTTAACTTTCTTTACTAGAGATTATTTTTTCAACAAAATAATGCATTTTCTTAAAGTCTAAATATTTGCAGTGGCATCTTGTTATTGACAAGGTCCGGTCATTTCAAAGGAAAGACAGGCCTGAGAAGCTGGATGGTTTCAATATCAGAAAATAAATACTTCTAAATAACTCCCCCTGTAAATGTCTTTGAATATATTTGAATGCATATGCTGTCAAGGCCTCATATACTTCAGCAATATAAATATCTGTGTCTCGTTCTTTTGCACTTGGAGTTTTCAGTGTTTTGCCCAGTTAGTCAGTGCATATACTAGGCTTGGGGAACAACAGATCAGAAATGGAGATCCACACCAGCCTGGTGATGTAACCTCCCAAAACGCACCCAGCAGAGGATCTTGGGCACAGCAACTGGAAGGACCAGAGATGTCCCTGGGTGGCCAGGAGGTCCAGCCACAGGCACCATTAGGGACTGGGCCAGGCACATGGACACTCACTCCCCAGTAAGCACATTCATTAACGCTCCTCCTGCCATTCCTACTTTAGAAATTTATTGTTTCATTCTTCTTTCCAGTGTTAGAGAATTCCATCATCACTTATGTTCAGGAGAATGAACTGCTGCATACACGTCAAGGAACAGAGATCATCACATCCCCTCATCAGCCTGTAATTTACAGCCAGCACTGAACAGTTTGAGCTATTGTCTATGTACCGGCAAGCCAGAACCTTGACTTATCCATGTGGTAAAAAGTCGTGATGACATCACTAATTTGAAAATAAATAGCTTCCTGTAATGTTATAGAATTACTGTAGCAATCAGGCACATAAAGATAAAAGCTCATATAGATAAAGGCATATTAATTAGCTCATAAAGCCTTATTAATCAGGCTTGTAATGGTAGCAGTTTGAAACCATAAAAGAAATGTGTAAGATATTTGTCTGCAGGCTTAAAATAGACAAAAGAATGAAAACCCACCCACACAGCATGATGTGACATCAGCACCCTGCTACTGGGAAAAGGAAGATACAGTCTAAGAGCAGCATCTTCTTTACAGTATATGAATTATTTAATACATTTGCTCTGGTCTAGCTGAGGGATAAAGAGCACTTTGGACATACCTAGACATATTAATCTACTTCTAAAGTAGCTTGACTACCTTAATTCATTACTTACGGAAGTCAGTGGGACTCTGAGAGTGGGATCCTATAAGATCCCGTTGTAAAGAAGAAATCCTATCCAAACTCAAGTCAATGGCTACTGACTTCAAACACACAGGATGCCAGTTTGTTGAGTCCTAGACCTTCTTCAGGCAAAATTTCCTATTCAGATTGAGATCAAATGAAACTCAAGGATTCTAAAAAATAAAATATGTTCTCTTTTTTCACAGAAATGCTCTATTTCCATCTTTACTTAGCATTTGATACTTCC
Source organism: Haliaeetus leucocephalus (assembly GCF_000737465.1). NCBI lineage: Eukaryota > Metazoa > Chordata > Aves > Accipitriformes > Accipitridae > Haliaeetus > Haliaeetus leucocephalus. The sequence continues at coordinate 1,481,016 of NW_010972942.1, forward strand.
AACCAAAGGCAGCCACTCTAATCCATTGAATTGTCAACAAAAACTAAGGATCAGAGACATTTAGAAAATTGTACGCTCTCTTATTTATTTGTGTGTCACACCCCACTAGCCATACAAGTTTCTGACAAATCTTCCTTGTTCCAAGGAAGATCTTCTGCACACAGTGCAGACAGACATCCCTTTTTATTGTAAATAACTGAGGCAACTGCAGCAATTTATGATTCTGAAAATTCCCTCCCTAATCCCTAAATCTCCATTAATTTTATAGGTAACTCCAGAAGGTAGAACTCTTTGCTGTGCAAGAGACTGTAAAAGAAGAAAAGTATGACTTTTCCCTTCCTTCTTTTTGCTCCCAATTTTCTAACAAATGCATAACAGGTTTACTTGAGAAAAGTAAGCTCCACTCCTCTCCTGAGCAGCCGTGAGCAGCAATGGTAGTGCCTGGTCCTTGACACTGACCCACCTCCTCCTCACACATTTCACCATTGCATCTGACTCAAAGAAACCAGTATTTATCCTTGACATAATCTGATGGGGCCACATCAGGGCAATGAAAGCTCCATTTTAAGTCCTTCCAAAGGAATTCATTTTGGGACACCAAAGAAGTTGATTTTCATCTAGGAAGAAATGTATAGGGTTTTTTCCTTTTCACCTAAATTTAAACTGAAGTAAGTATTATTTTACATGTTCAGCTGTTCATCCCTTACACTGAAATAATGGTATCTCTTAGATTGCCAGTGTATTCAGCCTCATACTTTTTAACAGCCATAAGATGGTGACAATTATACCATTTTCATTTGTTGCTTTGTCATATAACGTTGGTTATATTATTGCAAAACAACAGTGACATCCAGAGGCACAAAAGCCTAATCAGAAGTATTCATTATCCATGACGATGTGTTCAAGATCTGAGTTACTCAGGATTTCAACAACTTTGATTCTTTGCAACTCCATGAATTTTAGAAGCCTGTATAGTATGTAAGGAACACGTGTAAACTTTTTATTTTAAATCTGTTCCCACACAGCCTTACACTGGTCAAATGTTCATTGGAATATGGTTGACTGAGACAATATTGGGATATTGGCACACAGGACCATTATATCCTGTCATTGATAGTTGTCATTGATAAGGTTCTATGTGAAACCTTTTGGCCCCAGATACATTTTTGCAGTCTTTTTGTTGACAAGAGAAGACACAAGATCAAAAGAAATTCAGATGCTTCCAAGTGAGGCACAAGAATACTTAAAAATTACATACATTTAGACACCTTCTTGGAGAATCAGTGCTTTTAATGTACAGTAGGTTGCTAAAAGCACACCTACCAGGTCAGCATGCGATAGGGTATTAGGCAGACTTCAGTGCACTATTTCGCTTCTGGATCATGAAAGCAAAATTGTGAATACAGTCTAGCCCACTAGAAGGAGTGTCCAGCTTCAGTGTACATTTACATGCACAGCAAATGGCTCATTTCCACACAGAGTGTGTATTTGTAATGAGGCTGAAAGCTCACTGAAGTCTGAGTGCTAAGAGCTTAGCCTGAAAAAAGACTCGAGGACTGACAGATCAGAAAGCTTTAAGATTTTTTTTCTAATTTTTTTATATTATCAGATGCTAAGTGGGTCACAGAAGATGATATAAATATATATGAAGTCTGAAGAAAAAATAAAATATCCACAGCACTTACAAGTATTGTAATCTCACAAAAGCTCAAGTCTCGAAGCAATGTACTTATTGACCAGCTCCGTTGTTGGCATGAATCATAATAGCTCCATTTATTTCAATGGAGCTCTGTCAGGTTACATCAGCTGAAGACTGCGTCCTATCAGTCTCCTTCTTAACGTTCCTGTCATTCTCAAATGGATGTAAGTGCTATATCATTTTTCAACTCTTTAGCTCCTCACATATGCTGAACCTGTGCTTGCAATATGAAGATAATTGCATATATTTACCATTTCTGTCTACAACATTGGAGGAACCTGCAAGTCTATTTAACCTACACACTCATTTCTTCATCAGGGAAGAGTATTTTAAAAGATGTCTTTTAAGCTATCTTTCCATACACTGAAGGAAATGGCTATTGTAATAATGACAGTATCATTTTAGCTTTCAACAGAAATTTTCTTCTAGAGTAGCTTCTGGTTGTAGATAATGCCTGTGAGTAGTCCATTTTAGGGGGTTATCTTCCTTCCCTACCAATACAGCTCCCACATAATATTTTGTCCAGGATTTCATTCAAGGGAATAAAGTTTTTTGAGAAAAATACTGTTAAGTTTTCTCCATGTCAAGCTAGCAGTTGACATACCAGTGAACTGTTTACAAAAACAAATGCTGCATCCTGTATCCAGCTGACAGACTCCTGTGGTTGGTAATTTATTAGTTACTCTTGCTATGAAAGAATATATAGATAATCTTTTTATTGAATTCACTTTTATATAAAAGAATAATTACAATTCTTTTATTTGTGATCACACAACTGACATAGTTCTAGTCATACAATATAAAAACAGTTTACTGACAATCATGTGTGAAGTGCTACTGTATAAATAAGAATCTTTCGCTTTGACCACTGAATGATGATCAGTTGGCCTAAATTAATCTTTTTTTATTATTTATGACAATATGTTTGTTTCTGAATTCAGAAATTCTGAATTTCTGGAACTAGCAGAAAATTATTTTTAAAAACTAAAAAATGGACTTACAGTATTAGTTATATATCATGGTTGAAGAGGAAGACAAAACTGGAGTAGAAAAATCCTTGAATACATTTACCAGTGATGGAGAAAGTGTTTTATGGATAAATATTTTCTGTGTCAGGAAATAGATGTTCAGCTAGCATAAATCAGCAATGGCACATCCCTTATTTTCCTGAGCTAAGAATCTAGCCCGTGTGCTCTACTACTACACAAAAGCGGTTTTCATCCTGGTACAAGAAAGAAACAATATTTGCACTCATTTTATAAATTGAAATAATGGGGTGAAAAAAGGATGTTAAATAGTGTGGCCAAGGTTGCACAAAAAGCATGTATTCAGGTCAAGTCTGTCCGCACAGTTTGCCTGTCTCTGTAACAATTTTGCCATTGCCAAAGTCACTGTATTCAAATTTTTAAAGTAGGATGAACTTGGATTAGGCGCCAAGGACTAAACTCTTACTATCACAAGTACCTGCCTCCCAATAATTATTTAACGTGCACGGCAAGTAGAAACAAAAGAAATCTGTCTCACCATATTTGGGGATACTAAAAAAGTTTCCTTGAAAAATATCAAGTTGAACTTATCCTCTTATTAGCATCATGTCACAGATGGGCAGAGTGGGCAAAAATAGCAAAGAATTTTTTTCAAAATTGTACAACGGATCATTTACCATCATAGTCCTTTCTGGCTCAGGGTCTGTATTCCTGTGAATCCACAGCAGAGATAATATTATAAAGGAGGGTTCATGTGGTGCTGCGCACGTCTCCAGCCCATAATTTAACTAGCAATCATCAACTGTCTTCCATGTATGTTAATCATAAAATAAAGGAAGCTGATGCCTTGCAAATACAACAGCATGTTACTTTGACTTCTGTCCCTAAATAGATATCCGGACAGGGACACACCACTCATCACTAAAGACTATGTGGTGCTTGGCAAGGGCATGACCATCCAGTCCTAGACAAAGCAAGTGCACCAGACTTTCAGACCATCATGGCCTGGGCAGCAGGATGCACAGTACATCCCCCTTCAGTCACAGCTCCCAGAGATCCTGTAATCCCTTCTAGACCCTCCTGGGCAAGCGTTTTGGGTTTGTGTGGTGGGGTTTTGGTAGCAGGGGAGGGGCTGCAGGGACGGCTCCTGTGAGAAGCTGCTGGAAGCTTCCCCGGCTCCAAGTCGGACCCGCCTCTGGCCCAGGCCGAGCCCGTCAGTGATGGTGGTAGCGCCTCTGGGAGAACAGATTTCAGAAGGGGAACCGGCAGTGAGTAGGGGATTGGAATGTGAGAGGAACCCCTCTGCAGACACCGAGGTCAGTGAGGAAGGAGGGGAGGAGGTGCGCCGCAGGAGGGGATGCCCCCGCAGCCCTGGTGAGACGGCAGGCTGTCCCCCAGCCCATGGAGGGGAGCAGGGGAGCAGATGCCCACCTGCAGCCACAGGGAGAGAGGAGCACATGCTGGAGCAGGGGGATGCCCCCGAAGATGGTCGTGACTCCATGGGAAGGCCCATGTTGGAGCACTCTGTGACTTGAAGGACTCCAGCCTGCGGAAAGGACCCACGCCGGAGCAGTTCGTGAAGGACTGTCTCCCGTGGGAGGGACCCCACGCTGGGGCAGGGGAAGAGTGTGAGGAGTCCTGCCCCTGAGGAGGAAGGAGCGGCAGAGGCAACGTGTGATGAACTGACCCCAACCCCCATTCCCTGTCCCCCTGCGCTGCTGGGGTGGTAGGTAGAGAATCTGGGAGTGACGTGCCCAGGAAGAAGGTGGGGGGAAGGTGTTTTAAGATTTGGGTTTTACTTCTTATTATCTTTGTTTTTATTTGATTGGTAGTAAATTAAATTGATTTTGGTTTTTCCCCAAGTTGAGCCTGTCTTTCGCCCATGACCATAACTGGTGTGTGATCCCTCCCTGTCCTTGTCTCGACCCATGATCTTTTCTTTATATTTTCTCCTCCTCATCCCAGTGGTGCTGGAGGGGGGGGGG
>NW_010972942.1:1485695-1574778 GCF_000737465.1 Haliaeetus leucocephalus
AGGGGCGTGGTGAGCGAGCGGCTTCCTGGTGCTTTGTTACTGGCTGGGCTTAAACCACAACAGCAAGTCATCTTTGGGAATACTTTTTAATGTCCTCTAAGTGGAATATGCGGATGTAGCAAAACTCCCAACTTTGTAAATGGTTCTACTGATTTCATTAGCAGAGAAGTTGAGCCTTCTTTGGTCTATCTTCCCAGTTCTGAGGTCTTCTTTTTAAGAACGATTCACACCAAGATTAATATGGAATTAAAATTGAAGATACATGAAGGCTTTACACCATATTCTTCACGTGCACTGAAATCAGTTGTAATCTGTTAATCTGCAATTTGCATGTGGTTAAGCTTCAAGAGTGTTCCCTGTCTGCCTGTGCTGTATCTCTTTCTTCAGTGCCTATTGCCAGGCATTTTTCAGAACTGATAGTGGCTTATCACTATCAAAAAGCAGCTCAAAGTCCTTAGGAAAATCTTCAGCTTAACAGCCACCCTTTTAAAATTGTAAATCATACCTGTTTTCCTTCATCTTTATAGCTATTAATAGGCATACTTTTCATGACAACAGGATTTGTTTGCGGGGTTATGAGATATCATCTGCTCCTTCCCTTTCCTCCTCTCTTAAGCTGTAATTTTCTGCCATATCATAACAGGTTGTCCTGGAAATAGCTTGTCACAAAATGAAAGATTTGTTGCTACTGAAAGAGCAGAAACAGCTGTAAAAGAGCAAAAGTTAGATTTCAGCCAAATGTTCTTTAAACAAATGAATAGGAAAAAAAGGAGACCCTAAACAAAGCTTACTTAAGCTGCTTTGTTTCTCCAGACAGTCTGCAAAGTCTGGGAAGATAAGAAGAGTCCTACAAATGGCTGTAGCTTCAAATAGATTGTGTGGGTGGATAAATATAGGGGAGCACAGTGAGTGATGGAAATAGGATGAGCTTGGGTCTGTACTAAGAAGGAAAACAGATTTATTTTCTAGCAGAAAGCAATTTCCATGAATAAATAGGATGGCTCATCATTACCTGCTTTAAGCATGATTAGGCTAAATATACTTGCAGCAGTCAAAACAGAAAAAGAGATCGAAGTTAAGTTTTCCTTTTCTCTGAAGAGGTTGTGCTGCACCCAGTTGGTGTCAGGCATGAGGACAGGAGGGGGGCAGGGTCTAGCTACCACTCTCTGATGTTCAGGGTGAAGGGGAAAGAAACGTGGCAGCTATTTCCGCAGATGCTCTAATCCCCAGGGTTATTCTGCCAGCAGGACATGCCAGAAGGCCCCATGCTATAGCTGTGATATGTGACCAAATATCCCAGTGTGTGCCTTTTAGTGGTCCCAGCAGGAGGGGCAGGCAGACCCGTAGCCTACCAGCTCTGTGTCCCTGTGCGTGTAGGTGTGCGTACATGAGACTCTCATGCGCTGGGGACATCCCCAAAACAGCAGAGACAGACAACCCCTCTTTCTTTTGTACTACATGAGCAGAACAATGGGCTGGAACTAGAGCTTGCTGTATATAGTACACAGAGGTTAAGTCTATTCACATTTTTCCAGTTGAGCACCTCAGGGGACAGACCAGCCCATTTTTCTCAGTTACCCAAAAGTCGAGTGATTATAGCCAGTGAAATTAGAAGCATGGTCAAACCCTTCTACTAGAAAGACAACTGAAGCCTGTAAATATTCCCAGGAAGGTGCATTTTTAAACAATATAATGTGTATGGCAGTATTTGGTTTTCCAGTAGTATTTACTCAACTTTACACAGGAAAGTAAACTCAATCAACGCAAACAAAAATAGTTGATGTTTCAGTTATACATGGTGTGTACAAACAGAAATAAGCTTCTGATATTGCCTCTGGTCTTGTTCATTACCTTTAGTAAGAGGCTACATTTTTTTATCCTCTGAATAGTTATTATTATTGTGGCTATGTTGATAATTTCTGGTAGTGGGCTGTTGTCCCATCCATAAAAGCCATTGTTATGCACTGCAAATATATGCTAAAATATTCTACCAGATGATGAGAAGAAAAATTATTATAATTTTTATTTACTTGTTCTAAAGTAAACATCTGTAAACTAATTACAAGATACACCTTTTTTAGAGATTCTGTGAATGGAAAAGACGCACTGATTACCAGTTTTGTCTTCAGTTCTATTTGATGAATCACATTTAATTACAACATAATTAGGTAGCACCTCTGGAAAAATATGCCATGTAATAGTTATAAAGAATGAAGTGATCACACTGTAATTTTGAAATACATCATAGCAATTCTTTTCATTAAATTTCTGTGCAAAGGATGACACTTATCTTAATTGTCAGTGTCAATACCATAGTCCTAATATTATAGTTTCCAAAAACCTAATTTCAATCCCAAAGTAAAGTCTGTGTTTACTTAAGAAATCATCCAGACCCATTTAACTTCAAACACTCAAGGAACCCCATTAGACTACTAAATATAAGAAAATATAGAATTCTCTGGTTTCTAGAAGATTTAGACAACATTGGAGTCCTCTAGCATAATTCTGATTTAAAACAGTACATTATGCAGGTTTTCAGATATATTTTAGTCTTTAGAGAATAGAAATATTGCTAAAAACACCTACATTTACATTATTGCATCTTCCAGTGACTTGAGGCAGGATCAGGGCTCCATATGATTGAAATGTATCAGCATTTAAAGAAAAGCAAAACCAAAAAAGTCCTTGCTGGATTTATGTAGAAAGGAAACAAACAAGCAAAGACAATCTACGAGGCAGAAATCTCATCACAGCTTTTCTTGTTGACCTGATGACTGGGTAGAGAAAGTAGCAACAATACTTGTGCATACTCCAGTGACCCCATCTTCAGAGAAGCAACCTTCTCTCAAACAGCTAGGGCCACCCCTAGCTATAAAATATCTTGCATATTGGCGGTGTATGTGTTCTGCTGACAGGTGAGCTGCCTTTTCATTTGGGATGTGTTAGGCAGGCAGTCCACCATCAGCTGTGGGCCACACATGCAGAGATCTGCTGTAGGGCCTCACATTACACGGGTTGTGTGGAGTGCTACGGTCAGTCTTATGAATCTCAATATGGGCCTGAGTCATCATTTTGTTACTCGTACTTTACTTACTTAGTTTTATTTTACAAAAGCTTATTAGGAACCTGGGCTGTCTATAGGCTTTTCATGTCCTTTTGGGTCCTTCAGCAACGACCAGGATGCTAGGTCAGGCCGAGGCAGTCATCAAGAAAATACCCTCAGTTACCAGAAGAGACTTCAGTATGCCCTTATTTTGCATACTGTTGTAATGGTCCTGTTATTTGACTACCTGCCAAGAGTGATCTTTCAGAGGTGATGAGTCACTCCTAAAAAATTACTGGCTTGGCTTAAAAACCACTGAGTCTTAAAATTGCATATTGAGCCTCAGTTTATTTGTCCACTGGATTTTTAACCAATGGAATTGGCATCTTTACATGTTTCCCTAGCTCAGAAGGCTAGCCATATAGGTTTTGATGTCTTTTTTTCTGTTTTCAGGGGTTTTTTTAGTAGAAGCTTGATTTCTTCCATACCACAGGATACCCTGAGGTGCATTTCCAGGTAAAAATGTCAGATACTTTAAAGTGTGGTAGCAGTCATGGAGGTTACCAAAGTCGCAGACCGAACATCAAGGAAGAAAAGCAAGCTGGCTAAACACTCACCCTCTCTGGCATGAATTCTTTTTCTGTGATGTTTTCTATACAGAGAGCAGTTGGGGTACTAGAGGAAGCTACACCGCTTTGCTGCCAGTGCAGCTTTCGGGGCAGCTGAGAACAGCTCCTGTGAAAAACTCCTGTGCCAAACATGTGCTGTCTTCTCTGCCCGTTCTACAGAAGAAAGACTCACAAGCAGGGCTTTTCGATCTAATGGGTGCTGCCAGGTTTCTGGGATACTTTGGATTGTTGCAGTGAAGGCGTTTTTTAAGCCCAAAGGGCTTTCAGAGGAAAGGGCAGCAGTGTGCAGGCACCAAGTCTGCAGTGCAGTTACTCAAGGAAATAAACTCAAGGCCGGATATTCCACCTAAATGTGAAGCTGCTTTTCAAGCTGTAATCTAAAGGAAAACTAACTTAAGAAATGCAAGGATGATTTTTCTCTTTTCTTTTCTCCCCATGCAATTTGCAGTATGAACCAGTGCCGGGAGGTCATCCAGTGCCAAGAACCACGACCAGCCCTCTGCAAACTGAGCTATGTGTCTCTCACAAGGGTTGGTGCACAGTATTATTTTCCATAAATTCCCAGGTCCTGAAAAAATGCCTAATAATTGCCTATGTGTCTCAAGGGGCATAAAATAAAATAAAAAAAAAATGTTGTTATGGGCTTTTGGATAAGTTTAAATGCATTAAAACTGTAAAGGTTCTTAGATGTAAAAACAGTAAGAAGAAAATCAGGCATGTGTAATACTAAAATTTTTATTGCATTACAAGAAACTCAGTAGTAGGTTGACTTTAAGTACCTTTGGCTCAAGTGAACATAAATGTATGGTTTATCTTTTCCAATTGCCTGTGTTTTTAGTACTGTTTTGTTTAAAACATTTTCTTGTTAAACTCCTGTTTGAGAAATGCTATCCAAAAATGTTAAAATTGGGTACGATGTTCAACTGAGAGCATAACAGAGTCAGCTATGAATGTGAAATAGTATTTTTCAAGTTTTTAACCCAGATAAATAATGCTAACAGGGATAAGAGAATATAGAATTGTTAAAATTTTTCATTAAAATTATTTTTTTTTTCTTTCTCATGATCCAAATCAATGGAAACTTTCTGACATGATCACAGAAATCCTTCTGGAAAGAAATTACTAAGAAATTATTCTGGAGGGTAAGTCCAAGATAAAATGCTGAGATCTATATAGCATGGAATATAATTATGGCAGAGGAAGGGAATGATCACAGCCATGAAAAAGAAATATAATCTGTTTTGGAGAATTAAGTAACTTCATCCCCAGTAAGTTCAGTACATTTCTCATCAGCATTAATAGGAGTTATACCTGCTCACACTATGAGTAAATTTAAACAAATTAATTTTATCCTTCTCAACCTAGGAAGATGACTTTAGGAAATGAAGGATGAAGATTGCTAAGATAACTGACTTAGGATGAAGAAGGCTACATTGTCCTTTTGCAAAACCCATTAATTCCCTTTTCTGTGTTAGCTTTCTGCCCAGTCAAATATTTGTGAATGGCTACTCCTTGTTCCAGCATAATACTCATAATAATATTATAGTATAGTATAGATTTGAGTCTAAATAAGAAGGTACTAACCTTCCAAATCTGTCTGCAAAGGATTTGGCCTGAAACAAAACAAGCTTTGAATTAACAAAATTATTTTAGAAGGTAATATACCATCATTTCGGAAAGACCAGCCCCACTGATCTCACGAGATTGGCCTGAAGCAGTATCCTGCATTTCACATTTTGCACCACCTCCAGGTCTATATTCAACAGGTTTCTGTCCTTCATTAACAGCTTTTCAGTATCTTGGTCTGAGTTCTTCTCTCTTTGTTTGTTATCATAGCAAACATAATTCTAGTCAGATTTACTGCAGCTGGGAAAACAACAGTTATTCAGAGTTCATAATCATGCTGGTGACACCTAAAACTCTTTCATTCCATTTAAATGACATTTGCTTTTCTCATGATTACTTCTGCCAATAGCTTAAAAAAAAATAATTCAACTTATTAGCAAAATCTCCACAAATCATAAAAGCTTCAAACTACATTAAAACAGACTCCTATTGTCTCTTCAATTTTAACAACTTTAACATAACACAGATGTTCAGGAAAACACCATACACAGCATACCTGAGAACTCAGAGGTAAATACAGGGTTCTGGGTCAGATTCCCAGGTGAAGGAAAAGCAGTGCCAGTGTTTTAGCTTTGTGGCTGTTCTTCAAAAGCTTTCTATTCTGAAATGCTAGCTCTTTATGAGTCATATTAATCCCTGCTGCAACTTCTGTTTAGATACAAAGAAAAATCCTGCCTTACATCATGCAAAAATCACATTCAATCAGATTATATTCTGCAGCTGTTAAATATACAATATGATGTAAATCAGTGGTGATCTATGTAGAGCAATATGTGTTCCCAGGGTAAGAATTTAAAATAAAGATATCCTGGTTTAGGTTCAGATTAGTAGCAAGTATAACAGGAAATAAAATGGCCAGATAGTGCTTAACAGCATGTACTCTAAAGAACTGCTTACAACTTAGAATGGAATTTTAATGAGGTAAAGGTTAATTGGAAAACATACCTTTTCTATCTAACCTTCCAAATTTAATTAAATATCACAAAACCAGCAAAGACTCAGTATGCTTTGTTAAAGTAACACTAGTCTGATTAAAATGAATAGTTCTTGAGCTCAATTCTGCTTTCACTTTTCTGAAGTAACTCTTCTGTAGCCAGTTATCTCTCACTACCAATAAAACCTCCTCCTTTTTCTGAAAGCTCCCAGTTATATCACCCAACTTGTCCTTACAAGAAAAGAGTTGAGCCTGCTCCAGGCTGGGAGTTCAAACCTGCCTGTTTGCATCTGGAAGTCAACTGGAATGGGAATTGTCTTTGCAGTATGCCTTGGGTCCTAAGAGGAAAGAAGTAAGAACAGTATATTTCACCACCAAAGCTTCACTGTTCCTGGTCTCTGTAAGATGAGGGGAATGAAAGATCTTGCAGCATCTAGGAGACAAATCTCTCCTTCAGTCTTTATTTGTCTGGAATTTAATGAAGCCATGCTGCAGATTGAAGTTCTGTGATTTGGGGGATTTAGAGGTTTCAAACTGACTTTTTGAAAATACTCTTTAAGTACTTAATAATCATAGAATCATAGAATACCAGGTTGGAAGAAACCTCAAGGATTGCCTGGTCCATGCTTTCTTGGCAAAAGCATGGTCTAAACAAGATGGCCCAGCACCCTGTCCAGCTGAATCTTAAAAGTGTCCAATGTTGGGGAACCCACCACTTCCCTGGGGAGATTATTCCATTGACTGATTGTTCTCACTGTGAAAAAATTTCCTCTTGTGTCCAACTGGAATCTCCCAGAAGTAACTTGTACCCATCACCCCTTGTCTTTTCCATGTTGCCCCTTGTAAAAGGGGAGTCTCCATCTTCTTTGTAGCCACCCTTTAAATACTGGAACATGGTGATAAGGTGTCCCCTCAGCCTTCTTTTCTCAAGGCTGAACAGACCCAGTTCTCTCAGCCTTTCCTCATACGGCAGGCTTCCCAGTCCTTTGATCATCTCTGTGGCCCTTTTCTGGACCCTCTGCAGCCTGTCCACATCTTTTTTGCATAGTGGGGACCAAAACCGAACACAGTATTCCAGGTGTGGCCTGACAAGCGCTGAGTAGAGTGGGATAATGACTTCTTTATCTCTGTTGGTGATGCCCTTGTTGATGCAACCCAGCGTCCTGCTGGCTTTCTTTGCCACAGCAGCACACCGTTCACTCATATTGAGCTTGTTGTCCACCAGGATCCCCAGGTCCCTTTCCACAGAGCTGCTCCCCAGCTGGGTAGGTCCCAGCCTGTGCTGCACTCCTGGATTATGTTTTCCCGGGTGCAAGACCTTACACTTGTCCTTGTTGAACTTCATAAGGTTCTTGTTAGCCCACTCTTCCAGCCTATCCAGGTCTTCCTGCAGGGTGGCTCTGCCTTCTGAAGTGTCCACTTCCCTACTCAGTCTGGTGTCATCAGCAAAATTCATCAGGTTACACTTGATCCCATCATCCAGATCACTTATTAAGACATTAAACGGTGTTGGGCTCAATATCAATCCTTATATTATATAATAATATAACATGGAAAGAAGTTGCAATGGTGATAGCAAAATTAAAAAAAAAAAATCAAAAAAGAATGAATAGTGAATGTTACAACACTGCATGAATTTTAGTTTGTTCAAATTCTCCAAAACCAAAAATCTGGTGAGTATTTTAAATGTGTTCCACAGGGCTTTTTAAGTTGCTTTAACTTTTTAAATTTTTTTAATTTGCTTAATTTTTTAAAGTTTTGTTTTTCCACAAAGAAGGTTCCATCAAAGTATTTACCACCCAGCTTTAGCATCATCTTGGAGCTAAATTACAATTTTTCTATGACCAAATAAAGTACATTATAAGGATTTTTACCTGCCTCTAGCATTAACTTTGCAAATACTTCTGTGCAGCCTTTACAGTCATTCCAATTTCCAGCTCACTCCTTTTAAAAGCCCTGGAGAAGAAGTACCTTAGAGTAACCATTTACACCAGGGCACAGCGGTGTCTGTACTGCTGTGATGACTGTGAAGTTAGAGGAAGGACTGAGCCAGAGCTCCACTCCAATCCTCAGTCCATTTTAGCTGCTCTTAATCTATCAGATTTGGAGAGTAACTGTGCAGCAGAAACTACCATCGCTTGCACTCTCCACAATTATCAGATAGGGCCTATATCTTATATTTCTCTTCTCCATTCCTCTAAATGTGAATGAGAGTCATGCTTTGATCCTTAAAGCTCTGGAGGAGAAACTGAAGGAGTCAGAGCAGCAGCTTACCAGTAGGCATAGAAAAACTTGATATCTACAGAAAAGTAAATTAAACATGGCAGTACCATTCTATGGCACTGAAATCAAATGCCATCGACCAGCTCATGTCCATACTACTAAATTGCTTTCCCCTCCCAAACAGGATGGCCTTACCCAGTTTTCCTGTTAGGACTTTTGCTAACATCTGAGCAACGCCCCAGCATGGGCTGAGAGATGGCTGGTGAGGGCAAAACCACCCTAGGGACTGCTATGACAAGTCACCGCTGTAGCTGGTCAGGGTCCAGGCCCCAGGAACATTTCCTGCCAGCACTTGACTTACTCATATGGATACAGTGATAGCAGCATTCAACAAGGCAGGGACAGCTTCAAACTAGCAAGGAGGCAGCCAGGCACCTGTTTTAACAAAAAGTTAAGCAAAATGCAATAGCAAGCAAGCTCTGAAACCATTAGGCTGTTGCAGGTCCACAGCCAAGTCACGGCATAGGACAAATTTGTTTTAAGTTGTCCGCAAAAGGAAGTTTAGCTGAATTCAACCTGTTTTGGTTTTCCCCATGTTCAGTGTAAGTTACATAGATATACACGCATCCTTTAAATAATTCAGGAACTACCCTTTTCACTTTAAAAATAAATTGTTATGCTTTGCTGCTCACTCATTTCACTAAGCTTCCCATCAGTGAAAAACTGTAGAGAAATTTTTAAAAAGCATTTCCAGTACAAGGAGTCTTGGAAGTATGTCAGAGCCTTTTCCTCTGCCATCCCATCTCTATTCATGATTTTAACCATACACTTAATGAGACTGAGATTCACCTCAAAAATTCTCCTCACAGCTGTCAAGCATTCCTTGCTCCTTTTCCTTAAGCTCATCTGAATTCTCTGAGTAGCACCATTTCTGCCGTGAAGTTCCCTCATGACATGCTGACTCTCTGATTGACAGGCAGCACACACACACCAAGCAGAATGTCAAAGAACACGACAGGATAAAACCAAACATAGCTTAATACAGTTATGATAATGCCAAACTGCTTAAAATTCTCTATACCTTTGACAGACTAGCCATGCACTGTATGTCTTTCAAACCTGTGCATCTGCCTAGAAAAGCTAGTTTCTCTGGCCCTTGAAGGAGATAAATACCATTTGCATCTTAGACCAGGTTTAAACTAAAGCTAAGTAAATTGATTTTTGTTGATGACAGTAAGATGTTTATTGTGGTCTTTCAGACTTACAAGCTTGTATTTCACTGCATATTTAATGTGTGATGTAAAGGCTACCTGACTCAAATGGCACTCTTATTAAAGTTTGTTAAATGGTAAAGACCTAACTTACAAATATTTTCACAGTTGAAATCTGCAAGACAAGGTTACCTGTAAATTATGTACTCATATTTGCAGAAAATAACTGAAAAAAAAAGAGAATTCATTATTTCCTGGAAGATTATTCTTCAAAACTTGATTGTAGCAGTAACTATTTCAGATTTTCCTGTCATTCAAGCAAGGAGAAGGCAACAAAAAGGTGACTTCAGCAGGAAGCACAAAACACTAAGAAAGAATAGTTAAGCAAAGAACTCCTAAACAGCTCACAGGCTAAAAATTATTCACTCAAGCAAGTGTATTTGTTTCCAACAACAAGTATGTTGGGAAAGTTTAGGAGTCATTTATAGACACAACTTCGAATGCTGCTATACAAATGGTTTTCCTACACAGAGAAGCCATCATGCAGCACAAAGGGCATGAATCTACAGCATGCTTGTTACTCCTGCCACTCTTCTGTGGACACATTTGAGTTGACATTAAAGCCATACATTGTAGTACTACTAAATGAAACAGGGCCACAGCCTTATTTCGTATCCTTAGGGATCTAAGATGCACCTAATATGGGGGTAGGGGAGCTTTCTCATTACAAAAGTGTCCGAAATAAAGCCTGTGCTACAGCCCATCCAAAAGGTGCTTTGCAGCATGAAACCACGTGGCATGACTGGCAGTGTGCCACGAAGACATGTGAGCAGTTTGGGAAGGCAAAGCCTGCTGAGAGAGCGCTGGAGGTGTACGTGGTGGGAGCCATACCCAATACTGTTGTTGGGCATGGTGTCTCCTGTCCTCTGAGCCATACCCAAAAAATATCTCAGAAAGTGCCAGCCAGCACAGAACAAAACATCTGGGGGGCATGCAGGATATGTCCAGTTAAACAGTCTGAATGGTCAGTAGACCAGTGTTTGAAAGAACTCCCCATCACTACAGAAAGAGGCTGAGAATTCAACAGCTCACTGGCCTTTGCAGAAAAAGTTAGCACAAAAGCCTCCTCCTGCTACCCATGCACAGCAGCTGCAGGAGGGGCAACCAGCCTACTATCAGCACCTTGACAAGGTTTGAGTTTTAACTGCTTCTGCCTTTTAAAATAGTACATCACCAACTTCATTGTTGCCAACACCTTCTTTTATGCCATAAACTTCACTTACTCACGCATCCTCTCTTTGCTTTCCTTTTAAGATCTGAGGAAGTGTTTGTGTGCCCAAAGCTTTTTGAATCTTACTGGCTATACTAGCTAGTAATAAACTAAATTACCTCCATCTATATTCTGGCTCTGGTTTTTGTCCATAGACTATCATGGCTAGAGCAAAATATAAAGTCCATCTAAGGTTGTGCTTTTGCTCAAGAACTCTCCTGCACGTGTAATAAATGCTGCATTTTGAGCAGATGGCAGTAAAAGAGCACCTCTGAAACAAACAAACAAAAAAACCCACCAACCTTCACAGCCTACTACTTGAGGATTAATTTTTCATCCAAAATCAGAATTTTTTCACTTGAAAAGTTGAATACTGTAGTTTTCAGTCAAGCCAAACTGAACATTCTTACATCATTTGGCCAAATGTAAACTTTTAGTTGAGACAGTTCACAGTCCCACTATTTATTCTGTGATATCTCAAGGGAATTTGAAGTCTCCAAAATTCTCTGTCACCTAAGCTGCCTGGCAAGAAAACACCTTATATGCAGGAGCATAGCACTGATCTTCACTGTCTTCTCAAAGCATCTCACCCAACACAAAGTCTGAGCGAGTCTCTCCCCAAGAAGCAGCTAAGCAAGAGGCTCTGTGAGAGCTTCAGTAAACCATTAAAGGACTGTTTAAATTCTGAGACAAGCCAGAAGGAAATAACCTACTTGGGAATTAAAAAACATATAATTTTCTTGATATATCAAAACACTTGTTTATCTAGACTTTTCTAGATGAAATATATCTTCTGCTAAAAGCAAATCACATGTGCATTTTTTAACTTGATGGGATTTCTGTGCTTGTTTTACTAAACATGACATTACTACGCATGATTTTTACCCTGAAAAATTCTACGGAATCAAAAAAGCACAAGTCTTTGTCATTAACATTGTTTGAAAAATTGAGGACCTCAATACACAATGGTTTGCAGTGTTGTTTAGATATCATCCTTTTCCCTACCCCTGAGTCTATCGTTAGTTTCTCATTCCTCCCATCATAGAAACATAGAATCATAGAATCATTTAGGCTGGAAAAGACCTTTAAGACCATCGAGTCCAACCATCATCCATGCCCACTAAACCATGTCCTGAAGTACCCCATCTACTCGCTTTTTGAATACCTCCAGGGATGGTGACTCAACCACTTCCCTGGGCAGCCCATTCCAATGCCTGACAACCCTCTCAGTAAAAATTTTTTCCTAATATCTAACCTAAATCCCCCTTGCCACAACGTGAGGCCATTTCCTCTCCTCCTATCTCCAGCCACCTGACAGAAGACACCAGCACCCACCTCACTACAACCCCCCTTCAGGTAGTCGTAGAGAGCGATAAGGTCTCCCCTCAGCCTCCTCTTCTCCAGACTAAACAGCCCCAGCTCCCTCAGCAGCTCCTCATAAGACTTGTGCTCCAGGCCCCTCACTGACTTGGTTGCCCTTCTCTGAACACGCTCCAGCAACTCCATGTCTTTCCTGTAGTGAGGGGCCCAAAACTGAACACAGTACTCGAGGTGCGGCCTCACCAGTGCCCAGTACAGAGGAACGATCACTCCCCTGCTCCTGCTGGCCACACTATTTCTGATGCAGGCCAGGATGCCGTTGGCCTTCTTGGCCACCTGGGCACACTGCTAGCTCATATTCAGCCGGCTGTCGACCAGCACTCCCAGGTCCTTTTCCACTGGGCAGCTTTCTAGCCACTCTTCCCCAAGCCTGTAGCGCTGCATGGGGTTGGTGTGACCCAAGTGCAGGACCCAGCACTTGGCCTTGTTGAACCTCATACAGTTGGCCTCAGCCCATAGATCCAGCCTGTCCAGATCCCTCTGTAGAGCCTTCCTACCCTCAAGCAGATCACTTGGTGTCGTCTGCAAACTTGCTGAGGGTGCACTCGATCCCCTCATCCAAATCATCAATAAAGATATTAAACAGAACAGGGCCCAACACCGAGCCCTGAGGAACACCACTTGTGACCCACCGCCAGCTGGATTTCACTCCATTCACCACAACCCTCTGGGCTCAGCCATCCAGCCAGTTTTTCACCCAGCAAAGAGTACAATCATACTTGCTGATTACTGCTGCTTTTAACTTAGAAACATTTAGAAAATTCATCTTTTTTCTTTACAAGGCTGAGCCAGTTACTCAGAACACACCAGTTTTCAGAGCTATTCCTTAATTACACTCATTGCAAAAATAATGACTTAATTTGATAAATACCTTTAATTTGAAACTTTCATGTCTCAATATCTGCACCAAGGGTAAACTGCTGAATTCCCACTGACAGCCGTGGAAGAAACACGTCTAACAATACTCTCTGCAATGAGGAGATTTTTTTTTTCTTTGTTCATTACTATTCCTTAATTTCTACTTTGGGATCTGCTGCTTCTCGGGTGCAAGAAAAGCAAAATAATGCAGAGAGAGGTACAATACATAGGCATGGTGTGAAGTCGCAGACTGTGCTTGCTATATAACAGGAAATTTTCAAGATGAAAAAGTAACACAATGGGGACAATGAAAGCACCCTTACAGATTCATTGTGGAAATTGCAACTAGCATCTTATTCAAATGAAGACCAAGTTCAGCATGAGGAAACTGCTGTCTAAGAGAGCTAGCAAAGATTAAAGCAGATCAGCTAATACTAGCTGAAACTGCAGTATTTTGAATTCAGTTGGATTATTCTTAACTTGTGCCTTTAATGGGTTATGTTCACACTTGTTCTTTCTTGCAATCTGAGTTATATAAATTGCTATGCAAGCACAAGATAATGTTTTCAAATAGACTCATTGGCGCATTAATCTATAGCACTATAATCGGCCTGAAGATCAGATTTTTTTTTTCATTAAGCAGTGAATGTCAGCTCCTTTGGGTATACAAGGTGTCATCAACTTTATGCCAGCTTTGCTGACTCATATAAACATCTACACTTCTAAGCATTAATTTTCTTAGAGCTACAGCACATTATGTACTAAGGGGGATCACAAGTAAGCAAAATCATCTGGAAAATATAGTCTAAATTTATATTGCTTCTGCTGAGAGGATTAATTTAACTGGCTGGAGATGATAGAATATATATTAAGCCATTAATGTTTATAAATCTAGAGACACAAAATAACTCATTTTACACCAGCTATTATTACCACGCTCGTTTTGTTTTTATGTGCTCAAAATGCTCTGTTACCTGAGTGTTGAGAGTACCCTGAACTCATTAAGTAGCTTTATATTCAAGGGCAAATGCATCTTGTGATTTTGAATTTTTTGAAGATTTGAGAAAATCTGATATTTTGTTTGCTTGTTGAACAGCCACACTGACTGAAAACAAACCGCAACTTCCTTTTCTAAGGAGGTGTGCTCTTACCTTTTTTGGTGGCAAGGTATATAGATAGGAATACCTGAACTTAAGCTACTGTTTCAAAGTCTTAGCTCTTCAAGTGGTGTTCTGTCAAATCAGGCGGCTCCCTCATTTACTGAATGCTTCCCAAGGGGATCACAGAAGGACAACTATTCTGCTTCTTTGTCTTTGGAAATGGACATAGACAAAATTTAATACACAGATTTATCTCTCTGTGGGAGAGGGGAAAGGCTGAATTCTATGTAAATAGATAGATGGCTGGGTTTAGTATGTATGTGTAGATTTATTGATGTGGTTTTATGATGCTTTTACTACTTCTGAAATCGAATCTCAGTAAGTCTTAAAAGTAAGGCTTTTGAATCACATACTGTCTCCTGCTGCACAGAAGCCAAAGAGTAGGCCTAGTTAGTTAAGTACTAAAGACAAGGAGTTACCCAGCTCACCCTGTCAGATGCAGAATAGGTCCTGATTTTATTTATCCTTGTTATTGCATTGACTTCATTCATATTTATCATTTAAAACAATGTTAGAAAAAATTTAAGTGCACTTAGGTGGTTCAGGGAAATGATAATTGAATACTGAGCCACCTCTTTTTAAGGTCATCAGAACAAAATTGGCATGGGTTAGCCTTTATTTCTCACAGCTATACAAATTAAGCTGACAGCCTCCATTTTTTACAAGCAGACTCCCTTCTGTGAGCATCAGTGGTGAATAGAAACATCTGGTAAGTATGAGCACTGTCTCACCTGAATTCCAGCTTTTCTGGTATTGTTTCAGTAGTTCTCGATTTGGTAGGTCACTATAATTTTTTATATTTTCACAGCTTTATGATCATAATAGAATAAGAACATCAAGATTGTCACTGTCAGGATCATTTAGGCTGACATTAGTATCTGTTCTTTGCACACTCCTAATGATAAGCTGACTGGAAGAGCAACCAGCACATGTATGCCTTTTTAAATAAAACCAGCTGTTTTAGCAGCAAACAAGTATCTATTAAACTGATTACATGCAATTTTAAATATTTTCTGAAAAAGGGTTCTTAAGACTACACAAGTTCAGTGAAGTGTCATAAATTATGAGAAATAAGTTTTAAACTTTAAGCAATATGTTAAAGAATTCAGTGGACCAACAGTAAATTTCACTGCATCTACACCAAGCAAATAAAAATGAAACTATAAACACTGCAGAAACATCTTTGTAATTTTCTCATTTGAACCAGGCAGCTTTAATAATTTTTGAGCCTATCTGGTGTTTGTATCAATTTACATTGGTGTTTGTAAATCTATACAGTGAGGAAGACACTAGAACAACATTGGAATCCTAGTGTTTGCTCTGAGAAAAATCAACCCAGCCTTGGAAACTTTCTGTTAGAAATTTGGCAAAACAGTATGCTGGATTCAGTGAATAACAGGAGTGCCGTTCCCCTACCAACATCTTGAGACAGAGGTGTTATGTCCATTCTGTTAGTGATCACACATCTGCTGCTCTCAATGAAGCAGGGACCAACTGGAGATCTGAGTCACACAGAAAACAGACCTTAAGCTGAATTGCTTTCCAGTCTCAGTTTTACAACTAAGCAAGGGTGAATGCTGTCTTGAGACCCAATACTCCCCACTGCTGTCTTATGACCTAAGTCCTTTTATAAGTCAGAGAACCACCCAGTGTGAATTCCTGTGACCACATGAAATGTTTCCGTCCTAAGACAAGACACACACCAGAACCTGAGTGCCACAGATTCAGCTTTGTAATATTCACAGCTGAAATGCTTTGACACATTACAGACCCATGTAGGACACCTAAGCAGCCTGTTCAACACAGAAGCCTACAAGATGGGGAAAAAAAGGCTGATGCCCACAATTTATGAATATTTTCATCCTGAGATGTGACAGATCAGATCACATCAAAGGACCCCAGCTGTTGGAAGATCCAAGTCTCCACAGACCAGATAGCATTTTATCTGGGTAATGCATCTTGTGCAGTTTCTCAAAGTGTTAGGCTATGGGGTAGGTGAAGGAAAACACCATTTCCTCCTTCTTTAGGCTTAAAAGACACACCGCAAACTGTAAGCTTGTCGGGTCACACCAAGAAGAAGGGAAAGCAGATGCATAGTTAGTGAACCCCAACACAGAGTTGCCAAGGTACAAACACAAAATTCTCAACACTTAAGATTTAGGCTGCCAGGGAACAGCGCTGGCAGAAACGCAGCCGGAGTCCCTAGATGCCCTCAGATTAGGCAATGACTCATGAAGGCTTTTGAAGGTCTAGCTGTGAGACTGCAGTGACCAGTGTGGCTCTTAGACACTAAATCCCTCTTTCTCCCTGTTTAGATGTGTCACTGGTGGTGGGCTAAATCGGAAGTTTATGGACTGCAATTCCTAAAAAACTGTAATGTTAGCTACCTGGATGAGCATGTCTGAAAATAATCTTCCACAGTCACAAGGAAATGCAGCATAGATGCACCTCTTTTTTCTTCATATACTCATTTCTTTGAGGAATATTATCCAATTTACAACAAATACTGCAAATCGGGGACCATATCAGAGACCAGTACAAGGGACTAAATTGATCTGAGCTAACCTTGGGGATAAACTGAGTTACCTCTGATTTACATCAGTACCCTCAAAGGAGGGTTAGATTTCAAGAATATCTGTGTTAACCTCAAATACACATTAACCGTAAGAAGTAGAACACTGTAATAAGTAATTTTGAAGGAAAAGAGAACATTTCTCGAGGCAGTTTGCTGATAGACTGTGAAATTTGTTTCTGCAGGGATTACAGTGTCTTATATTGGACTTTGAAAGGAAGTGATCTTTTTCAGGAAAAAAAATTAAAATTTGTTTCTGATGGGACAAATGTGGGTAATGGGCAGGAGCTGATGACATAGGATTAAAAATGGAATTTTGCCCTTATGGAAACCTTCATACTGTTGGCAAGCTATGTTATGTCTGTCCTCTCCCTTCTGCTGAAGCATTAGACAAAGCAACTGCTGGAAGTAGAATAATGGACCTGAAGGACCAAAAACCCAATCTGGTAGAGCAGATTGTGTTTTTGTATTCAGAGCTATTTAACAAATCACATTGTGAATCGACTCTGAAAAATCAGTACCTTGATAACCTTTAAACAGGATTTTATATTGGCCAGATGGATCATGGCAGAGCCTAGTCAAGACTGGGGTCTCATTCTGCTAGGTAATCAACAAACATGAGAAATTAAGGCTGGGAGGGAAAACAAACATGGCACTTATAGTGTGCTATTAAATACAGTGCAGAAGCACCTGAACAAGCAGAAAGAAATTATTCTTATAACTTGAAGCAGTGCAGGCACCTCTCGCAACCTAATGAGAACTAAAGCCTATGGATCTCTAATCTCTAAGGCCCAGGTCCCCTTGGGCTCTCAGTCCACTATTATCATAGGATCATAGCATCCTTGGAATAGTTTGGGTTGAAGGGACCTTTAAAGGCCATCTAGTCCAACCCCCCTGCAATGAGCAGGGACATCTTCAACTAGACCAGATTGCTCAGACCCCCATCCAACCTGACCTTGAATGTTTCCAGGGAAGGGGCATCTACCACCTCTCTGGGAAATCTGTTCCAGTGTTTCACCACCCTCATTGTAAAAAATTTCTTCCTTGTATCTATCTAGTCTGCATCTACCCTCCTTTAGTTTAAAACTATTACCCCTTGTCCTATGGCTACAGGCCCTACTAAAAAAGTCTGTCCCCATCTTTCTTAGAAGCCCCCTTTAAGTATTGAAAGGCCACAATAAGGTCTCCCTGGAGTCTTCTCTTCTCCAGGCTGAACAACCCCAACTCTCAAGCTTTCCTTGTAGGAGAGGTGTTCCATCCCTCTGATCATTTTTGTCACCCTCCTCTGCACCCGCTCCAACAGGTCCATGTCTTTCCTGTGTTGAGGACTCCAGAGCTGGATGCAGTACTCCAGGTAGGGTCTCACCAGAGCAGAGCAAAGGGGCAGAATCACCTCCCTCGACCTGCTGGTCACGCTTCTTTGTATACAGCCCAGGATACGGTTGGCTTTCTGGACTGTGAGCACGAATTGTCAGCTCATGCCCAGCTTTTCATCCACCAGTACCCCCAAGTCCTTCTCTGCAGGGCTGCTCTCAATCCTTTCATCCCCCAGCCTGTACTGATACTGGGGGTTGCCCTGACCCAGGTGCAGGACCTTGGACTTGGCCTTGTTGAACCTCATGAGGTTCACACAGGTCAACTTCTCAAGCTTGCCCAGGTCCCTCTGGATGGCATCCTGTCCCTCAGGTGTGCCAACCACACCACTCAGCTTGGTGCCGTCTGCAAACTTGCTAAAGGTACACTCGATCCCACTGTCTATGTCATTGATGAAGATATCAAACAGTACTGGTCCCAGTATGGACCCCTGAGGGACACCACTCATCACTGATCTCCATCTGGACATTGAGTCATTGACCACTACCATCTGGATACAACCATCCAACCAATTCCTCATCTACTGAACAGTCCATCCATCAAACCCATATCTCTCCAATTTAGAGAGAAGGATGTTGTGGGGGACTGTGTCAAAGGCCTTACAGAAGCCCAGATAGACAACATCCGTGGCTTTTCCCTTGTCCGCTGATGTACTCATTCCACCACAGAAGGCCACTAGGTTGGTCAGGCAGGCCTTGCCCTTGGTGAAGCCATGCTGGCTGTCTCGAATCCCCTCCCTGTCCTCCATGTGCCATAGCATAGCTTCTAGGAGGATCTGTTCCATAATCTTCCCAGGCACAGGGGTGAGGCTGACAGGTTGGTAGTTCCCAGGATCCTCCTTTCTACCTTTTTCAAAAATGGATGCAATGTTTCCCTTTTTCCAGTCACCGAGGACTTCACCTGACTGCCATGACTTTTCAAATATGATGAAGAGTGGCTTGGCAACTATATCAGCCAATTCCCTCAGGACTCTGGGATGCATCTCATCGCGTCCCATAGACTTATGTATGTTCAGGTTCCTCAGGTGGTCATGAACCTGATCTTCTCTTACAGTGGGAGGGACTTTGCTCCTCCAGTCCCCATCTTGCAGTCCATCCACTTGAGAGGTGTGGGATGAGAGGCTGCCAGTGGAGACTGAGGCAAAAAAGCTGTTGAGTAGCTCAGCCTTCTCCTCACCCATTGTTACCGGTTTGCCAGTCATGTTCACCAGGGGGGTACACTTTCCTTGACCTTCCTTTTCTGGCTGACATACCTGTAGAAGCCCTTCTTACTATCTTTTGCATCCCTTGCCAAGTTCAGCTCCTGCCACGCCTTGGCCTTCCTGACCCCATCCCTACACAACCAGGCAGTGTCCCTATACTCTTCCCAGGATACCTGTCCCTGCTTCCACTGCCTGTGCATTTCCTTCTTGCCCTTTAGTGTGACCAGCAGGTCTTGACTCAGCCATGCCAGTCTCTTGCCTTCCTTTCCTGATTTCTTACACCTGGGGATCAAGAGCTGTTGTGCTCTATGGAAAGTATCCTTAAAGATCTGCCAGCTCTGTCCTGTTCCCTTGTCCCTGAGGGCAGTTTCCCAGGGGGTCCTATTGACTAACTCCTTGAACAGCTGGAAGTTTGCTTTCTGAAAATTCAGGGTCCTGACTTTACTCTTCACCTGACCCATATCCCTCAGGACTGCGAACTCCACCAGTGCATGATCACTACAGCCCAGGCTGCCTCCAATCTTCATGTCACCAATTAGCTCACTTGCGTTGGTGACCAACAGGTCCAATATCGCATCCTCTCTGGTAGAGGTGTCTACTACCTGCCTTAAGAAGTTATCCTCAGTGCATTCCAGGAGTCTCCTGGATTGCTTACAGCTCACCGTGCTACTTTTCCAGCAGAGATCAGAGAGGTTGAAGTCCCCCAGCAGGACGAGAACCTGTGAGCACGATGCCTCCTGTAGCTGGTGTAAGAAGGCTTCGTCAATAGGCTCCCCTTGATCTGGAGGCCTGTAGTAGACATCAGCCACAAGGTTCCCTTTGTTGCCTCGGTCTCTAGTTCTTACCCATAAGCTTTCAAACTGCTCATGGCTATTCTTCAGATACATATATATTTATGTATATATTACAATATATAAAAATGCTAAGGGACACAAGAGGTTGCCAAAGCTTGTATATTTGCTTAGCTGTCTCCTGAGCACCTACCACAAACAATTTTTCATACTATTTTCACATCCCTTGCTTCCTTCTTGGGCATTTGATGCTCTTCTTCCAAGGCCTTTCTAGAGCAGGTTCCGGTATCAACTAGCTAGGTGCTCTGTTAGCCCTGGCCAACAGCTTGCAGGTCCATTTGTAACGCGTCTGGTCTCTTTCTTTGTTCTTTTGGATGGAGATACTGCTATGCTCCCTGCCTTGTTGCTTGCTACAGCCAATGCATCTCAATGAAAAACATTGAGTAGAATATTAGAAGGATTTGCCATTGCAATCATAAAAATCACGGTAATAAAATATGAATAGCATTTTGAACCAGAGTAGTAGAAAGAAACTTTAGCAATAAAAATTAACAACGTAACAGTTTACTGCCTTATGGTCCATTGCTTATTGAGTTAGTTCCGTTTCCTCTTTGATGGAATCATAAAGGCTTACAGTAGAAAAATAATTTGAAAGACGTATTTGTTTATGATCTTTCACTACCAAGAGAGAGATCAAAACCACGTTTTTTAAACCATCTTTCAGAAAGAAGTGCGGTGCAGAAAACAAGCTGCCTTCACTCAGCAGGGTGTGCTAAGTGTACGGGAGCATTAAGAAGAAACTCCTCAGAATATGCAATTTTTCAAGGTGAAAGAAAATCCTTGTCAAATCCTAGCAGTGAAGAAAATGAGAAAGTATGATTAATAGCACCATTTAAAGTAACAAAATAAACCATGAAAGCTAAACAATCTAACATTGTGCAGGGAGCTTATGAATATGAAGAATCCATTTAATTTATGTATGTTTTAGTGGTTTGCTACGTTTCTAAATTCTAAAGGGTGTGCGAATGCATTCCCATATTGACTGAGCAAAGTTTCTAACACTGGACTACACAAATATCCACTATGTCCCTTTACATTCCCACTGGTACAAATAGCACATTCCATGGCTATTTAAGAGTTGTCAGTCCCTGTTTCTCAGATATCTGGGGGTTTGGCTCCAGTCTGCAGGAGTAAGCAATGCTGAATTTCAGGTTCCTGAAAGAAATATGCATGGTTTAAAGAAGAGAAAACCTATGTATAAACTTTCTTTGCTTTGTTTAGGTCAAACTAGCTGGTTTTTCTAGTGTTTTCTTTTAGAAATAGCAACACAGGGTGATAGGTTTACAAAGATAATCAAAATAAAGCCTTTAAGTAATGGGTTTATTCCATGATTCAAATAATTGATAAAACCCCCTAAGAATGTGACCTTTTTTCTGGAACTTTGAGCACATACATTTAATATTATTGATATTAAATATTCATTTCATATTGATGAGCCTGCTTGAGTTGCAACTTATGAAATAGAGACGAACAGGACTCATCAGTACCTCTGCATTACATTGATACTCTTAGTTGAAAAAAGCCACATAAAGGATGCTAATTTTATTGCTTTTATCACATAAAAGTGATAAATCTGGGTAAATATCTTAACTCCAAGAATATTCCAGAGATCTACGTAACTGTTAGATCAATGTAACTTTGCTCTGCAGCTACAACTAGTATTTTCAAATCTCTAGCCAAAACATTATATATCTATAACTAGACCTCTGCAAACACACATTCCTCTACGTCTGACTCAGATCCATTTTCCCAACATAAAATTATTTTTTGAAATTTATTTTAATTTAAACAAAATAAGAAGGGATCTAATGCATTGTTTTATAAATTATCTCTGTCCAGGGAGGACACTTTCTAGTTCCACAGAATGGAGAAAGAGGTAGGTCCAGGCAACCAAATCAGTCAAATTAAGATCCTGTTCTTCTCTTAAAATTCATTTCTTGACACACAAATTCTTGCCAGTTGCTACCCTCAATTGCTCAACCACTTCTGTGGAAGGAATGCTTGACAAAACATTGGCTGTACTACATGATGGATCTTCTAACTCGAAGACCAGACATCCCACAGCCTCTCATTTAAATTTCACACCTTTTTCATTTCCTGATTCTGGTAATATGGAATTTCTCTTACTACTAACTCATAAGTCACTCATTTCCACCATCATGCTGTCATGACTGGTCTCACTTTCCTCTACCTAACAACTGCATGCAGTACTTTCCCTCTCCACCACCCATTCTTTTTCATCTTTATTTTCTGCTGGTTTCTCCACTAATTTCCTGGAATTAATTACTTCCTTTCAGCACCCTTTCTTCTTACCCCTGAAGTGACTGACATGATCAGAATTCATAAATGTCTATTTTATAATTCATAATAAAATAGACCAAAAAAAACCCCAAGCCCCAGATTTTAATGAAGCAGTCTCACAACCTTATTGTTATAAAATGGAAAAGTCTAATTTCTATGATATTGTTGGGTTTATCACTGAGGCTGATTGCATTTGTGCCATCTACATGGTAGCTGTTTAAGATGATCAGGTCATATTCCCCACTAGGTCAGCAGATCAGGTATCTGGAAGCTTTAGAGTGTTTGACCAGAACAATGAAGTCAGACTTTTAGCAACAAAACTGGACATTTTTCAATACTTTAAAGTATTGCTATGATGAAACTTCTTTTATCAGTTAGGTCTTAAGTTGATGTAAATTAGCAATGATTAACTGATATGATTTAGAGCACTTCAAGTTTCAATAAACAGATCTTGTCCCAACTAGAGGCTTATCTGATTGCCAGAATTAAGGAGGTAATCATAACAGGCATGATTTCTTTGGGGTTTTGTTGTTGCCTTTATCTTTTTGCTATAAGCACTTGGAAGAAAATAGATCTTCTAACCATATAACCTTTGCTTGTGCTGCATCTCAGAAGTATTGTATTTGAAAGACTGGCGTATTTTTCAGTCTAGAAACTCTCCTCACATGCCTTAGGTTAACCAGCTACAGTGTTTCTCTCGTGTACCATGTTGTCTGTTTATCTCTAAATATTTGAAATTACATAATTTTATAGATAGATATCACATCTGAAACATACCTTGCAAAAGCTGATAGCAAACTGCTGATAGGGAGGTCAGTTATCCCAGGCATTTTCATATGCCCTGTATTCCTGTAAGGGTCAGTTTTCTATTGGTTTGAAAATGTAAATGCTAGAGGGTACAGTATATAAACCAAATGCTCATCAGACACAGAGCATTGTATTCTGACATAGAAGATGTCTATCTTTTTTCTCTTAGTACAAGCTTCATCAGTTATTTTAACACCCTGAAGTTAAAAATTAATAGTTAGTGTTTGTCCTTATCAAATCCATCCTATGAGACTACACAGGATAATTAAGATGTACAAGAGGATTTTAGAAAAATTAAAGGAATTATGTCAAGACTGGCAGGCTTAAAGATTAAACATACCTGCTCGGCTGTTGTGAGCGATTGTGTTTCCTTACCCCACCATTCTGCCTACTAGCAACACTCTTTGTGAACGAGTCAGGCACAGAAACCTTGTGAACGTTTTGACAGTCTCTCTCTGTCTTTAAAATTTATAAAAGGTGGCTGAAATTACAAATCTTACATCACTATAAAGTAAATTAGGATATTATTTAAATAATTGACTCCTGAAATGTAATTTGAAAATTAGGCTTTTCATTTAATCTTGTGAATCATTCCTTCATGACAGGTTGGGTGCACAGGCTGTCTCTCACGGTGTTTTCCACAGGCTGGCTCCAGGATACCTCAGCTCAACTTCTGCTGAATTTAATGGGAATTTGATCATGAAATTCCCATGACAGTGAGTTTAGCTAGCTGTCCATGAACACTATAAATAACACTGCTTTAGCTTCTGCAACTAAAAAGGCTGTTAACAGTGCTCCTGAAGCTGTAGTTAATGTTTTGTAACAAATATTTAGATAGCTTCAGCCTGTTCCCTGGCAAAATAGCGTACACCAGTAATGCCACATCCTGGGGGTGGAAAGTAGTGTCTAGGCTGGATGAAAGCAACTGATCCTTCGTCGAACCATCCCAGAGCAAATGAGTTCACCATTCCCATGCCCGAACCTGCAGAAAGGGGGTCACACAGTGTGTGCCAGATAGAGACCTATGTCTGCTGATCTTACTTCAAAACGACTGTCACAGCGTGACTCGATCCTGTTCTCCTCAGTAACACCTGAACTGTGACGGATTGCTCTTCCTGGTTTGGCCATCTCAGCCGGGTTTCCAGGTGAGGCTGTGTAGATGGCCCTCCTCTGAGGCAGGAGAACTGGGTTTCTGCAGCCCTGTCCCCTAGGCCCTCCACATGCACCCACCATCCCGCGGGAGCTGCAGCCCTCAGGACGTGCAGAAGCAGCTCCATCGTGCCTCTCCCAAGGCTGCACCTAACCTCTGGGGAGAAGACGTGCAACAGATGTAGGGCAATAAATGGATTTGTACATGCATCTGACTCTGAAACAACATATAGGTAGAAGAAAACTAGCTGTGCATAATCCTACAGAAGAAGGTAAACTCCCTGTGCGTTAGGAGATCTGTTTCCTCCTGGAAAGAAGCCTTCTGTTTTAAACAAAGCCACAATGCTTTGTTTTAAACGACCGCAAACAAAGTCTGTGTTGATTTCACTAAGATAACACCACATCTGTATTCACTCAGGTGTTCCCACATCTTAAACTTACCCCTCACCCTTGAGTGCCAATGTATAGAGCTTTATTTTTCATACTTTGACCCTTGTAATGGCCCATTCCTGGAAGGCGTACACAGTTTATCAGCATGATATAGCCCATTAAAGAAATACTGGAAGTGGCATGTAGTACTTCCTTTGGTCTAAAATGAATTAACTTATTAAACATAGAGTTTGACAGTGACCACTGAGGTAATTTTCTAACACCTAGAGAAGAGTAAAAGAAACAAACCAGTATATAAGCATTTATTTTAAAATAAATGAACACAATTTTTTTAGGATTCATAATAAACACCCATAGCTACTATTTCTACAGAGTAAATCTGCGTTTAAGGAGTACTGAACGCATGTATCTGTTTGACACAAACTGCCAAATGTCATTTTCAACTGTACGAGATGCCTGTATCAACCAATTGTATTGATATATCAGGTGCTGGCAAAAGGAAGTCAACATTTAAAGCTGTTAAACTCAGAAAAATATATTTGAAATCCATAAAACCCTAAATTCATCATCAGACAATAAGCAAAGAGCTAGATAATGGAAGAACACATCCCATTGCATTCACAGTCATTGATGACATTCAAATGGAGGATAGAAATTTGTGTCACTTTTAAAGCACAGAACGTTATTGTGCTAACAACCCATTAAATCACATCATCATTATTTGTACTACTACAGCAATAAACATAAACGTACCTTAAATATAAAAGCTGTTTTGTGGAATTTTTATTTGACAGGCTATAAGCTTTCTTTTTTGTAGCTCCTTCTTCATTGGTAGGTGAACTCTAGAGGTTTGGTTGAAAAAAGTTTTATTAACAATGTGATCTTATTTCTTAATAAACTGGCAGCATCTATTATTCAGGCAAGGTACAAGGCCTTAGCAAGAAATAGTAGGAATGCTTATACAGGGAACACTGGTGTGTGGCACTGGGTTAAAGATGATTTTCCAGTTGGACCAAAGAGGATTTTCCTTTCCCAGCTACAACGCTCATAGCCCGGCAGCTCTGTGTGCGAGCCAAAGAGTCTTTCAGACCCCTGAGCCGGTGCCGTCCTAAGCCAGAACATCTGCATGGCAGTGTTGCAGGAAATGCAAGGACCTGGGCACTTTACAGCCCTAACAATGCTTTGGTGGGCTCAAGTTAAATTAGTCCTATTGAAAGGAGACGCCTATTGCCTCTGGGTCTGCGGGGGACTGTGCTCTTACGTGGCTGATCTATTGGGCTGTGCAGCTTCCAGCCTTTAAGTTAGGTGGGTCACCTGGGTCATTCAGGGCCCTCTGCATCACTGTCTTCTGCTGTCTACATGTTCTACAGGGAATAAACTCTCCATATCCACATAGAAAATGGAAGGAGAGTGGGACAAAGGGACTTAGGGAGAAAAGGCCTCAAGACCACTAGCAGAGTCAGCAACAGACCCCTGAGCCATGAAGAGAGAGTCAGGAGAGTTACCCACTAGTACACACTACCTTAACTACTAAACTAGTTACCATCAGAACATTGCCTGTTCCCTACAGGGATGTTAATCTTGTTTACTTTAGGTTGCCATATGGAGGCATTTAGGGTACTCCCAAATCTTTGTGCTATAGAAACACAACTGCTCTGCCATTGCAAAGCAGAACTTTTAGTAAATTAAAGGTAAGGACTTCTTATGCACCTTAAATGTGGCTCCCTTCTATACAGATCTGAAGGTCCATCCAACAGCAGAGAAAAGCTACAAACATCTGCTGTCTGGCCAGCACCAATGAGGTCAGGACTTCTGGCCTTTACCACTTCTGGCTTTCACTGGTAGGTGAAAGGCCTTAATCCACATCTTTCCCCGCTGCTGTGGGAACTTTGTAAGAGAAGGTTAAATAAACATTTCTCAAAATAGTTCAGACAGCGTTAATTGAGCCTCAGCATGCAGACTGTGTAGATGACCTCTCGCAGCCCCTTCTGGGACTATTTTCTGTAACCTGCGATTGTTTCAGGCTGTTGCCTTACAGATTCAGCTTGGTGCTGCCATAAGCCCTCACATCTTCCCATGGTTTTTTTAATGTCACATCATTTGTAATGGAAACAGAATCTATTGCATAACCTGGTGACAGAAAATTGATTCAGCTGAAACCTTCAAAACCACAGAGAGATCTTGGAATATAGTGTTCAAAAGAATACCCTCCATCATGGCCAAGTGTGTTCCTTTTGCTTTAGGTGAGGTTTTAATGTAATGGTGTATATGTAGCTAATAGAGAGAGTGGGGTCACACACTGTTGCTGAAAAACATCAGCTTTAAATCACAAATACCAAGGCATTTAAGTACTTCTGAAAAAGCTGCTCAATAATTTATCAGGAAGAATCAACTGATAATAGCCACCTCCCTGATTCAGAGAAATATAACAAGACCTAACTTCGCAGACTGCATCAAAGCAGATTTCACAGGATTAGTCTGGGCTATTCTTCAGATGCAATGCTGATGTCCCTCTGGACAGATTATTTATCACAATATATTACAGCTGATTCATGGGTACTGAATACAAATAGCTACGCTGATGTTAAGGATGTTGCAAAGCTAATAATGATAGCTATGAATCCTAGTTTACCATCACTGCTCTGCAAGCATGTAATTCATTTCAGGAAGGTGAGAAAGCTATTAAAAAGTAGCATAATGTGACTCATTCTGTCAGCCAGTATAAATAGTGCAGGAGAATCAGAGTTTGTCAGCATCTCTCCTGGTTTTGAATGTTTCTGAAGGGTAGTTCTCTTCTCCTCCAGGTTGGGTGGGTGTCTTGCTGCCTGTTCTTTAGTTGCCTGTAAGAGAAAACTTAGTTACCTATAAGAAAAACGACTTGTAATTTTGTTAGTGATAGAAAGTTTTGGTTCTTTCAGCTAGTATTTTACTATTTCATAGCAGAGGGACCAGACTTGAAAGCTGTTTCACTACTAAAAAAACACAAAAAAGCCCCAAACCTGACT
This sequence comes from Haliaeetus leucocephalus, assembly GCF_000737465.1. Taxonomy (NCBI): domain Eukaryota; kingdom Metazoa; phylum Chordata; class Aves; order Accipitriformes; family Accipitridae; genus Haliaeetus; species Haliaeetus leucocephalus. Next base: position 1,513,680 of record NW_010972942.1, read on the forward strand.
CATCTGCTTAGGATTTAGTCATAGGAACAGTAAAGAGGAGTAAATCCCTAAGATAATACTCAGAATGAATGATTTATGTAACTTCAGGAGTACATGCAAGTTTTTATGTACCGTCTGCTCTGAAACAGCACTCTATTCAGATTACAATTAAAAGGCAGAAAAACTGTCTTTTTAAAGTGGGCAGAACTGGATTAAGACAAAGGAACTATAGATCTGCTGGTGATGTTTACAGGATCTGCAGATCACGCTCAACAGTCCCAGACTGTCTGAGCTTCCTTTGTCATATGCTGTGGCCCATACTGTATTTCTCACTGGGAAGCATCCCTCAAAGTACTTGTCTCTACTGGATTAGTCTGCACTTCTGGCCAAAGTAGAAACCCATGACTAGCCCAGCTCTGAACACACTAACATGAAATCAGTCTCCGTTTCCATAAGAGAAAACATTTCTAGCCTGCATGAAGGCAAAAAAAATATATGTGAGTCCAGGGTAATAAATACCTATGTGAGTCTGCCTGAAACAATAATTTTCATCTGAACCCTGAAGACCAGTGTTGTCCAAAGGAGTAACAAGGATATAAAGAAGGGGGAGTCCCTGTAGAAGCCTCTTTTGCCTTAAGCCCGACCAAAGCCCAATGCTGCCCCACTTCTGTGCAGTCTGCTAAATTCTGAGTTCATAACTCCTACTAAGTTGCTCAAAATCTTGCAAAAGGACCACAGAAATAGTAAAAAATAGCACACACAGTCTTTCATAGTGTCCCACACTCCTTAGCTAGAAATCAGCCCCAGGCTGTCCTCCCCCATCCAGAGATCACAGAAAGATAGATTTCTCTTCCTATTTTAAATGGGCTTTGTCAGTTCTTAGAGAATGCAAATAATAGTCAGACAGGAGGAGAAGAAGTGATGGTAGATGATAACATTCCGTAATAAAATGTGTGAAATTAAATTTAAATTAATTTTAGTATATTCATTTTAGGTAAGAAATAATTATTTCCAGTGGTTAAAAAATTCTTCCACATTTCTGACACAATAGTTATTAAATCTTTTCAGAAATTGTCAGTAGACTTTTAAAGCTATAATATAAGAGGCCTTTACCTTAGGAAGTATATTCAGTCTGAAATAGAACCTGTAAATGGATTTTTCTTATCATCCGTGAAGAAGTGTAAACTTAATTTAGTTGCTGGTTCTTTATCTCAATTCCTTTTTAATTGACATTCCGCTTAAACTAATGAAAAACCACCCTCTCTAAAGTCACTGCCATTAGTACCTTATTCTGGCCTTGTCAGGAATGACTGACAGAGAGGTGAAGCTTAAACACTGATAGTCAGAAATCTTTCTGTTAATCCAAAGTCAGTAAAATCTTCAGACTCTTCAGACTGAACATATAGCTATTATTCTTTGTAACTAACTTCAAGAGGATTTGAAATGGTAGATAACATGATTCAATAAGACCTTGGTACACTCTTAAAACTCCACTTAAAAAGCCTCACTGGGTTATTAGATATTGTGATTTATTCCAGAAAATGCTTTCAAAGAAAGCTCAGAAAAAAACCAAGAAAGCTCTATATTTGAAACATAATCTTTCCTACCTTCCTGTAATTCAAGCTGCCAATTCTCCTTGAACACAGCTGTTAGAGCCCTGATCCAGCAGATAAAACCTGGACTGAGAGGAAGTGAGGACTAGCCCGACCTACAATGTCTCTCTCAATTCCCTTGACCTATGGCAAATGCATGTTTGCTGGACAGAAATGCAACTTGGTGACACAGGGCATTATATCTGTCAGAAGCACATTATTTAGTTTACACTACCACATTATTACTCTACTAGACCACTGGGTTGGAGGAAAATTGTCCAGTGAAACAGGCTGGGTGATCCCTTCTAATGACAGCCAAGGGGTTTTGAGTTCTTGGACAAAATATTTCTTGTTTTCAAAATTTGGGGGGAAGAAGTACAAAAAAATTGGTTTAATTCTTTATACTAAGGTTTTAATTTGGGGAGAAAAAATATATTTTATGTTGTAATATAGCCATTCTCTAACCAACTCTATTCATCATTTAACTAAGTTCAACATTGTTAATAAATTAAATACTAGCTGAGCAGAAGATTAGCATTTTTATTTTCTTGACAGTCCTTTGAGTGTTTACATGCATTTATGTTTTCTATATGAATATTTTGCTTTTCAAGCCATCCTGTTGTTTTGGGGGTTTTTTTTCTGTAATCATTTGAGCTACAACTATCAATGTACTTCCTGGAAACCAGGGCTGTAATTCATTCTTGTCAGAAACAGATGGCTGAGAAAATGAAAGCAACAACAGCAGTGAAAGACAAGGCCACCTGGGTCCATCAAGCTGATGAGAAAAGCCTGTGAAGCTAATGCCAGTGGTATCTGGAGCCAATGCAAGTAGGCTTTCAAAAGAAGAAGAGCTAGGAATCAGTCAATAATAAATGAAAAAAAAAAAAGAAAACCCCTATGAAGCTGTGGAGGAAACAATCCTGGGAATTTCAGGCATAGTCAGCATCATGAAACATCCCAACTTTGAACTGAATTAAAAGGTGGAAAAAGTGGACAGTCAAGCACTAAGCAATGGGATTTGTCTGGGACCGCATTTCAGAGTAAGGTCAACTCAATCTGCTATTTTCACAGAAGAATACAGTTAAACAGAAATTAAAACTCCGGTTAAACTGCTTGGCCTACCTCCCCTGACAATGCAGGATGATTTCTTCACTCCAGAGATCCTTTAAGTATTTCATGAACCATCACAGAGCATTCCCTGGAAAGAGTCAGATAGCCACATAAAGATAAATTTCCTCCTCCTTTTGCTACTTCAGGCTCCTGAACTGAGTGCCACTACTTCTACCAGACCAGGTCCCTGTTTGTAGGTTATGCTGAGTGAAACAGAGTCACCTAGAATTTGCAATGAATGCAGGTAACAGCAAGACTTCTTTTCTTCCTGCCTGAGGTGCTATTGCCGTCTCTCTGCACATGCCCTCAGAGCTGAGAATGAAGCATAGCTGGGCCAGCAGCATCGTTCAGTGACGGTCCAGGCTTTATTTCTCTCGGAGCTGCAGTGCAGCACCAGTAAGCACCAGTTAGCTCTTTCTCCCTTTTTAACAACTTCAACCTCACCAGCTACTGCTTTATTTTCTTTTCGGTTTATTGCAATTTAATGACTTCTCTAGATCTATAGGTACTTCCTGCCATACAGAAGTGAATGCTAGGTTGAACTGGGCAAAGGAAATCCATTAAGAATGGAGCAAATTTTAAATTCACTCTGCTTTAACCACAGTCATGCCCCATTCATGCAGCTGACATACCACTGGAAACAACTGCTACCTTCTATGAAGTTCTGCACCAAAAACAGAACAGTAAAAGTTTCAGTGATTCACCTACAGAACATTAATAGTATCAGGTACTTTCATGTCTTTTACAATTCTCCTTGATTACATCTATGGATGACCCCTGAAGTCACATTTCATGATGTACAAGATCGAATTCATACATTTTCTCATTGGCCTTTCTGAGGAAGAAAAGCCACACATCTAAAGAGCATAAACTGTTACATATAATTAAACCACCAAGCTGGCCTAAATAATTACACACAATGGATGACGGTGTTTGGCTGGAGAAATCCTTTGGAGTTTGGTGCTTTCTGTTTTCACTTACACAATCACATGAATTCACAGGGAAATTGGTTGATCAGAACTTGTTACTGCTGTTATTTCTGCTTACAGATATAACATGTGGCATGATGCTGAGGGGCATATGTGCACAGCAGCCTATGGAGACTTGAGACCCTGTGCTGCACTTAGGAAAATTCACAAGGACGCCCCTATGTCACATGCGAATGATAGCTCTGTGAGACTTAAAGGTACAGTACTTTCGAAAGATGTGGAGGTGCCATCATAAACCACAATATTTATTATAGTGAAACAAAAGCCTTCTTCAAATAGAATTGCTAGTCATGGGTTGCAGTAGCAGTTATCTGCAACTGCAGCCACTTTGAGCTTTTGGGTTTTATTTAAAAAGCTTAATTGGAATTTTTATTACTCCCAATTAAGCTTTTTAATTAAAAAGAAAGTTGAAAGAGGCTGGAGGCAAGTATTGCTGAAACTCATATCTGCATAGACTCTGAGGGGGAAAAAAGGGAGTTTTGTAAAATTGCAACTGTCAGCCAGCTGCAGCTTTCAGTAACGCTTACTGCTGATCCCATTTACCTTGCCAGCGGCACACGGCAAATGCAGATACACACGTCTAATTGGAAAAACAGGCTTTCAGCTTTAAATAGCACTATAAGAATATGAATCCTTCTTCATTCCTGCAAAGGACACATCATGTGAGTAAAATATCCTACCTAGTCCCCCATCTCTGCTTTATTTATTCCATTAGTAATTTGAGCCTGGTAGATATTTTCCTTTTCCAAGACCAGGGTAGATTCATATAATGAATTTAACAACATTCCAGCAGACATAGGGACTACCTGCACATTTCTCTCCAGACCTCTAGATGTACAACAGGTAACATGTTCAGAAAACAGGGATGCCTCTGAACCTTTCTTATAGAACCCAATCAATATTTTTGGCCCAAAGTTAGTTGATTTCAACTTTTCCTTCAAACTCAGTTATTCCATGTAGTCTTTAACGCTTTATTTGGATTAAGGAAAAAGCACTGGTTTAAAGAAGGAGTAAGAACTATTATGGAGGGATCTGCAACATTTAGCTGGCAAAGCAGAGACCTTCACATATTCAGACAACTGCAACTTTTTTTAGATAATGAAGACCTTGGACCAAATCTCAAAAAAAATCATATCATTCGTTCCTGCATGTTAACTTCCCCACTCTTTGGAAGCAAAGATACTGCATATTTAGCCCTACTTAAGGTTTGTTCATAGAGTAAGATAATATTCTAACAAACAGGGATGTTGGATTAGCCCTTGGAATTTACTCTATTGTTTCTAGAGAATATCTGGTGAAAATATTTTCAAAATATACCTAGTGGCAAACAATTTATTTTTATATTAATATATATATATTATCAAAGTGCAGCACAGTTAGACTATGGGTTCTTAGTGAACTGATTTTGAAAGTGTAATTTGAGATATATTTCCCAGATACAAATCTCAACAGAGCTGCTTTTTACCCCACCTTTACCTTGAGTAAAAACCTTATTGTGATCTGCTGTTAGAGAACAGATGTGCTTTGCATAGGGCTTAAAGGACAAAGTTGCAGAAGTAAATGAAGATTAGTAATGTATGCATTTTTTTTTACACAGTTAAAGAGTGAAAAGTGAAGGGATTATCCAACCTGCAAGCTGAAATATTCTTCTCAAGAGAAAGAGGCATTTAATTCCACGGGAAATTAAGGATTCAAGAAAAGTTGATTTCCTCCCTGTTATTGCAGCTAAAGCTGTGTTTTGAGCAAAGACTGGATGGTGAAGTACGTGGGTAAACATGTACCATTTTTCTTAGAATGACATAAAACAAAGGTTTAGGGATGTTCACTTGATTAGATACAGTCCAGACAGTGTTTTGGTTTTTTTAATAGAAATTATAAATCAAGCTGGGTTACTCTTGAAACAGATAATAGAATCACCTGAGTACATAAATCTTAGAACTTTTGTCTTCTGTGTTCTTTATCTTTCCATCTTTTCAATATTTTATTCTGAATGTTTGCCTGTTTGTTTGTACATCAAGGTCATTACCGAACAGTTTACTAATTTAAAGGGAATATGCTTCATAGATATTAGTATTCTGAGGACCAGAGATTAAATTATAATGTTTCAGTTTTAAAAACCTTAGGACTGATCTTATTTATGTCAGAGCCGAATGATTAACCGGTTAGATATCAAAAGCTTTGTACTGAAACTATACTGCATTTTTTTCTCTCTGTGACTTCTTAAGCCAAAATGTCTCCAGACTGACAACACAAAGGGTTTCTTCTAGCTGGTGAACAGCCATGCTAGAAAGGGCACAAATGGTACCTCTCACACTGTGAATTGCGAGTGATGGTGAATTTTGCAGGCTGCTCGCCCCAAGGTCCCCATGGAAGCCATGAGAGAAAGCAGCTACCTCTAAGCATCGTTCTTCTTTGCTCTCTTGCTCACACACATAAGGTCCAAAGGCAAGAAAAGGGGGGGAGCTTTGGCTTCACCTCGCAAGCATAAATTAATATAGCTGATGTATAGTGTGAGCCCCATAGAGGAAAAGAGCTCTGCTACTGGTCTGCACTGGGGATAAACATCTACGCTGTGTTTGATCCTGGAACTGTACAGCTGTAACACTGACTATAACTCAGGAGACACTATGATATCGCAATTTACATTAAATGCTCTAACAGTAGCCATTCCAGGCTACGTAAAGATGCCAGTCGTTTTATAGATTCTGATCTTTAAAAAAAAAGGCCAACACATAGCATTGTTTCTCCATCACTCAGTGCTTCATTAACAAGATTTTCTTTTAGGAAAACACTGCTGGCAATATTGTAAATACATTTACTCTGATTCATCAGTGAGCCCTGGGATATTTTTTCATGTTTATGGATATGATTTTATGTATTTGCTCATGAATATGTCTCTTAGATATAGGCTGGTAACATTTTATATGAATCATTAAATATATTTTAGCAGGGATTACAATGAGTTTATTTGTTTCCATATAGAAATGAGGTTATGTTGCTTGTTTTGCAAAATGTCACTATTACTTACTGAGAATCTGCTGTGGCCATACTGATAAGGTGGGGATAAAGGTTTCAAAGCCAATTTCATTTGTTTTAAATGGTTTGTGTCATCTGGTATATACCAGCAAATGTCTTTAGCAAGTGAGAAACCAAGGCAAATAAATCAGGTATAAATCTAAATCACTGGCTTATTGTAAGGAGAATTGCATTATGTTCTCTGAGAAACTTGGTAGAATTTCTTCTTTAAGAAGTGAGCCCTCCTGCAGGGTGTCATACCGATACCAGCACAGCTCCAGTGCCATTCAGCAGTGGGTGGAGGGATGCTCGCCTCTGCTCCAACCAAACGAGCTTGGCTCCGACCTTAATACATAACTTTGGATAGCATCCAGGATGCATCCTCGATACAGTGGGGGGAGAGCAAAAGAAAAAAACCTTATTTAAATGAGTCTAAATTTTTCCTTTCTTCTTACCAGGGTGGCTATAAATGTCTGCCTTGCCTAATCATTCAATCAGTCAATCTCAGTCAGGGAAGTCAGGGCACTTAAGAGCTGCTGCGGTTCCGAGTAATTACCTGAACAAAAGACCGTCTGGGATTGGACTAACTATTGGCTCATCTTTATTCAGCAGCATTTTCAGATCATGAAAGGAGAAACCTGGAAAGTACAAGGGGGGAGGTACAAAAGAGAAATGAAAAGGGAAAAAAATATACTGTAAATGTACACCATAGAAAAAAAGGTAGAGATGTATTTTTGTTGTTTGATCAAAGATTTCTGTGAGAATACAGAAGCTGCAGGAAAAAAATAATTAGGAAGGCTTCTCTGCTTCAGCACTAAATTTCTGCTAAAAATAGAAAATAAGGAGACAATGGACATTTGAACTACAAATAACCAATCACTCATTTGGGCTGTCTGAAGCCCAGAGTTAGCTGCTATTTCACATCATGATGGAAACTGAATCTTTGCTCTCTCACATAATTCTCCTGATCAGCAAGCTATTTAATAAACTGTGGAATTTCTTTTTTGTTTCCCCTGAACCACTTTAAAAAGTCTCTGACTCACCCTGATGTGTGGTGGAAAACATTATAAAATAAACTCAGAAAATTTTGTGCAATAAGAAAATTGTTTGTTACACAGCTCTAGTTGAAGCTGAACCCTGAGCCAAACTCTGCATTCACACATACTGAGTTTAGTGCTCCTCTCAGGAAAACTCCAGTGGGCAGTGACCTTGTTTTAAATGTTTTGGTAGGGACTGTAAAGACAATGATTTTTACCAATATTCTCAGATGGAAACATTTTCACTTTATTATATGGGTACAGGCAATTCCATACAGCAATGAACTTCTTTAGGGAGACATTTTATTCAGAGATTCATAAAATTTACCATTAGATCACCTAACCTAAAAACTTCCATAAGCCATAGTAGCTGTCCCAATTATGCTGAGCCTTAGCTTCCTCTCTTTCCTGTATTTTTCTTTGGTTTGAATCACTTTTTATTACTTTCAGAACTGCACTCCCAGCTCCCAAATTCGTTAGTGGTCTCATGGGCAGTAATTGGAAGCCTTGATCATAGCCTCAGCCTATAGGCCAAGTACTGATTGAAGATGGAGTCAGAGCTCATACTCCTTCACTAGCTAGCAGGTGGTTGTCCTGGTTTCAGCTGGGATAGAGTTAACTGTCTACCTAGTAGCTAGTACAGTGCTGTGTTTTGAGTTCAGTATGCAAAGAATGTTGATAACACACTGATGTTTTCAGTTGTTGCTAAGTAGTGTTTAGTCAAGGATTTTTCAGCTTCTCATGCCCAGCCAGCGAGAAAGCTGGAGGGGCACAAGAAGTTGGCACAGGACAGAGCCAGGGCAGCTGACCCAAAGTGGCCAACCGGGTATTCCATACCATGGGATGTACATCTAGTATAGGAACTGGGGGGAGACAGGGCTGGGGGAATCGCCACTCTGGGACTAACTGGGCATCAATCAGCAGGGAGGTGAGCAATTGCACTGTGTATCATTTGTATATTCCAATCCTTTTATCATTACTGCTGTCACTTTATTAGTCTTATCATTATTAGTAGTAGTTTCTTCTATTTATATTCTATTAAACCGTTCTTATCTCAACCCATGAGTTTTACTTCTGTTTTTCCCGATTTTCTCCCCCATCCCACGGGGGGGGGGCGGGGGGAGTGAGCGGCTTCGTGGTGCTTAGTTGCTGGCTGGGGTTAAACCACAACAGTGGTCTTCCCAGAAGAAGATTTGCAATGGGTGTCTCAGAAGATACAAATACACAAATGTGAATTACCAGCTTTTTGAACTTACCTATGTAACACCTTTGCTAAAGCCAACCTTGTACTAAAAAGCAAGAGCTCTTGCTACTTCCATGTAGCTTCAGCCTGGCTTTCTGTTCTGGGGATTAAGACCTCCTTATGATGCCAATCCCCACCTCTCTTGGTCACCTAACTCTTTGATGATGATGCCTAAACATGTTTTAACTCTACAGAAGTCCAAATGTCCAAAAAGCAGCTGAGTTCCTCAGAAGCGAGGCAACGTGCAGAATAGGAGGTTATCAGCCCAGCAAGTAACACAAAACTTGCCTGCAGTCGGAATGACTATCAAAGCAGCAATGGTATCACTTGTGCACTCCTGGCAATTATGACAGACATTTTATCCATATATGTGTAGCATTGCACAATATCCAAGAGGTCACAATTCTTTAAGATAGACAAAGCAAGGTTCATAGTAATAAAAAAATATTGCTTTAAAATTATAACAAATAATAGCCATATGAAAAGGAAGAGCAATGATGGTGACCCACAGCCCCTCTTATAGTACATGGTATAGAGTAAAGCAGAAAGGATGTTGGCAGCTTCATGAAAACTCTGACAGCAACCTTTGGAGAAAAAGCAACCGGTCGAGGATGAAGGACAGTATGGGCAGAACTTACTAATAGCTGCAAAACAGGAACTTTCCTAGAAATCAGCTGTGGTACTCAGGAAAGCACCACACTAAAGACCTTTCCTTTGCTGACTGTGCTTTATATTTCTGTAACTATAGCAATGAGTAACTTATTTGGAAATTCTCGGAAATCTTCATATATTTCTAAACAAAGGTTCAGAGCCATATGTTTTAAAACCTTTCATCATTATCTCCATCCATGGGGCCTGGAGATTGTACTAGATTGTATTATTTTAGTGCCCAAACCAAGAGATTATCAGTCTTAAATGCTGGGAGAAATTGCTGCCCATAACACAAGCATGGTCAGTGGCTCCCACATGGCTTTGAAAACACAGGATGGGATGGAGGCTGCACGCTCCTCTCATGTTACAGTTCAAGTATGTATGTCTACAAAATGAATAAATACTCGCTGAAAGCTGAAAAGATTCCTGCTGGCTGTGGAGTTACTTTGATACTGTTCTGAAAATCTCCTTAATTGAGGAGGTCACAAATGGACCAGAACTGCCTATAATTCTCAGCTGACATTTATGCCCATCAGCATAGAGGGTGTTTACTTATCTCTTCATAATATTCTGACATTTTCTAATGCAGTTTAAGATTCTTCTTTTTACAGTAACATGCACATTACTTTCCCTGCCTTCATTTTAATTCCTCCCAGAAATAAAGGCTATGAAGTGTTTATGCAGATCCACTGATACCTTGACTTTGGGTTTACATTTCAAAACCAGCCCTGATTTACTAGGAAGAAGTGATACAGGACATGAAGTAGGAAAATCATTCCTTTTATAGCAGGTGAATATCACAAGAGGTAGGAAAAACATAGGACAGACTACTGCAATACCTTAATTATAGCAAAACAGAGAGGGACCTATATTCTCAATGGCAGATAGAATAGCCAGTGCAGGCATGTGATGTGCTGTGTTCAGTGCTGTGAACAAATTAGAGCATTCAGGATTTGGAGGATTCTAGCACAGGCTGAGATTGTAAAGGAAGGAGAACCTTCAAAACCAGCAAACAGGGACCAAAAAAAAAAAAAAAGTACCATCTTTCTCTTGATTTGTCCAGTAAAAGAGACATTAGTTTCCTTCGAGTCAGACACTGAAATAATTGGAAATGTAAGCATAACCCTCCACCGCCACCCAACCCCAGAGAATTACAGATCTGTACCAGTTGTGGCATATTCCAGGGTAAAAATATGTCAGTCAGGAAATCTGTAACTTTAAAGGACTGTGCTAGATTCACCCCTGCTGGCACAGAGGGTTGCAAATAATTTGAATAATTGCTGCAGAGAGCAGATGGTAGAAATACTCCATTAGAAGAGTTCCAAATATAGCTTAATTCAGCAAGGGGAGTGAGAAAAGTAGAGAAAAAGTTCAAAGGAAATCTGGCAGCAGCAGCATCAAATTATTATTAATAATAAATAGCAATAATAATAATAATAATAATAATAATAATAATAATAATACAACTGAATGGGAAATGAATGGGAAAAAAGGATGCCAAAATTGCTGGTTTGGGCTATTGCGCCCTAATGGATGCCACCAGAAAACAGCAGTCTGGTTTGCACCACCACCATTTCTGAGGGTACCACTACAGCTAAATACCATCAGTCTGGTGCCACATTTTATTATTTCTGGCTTTGGCCAGAGCACTGAATCAAAGGGATCTCCTGAGCTTCCCAACTCCTTGCTGTCTTTGCACATCATTATTGGACACTTGGTGCCTCCCAAGGATGAGAAATACTCAGCTCCTTGCAACGCAGTAACCTCCTCGTTCAATGTTCAATGCCTTGCCCCAGGGCAAAGACCCATGAAACTCAGGGTTGAACGCAGTTGCTCATCTTTACACGCCTCTTTTTCCAATGGTAAAACTGCAAGATGGCGTGCCCTGCAATACCTGGGAATCCTAGACAGATCACAACAGTGGAAATGGGTCACAGAATCAGTGCTATAAAATAATAAATCAGCAAAGCTGCAATTCTCAGGTGGAACTTTGCTGTTGTAAAATCAGGGATCCGAAATTGAGTGAACCTTGCTGAATGCCCTTCCTCAACGCTGCTGAGAACGTTTACCATATTTGTCAGATCAATAAATTATGGTAAGAGAGCAGAAAAACCCATGTCTGAGGAGGACACCACAGATATCTTTTGGTACAGGTGATAAAAATACACTGCATGATGAAGAGTAATTTGGTTAAATTCTTTATAGACTACTAATGATTAATTTGAACTTCTTCCTGCTACTCTAAAAACAAATATGAAAAAGAGATACATAGTTAAGTCAATTCATCAATCACCTCATATGATCTTGAAAAAAAGCACACATCAGATCCAAATGTAGCAAAGGAATTGACAGTGGCTAAAATATGTGACATTTTGCAAAAGTACAAGTCAACAAACAAGGCTTTGTGCAAACAAACAAAGGCAAAGACATAAAATGTTACAAAACCCATGTATTTTGAAGGTTGCCTCAAATTCCAGGGTTCACAATCCTAAGTATAATATCACATAAGACTGTTTAAAATAACTCAGCACAATTTACATTGCAGCCTTTTTTTAGGTACTTTAAAGGCAATAATGGGAATAATGGGTGTACATACATTTGGAGGAAAATAGAAATCAATAAATCAGAAATGTTGCCAGCTACATCAGAAAACGTTTGAACCTTCTACTTATATCTGCAAAATTTAAGTCACACTTATAGCTTTCCACCCAGGCATGAAAATTACAGCATTTATAGTAGCAAACCTGCCTTATTTGCATTTGTTTTTCTTTGGAAATAATAACTTTGCACATGTAGACTCTTCATTTGTGTACACAAATGTTATTGCACAAGGCATCATTTTAGAGACTTTGTACTACAAGAGCCATGCATATCCATTACCTCAGTGTATACTCACTACCATTTCTTGCCTTACTAAGGTTTCTAAGATCCACAGACAAAAACAGCAGAAAACAATACAGGCTGAAAAAATCCAAGCATTTTCTGTATTTCCTTAAGCACTGAAGAAGGCTTAAAGAAGATCAAGCACTTCAAATGTTGCAGCCTGCTTCACTGGAAATATTTCTAATCAAATCAAACATGAACAGAATAAAATTACATGAAGAGTAATGAAGACTATGATAGAGATTGCTAGATTTCAGTGAGTGATCTGCTACAGCTTCTCTAGTTTCTCTTTTGTAAATGTCACTATTAGCTGCAAAAGTAGCTCAATTAGAAAAGTATTTTCTGTGAGAAAAAAATTGACAGTGTTTGAAGCTGAAGATACTCGTATTTTACAAAGAAAGGGCATTGCAGAAGATTCTTACTGTACTGAAAACATAAGTATAAGCCCCAAGAGAATGGTGAAGGGAACATCCGAATATGACGCACTGTGGTAACAAGACTGGAAAACGTGGTCGGTGTTTGCGTTTGCAGTAAAACAGCTGGAACGCTTTGGCAGCGAAGTGCCCACCAGAACCAGCCGGAAGGACACCACAAGGAAAGAAACCCTCTGGTGCACCTACGGTAGCAGAAGCTATAAATTGTCTTGCGGCTATTTTACAGCCTTCCCCTTTTATACCAACGACTTCTGTCTGGCGCACAAACAAAGGGAGAAAAGATGACAAATGGAAAAAGGGAGGGAATAGGGATCGACCACAAATAAACGCCCATTTCCAACCGAGCCCGGAGAGCGAAGCGCAAACACACAGCGCTCCCAACAACGACTCTAGCACTCGTCTCCAGAAGGACGCAGATTTATTCTCGGCGCTAGCAAAAGCAGACGGGGGCAGCAGTCAGGAGCGCAAGAAGGCATTTTGACACCCATTTGTGAAGCAGGCTCGTTTCAACTTCGCGCTGCCGCGTCCCTCCTTGCGGCGCCGTCTCCTTGCAGTGCGTCGCCACCTGCAGGACAGCCAGCTGCGGCGAGCCGCGCTCCGGCCGCTCCAAGAACAAGGCTGGAAATGCGGCTCTCCTCGCAGCTTTTGACGAGCGTTTGTTCTCACGAAGCGGCTAAAATCGAGAAGCCGAGGGCACGTACGCGTCTGTGACCATAAGCGTGCGTGAACAGTGCTGGGAAGAGTCAGCACTGTTACCTCCCAGCCTAAAAAGCCACAGAGGGCCGAACGCTTATGGCGGTCGACGCAACCTCCCTGCCCGTGACCGTGCTGCGCTTGGCAAGTCCCAGGCAAAGCTCCGTAGCTAAACCAGGTTAGAAATTCAAGTTCTCACTTTCATTTAACGACTGCGAAAGGGGAGAGAGGAAGATGAGACACTTGCATTTAAAGATGGAAACAGGAAACACAGGCTTGAAAGGAAATACCGTATTAGCTGGTTTTCAAAAAGTCGGGTTCCCCAGGGTGACTTAAGTAACTCTGCCAACAGCTTCCTGTCACCTGGAGACACCAGATACCTTGTCAGTGTTTGCTTAAGACAGGGGGAAGGAGAATCAGTGAATACAAAAACGTACTTTACGATACACCACGTGGAATCCTGGCCCTATTGATCACCACGGCAAAGCTTTCACTGATCCTTATGACTATCCTTTACACCCACAGTCTGGATATAATGACTATGTGAGATTTTTTTTGCTAACTGAGGCTTTGTAAATGTCAAGGGCAAAAATGAACGTTGCAGAAAGCAACTCCAAGAGTTTCATGCCGTGCACAGGGTGAAGGTGCTAACTTCTGATAGCTGGAGAAAAACAGCAGCAGTTTCCTTGTTGCAAGGAGGAACACACATCTGCACACATTCTCCCGAGAAGTACTTCTTTCAGCTAACTATTGTTAATTACTGGAAACAGAAGGAGGCTTAATACAATCCATTCAGCCAATGAGGAAGTTAAGCTTCAAGTAGTAGACATGAGGCAGAGTCTCAGCTGAGCTGAGTAAGTCATGAGCGCTGCACAGCAAGGAACCATCTCACTTTTCTAGGGAGCATGGCAGCGCTGGGGTTCGAGAAGGCGGCAGGGTCTGCCTGGAGGCAGAGCTGCCTGGTGTGCTCTGCTCATACAGCAGCCCACACAGTCCTGTCCTGTTCCTGACTAAAAAGCAGAGGTACCTCACATCCACCACAACCATCAACACCAACTGGCAGAAAAAAAACCCAGCAAAAGAGGACCAGGAAGCTATAAACTGCACAGGAGCCATTTGTGCAATGCCGATGCAAAAAAGGCAAATGCAAATCTGGGATGTACAGGTGTGGGTGCAGTTCATCAGACATGGAGGTGGCAATTTAGGAAATTAAGTTCAGCAGAAATCAACAAGACTGATGAACACGATATATGAGGAGAGAAGATAGAGCAATGGGACTGACTTATTTTCAAACAGAGAAGAGGCATAATGAGAGCATAAACATGGCAGTGATTAATTGTTTTCTGTGTACCCTCTGTATACAAGAAATTGGCAACACTAGTAGAAAAGAAGATTTATGCAAGGTTAGGGAAAATCTGTCTGTTTATAAGGAGAGCTAAGTCCTGAGGCAGCTGGGGAAGTTAAGAAATCCTTTCATTCAGAGGTTTTTAAGAACAGATGAAGCGTTATTTGGACTCTTGCCACTTGGACTTGTTCTTATAGTCTCAGGTCCAGAGATTCACTGATATCACAGATTTCTCTTGCTTATTTCGTATCAGTATCTCTTTAGTCATGGGCAGATTAAAAAACCATGACCATAATGCAACTATAAATGGAATACAGAAGGAGAACACACATGCATTATTTCTTTTTCACATTTCATGAAGCCAAAGCGTATTTCCACAACTTCCAGTTTGACTCATGATTTTTAACACTGAGAGACTAACCACACTGGAATCAAGACAAATAATAAAGATCATCAGCAAGAAATACTCAACAATTTTTTTTAATAGGCAAACATACATGAAACCAAGACATATGTACTGTTAAGTTTGTGTAGTATTTTTACATCTGTATATTTCAAATCTGAGTAACGCAGTAATGTACGTTTATAAGTTCTCAAGGACATCCAGAGAACTAGATACAATTTAATACAATCATATAGCTTGAAATAGACAATTTTATAGAAAATAGATGATTTACTCACAAGATAAAACACTAGGGGCCAGCGAAGGCACCAAAAATAGGAACCACAACACATCACGATTCATTCTGAATTGTGTACAGCAGCCCACAGATGTCTTCTGCATTGGAGGCCTTAAATTTCACATGACTATAGAAAACAGATGTGCCACATATTTAAATCACGAAAACCAGCATTTTGTGCTATTTGGAAAGCTCAGACAGTGGGTTTCAGGCTATTGGAAAGGTACTAGGAATTATCTGAATATGAACTACTATCTTGTATAAGAGTTGTCACAATTAACATCCAGAAATGGGGAAGGAACTTTAAAGGTGGTGATTCAAGAAATAGGTAACTCTAACAACAGATTAGCAAGGGATTTATGTATGAAGTCTATATCAAAAATATGTACTTTGGACATTTTACCTTCAATGCAAATTTTGGGTTCTGATACCTCTGCCTGGGTCAAGGCTCTGACTCAAACTAGCCCTTTTTTCTTTGAAAGTAGGAATTCATTTTTACTAACGCAAGTGATCTGCAAGTCAGATGAGTAGCTTAAGCAAGTCATTTAAATTGCCTGTAGAGACAACGAAAACAGATAGGCATTTGCAGGCACCAGTTCATCTTACCTTAAATTATCACATTATGGTTAATTTTAATATTATACCAAGATGATCTGTGTCCTAGAGAGGCTTACTGGTCTGCTTAGGTTATAGAAGCACCACAATGATGGAGGTTCCAGTTCCACCTCAACCCAGCTCTACACAGGCAGTTGGCTGAAATGCCAAAAAATTTCTGTGTGTTTGTTTCCTGGACCTAAGCAATGGCATGGAGCATTTAGACATCATGACAGGCAATTGCTTTCCCTTCAGGAACATCACAGCCTCTTCATTGCTTTACTATAGAACTGGATATTCAGAAAATGGAAGATGCATTTCCAATTTGCAAACTGATTATTTAGGGCCTGATGTGGTGATGCATATTTAAATACCTTAGTGCCACTTGAGACAGACTAGAGTATCTGACAAATCCCTGCAGAGGTGGTATATATTTCAGAAGAACTTTCTGAGACCCTTTCCCTTCTATAGGCTGCTGGAGAGGTCCCCTCGGATAGCTCAGCACTAGATGTTCAGGCACGAGCAAATGGATCAAGCCCAAGGACACTAAATTTGGATTTCAGCCCTCTTGACTTACCCACCAGTCTGAAATGTTCACACCATAAGAGGAGATGCTGACATAAGTAGCTCTGTATGTCCCTGTTAAATCCACTGGCACAGCGGGAAGAGGTGTGAAAAGGGGTCAGGGATGGTGGAGGCAAGTTGGCATTGCTTGGCTCCAGGGACAGGCAGCGCAAAATCTTGTTGCTTTGGTTGTAGAAATACATGGTCTGAATGAAAAAACACAACATAACATGGACCTCCTTCTGTGAAGCCTCTTGAGGATAATAATGAGATCACCTTACACTTATTATTATAAATAGGTTATTACACAGCCCTGACTTCTCTAACCTCTGTAGCAGTATTACTCCACTAGGAAAATAATAACACAGTGGTAAATTATATTATTTCTACAAATAGTGTGAGAAATTGTGGATAACCAGAAAGATTAACCCCTGTTTAATATTCAGTTGCTGTGCTAGTGTGGTATAAATCTGATGGTAAATGGGGGGCAGGAAAGCAGAATAGAGCCCTTGTCTCCTACATACAATACATAGTCATCTGAAAGTTTGCCTCTTACTTTGCTTTAGCACTATAATTTCTCATAAAAGGCTTATGAACTAACAATAATTGGAAAATAACTACTAAAAAGAATGGCATTTATCTGCCCTTTCTGGCATGTTCACTTGGGATGCAAGAGCCTAGGGAAAGAAAGAAATACTGCAGCTGAAATGCACAAACCCTTTGTTTTCAGTATAGGAAAAAGGTTCCTCAGGGTGTGGCTAAAATACTCAAAGGATGTATCTTTTATACATCCAAACAACCCTTAGATAACTCTGTCCGTAGAACTGCAACACCAGGTAAGGAAGCTACCGAAAACAAGTATTTATTCTCTGCATGGTATTTTTTGTCCCTCCCTGCTGCTAATATTATTCTTATGACACCAGACACTGCATAATTTGACATTTCAAATGTATGGCACCATGACAATGATATATGAGGAAACATTTACAGAGCCTGGCACAAGAAGCTAAATTAATACTGAAAAGCAAATGACTTGCTTAGATTGGCTGCTATTTCTCAGTTTCCAGGGTAAATATTCAGTGTAACAGCTAAACTTGGGAACACAAATAATTGATAGCTTTCAAGCAATGACTGTAGATATTTACAGCCTACCTGCTTAACTACCTGTTTTCTGCCAGCACCAATGTTACTTTGCTGCAGGCATGTCTGGCTATATGATCAAATGTGGATAAACATAATCATACAATATGAATTAATTAAGTTCTTTATGTAAAGAAATTATCTTTAAGATTTCAAAGAGAAAAGATTGCAAAAACACAACTGAAGAAAACAGCCTATGGAGGTCGCTCAAAAGTTATTCCAAAAAATGGAAATGAATAAAGTAGCACTCCCTGTCCAAAGTATTTGGTCTTCTTCTGGACAATTTGAAAAACAATTTGTGAAAGGAAAATTAAGAAATACACTGAACATTTCTGCTAGGCTCCCTTCCCCCTCCCCCTCTCCCCCCTCCTTTGGGTAGCACCTCCGGCTCATTCAGGACACATCCTCACGCTCGGTTTGCCTTAAGCTCAATCATCTTAAAAGAGTTTTCCTGAAGGTCAAGAAGAAACAAAAAGCATATATCAACATGAAGGGAAGAGGAATAATCTTAAGTGCGGGTGCCAAGAAGGAATCAGAAAGAAACCAATCATGTCCTGGGTAGCAGAAGGACAGAGAAAAGGAAAGTATCACTCTCTAAATTCCAGCCCCCCAACCAGTCATTTGGTTATAATATAAATTGGCAGAATAGATTATGCAAAAATTATGAAACTACCAGTAATATGTCCAATGATCTCATCACAGCTAACGTTAGTACAAGGAACGCTTTGGTCTACATTTTCAAGCAAGTACCTAAAACACATAGCTGTGTTGCCAAGGACTAAGTACCAAACAGGTCTTTCCCAGATCTGTTTTCTAGGGTGACAAGACAAAAGCAAGACTCCTATGGCCTTAAACACTGCTAGATTAACTTTTTGCAGGTGATAAAAGGTCTGCAATCTCCACAGAATGCAGCTGACTCAGCACCACTACAGCACATTGCTGCCTCATACAATCACAGCTAGGACTTTGAAATGGATAGAAGGTTATCAGCCAATATCTTCCTAATGTAAGATCAAGTCGCAATATACCTCCAGCCTTCTGAATCTAAAATTCCATTTGTTCAAAGGTGTTAGTATATATACTTGGTTGTAAGAAGCTTTGGGAAGCTTTTGTTCATGTATGACTCTGAATGCAGACTTCTCCAGGTGAAGGAAGTCAGAAAGCAAGGACTGCATACTCTGTTCCTATTTGGCTCAATCCCAAATTAATAAAATCCTCATGTCCAGTTTCAGGGCCAATGTTAATTTATATTACCCTTCATTATATTATGTTTTTCCTTAGTTAAAGAAAAAAAAACACTGGGATAAACAATTTTTTGTCATTCTCTAGATACTCAGATCTACAATCAAGTATCAGACCGGGTTTTGAAATGTTGATAATAACAAAAATAATCTTTCCTTTAAATCAGGTCTTTTAATATCCTTTAGTAAGTTCTACAAGGTCTTAATTTATATTTTTAGTAACTGCTAAAGAGCTCATTAACTGATCAGTTCATTACATAATGACAATAACATAATTTATTTCTAAAGTGGAAACTGGAAGCAGAGTAAATCTCAGCCACAAATTCCTATTAAGCTGTAACCCTGAAAATGAAACCACATGGAGAAAAAAACTGGTTTTAGGTAAAGCAGAAGAAAGACGAAATCAGTTTATATTCCAGAGAGGAACACAGCTACTTCACCTGGTCCCGTGTTGAAGGGCCTTTTGTGAAGTCTCTACACAAAGTCTTTTTTCCTCCTGTAAAAGGAATGATCAATAAATATCAATTTGCTTTAGAACAAATTCTCTGTCTATAAGCAATTTCTCACTAAGTTGACAGCCCTTTTTTTTAAAGTCCCAAATCAGAGCTATTAGACTGCATTTTGGCAACAGCTGTGTCCTCCAGGAACACTTTCAAAGTCAAGTGATCTCTCACCTATAAATTGCATCTAGGACTGGCATTGAAGGGATTTAAGTTGGTAGTAAATGCTAGCATCCCCAGTTAGGTCCTGCAGCGTGAATGGCTCCAATGAGTCCCCCGGCCCCGGTCCTTTACTGAGACAATGCATCAAGACAGTATCTGTTCTCTTCTTAACTCAGATGACTCCTACATCAGCCTATCAGCAGGTCGGATTCCAGCTCAGAAGCTTGAGACTGAGATGTCTTTTGAGATAATCAAGAGAAGCAGATGAATAAATGTATTACGTATGTTTATTTTTGGCAGGTTGACAGTGTTTGGCACTGAAAAATAGGAGTGTTGTGGGAGGGAAAAAACAAGACTTGCTTTCCTTTGCTTTTAAAACCCTATGCTGCCTTGTGGGACCTCATCAGGAGTTATGATTCATTGAACTAAAAAGACTATCCTGGATAAGTAAGATTAATAAGTAATAATCCCAGTTATGCACCTATCTGGATCAAATAGTGGGACTAAAACAATTGTGCTAAGTTTTACATTATTATACAAGAAAAAGTTTTATAAATGCTGTCACTCGATGTGTGACACAGTCCACATCGCAGTCCCGTCCAGAGCCAAGTACCATGGTGCTCAATCTGGCAGTCGTGTTGCACAACAGCAGAGTCAGCCACAGCCATATACCACTGTGAACTATGACGGAGAGTGCTGGAAGTACAGAGAAAGAGATTGAAAAAGGGATCTCCTCAAGAGGGGGAGAGGATAAGTTTGGGAGAGAGCGAGAACATGGACCAACAAAGTGTTTACTGCATGACATATCCTAAACAATTTGTCTAAACTCAAAGTTATGGTTTTGATACAAAATTGTCTGGTGTAAGTGAACAGCTTGTATTTTGCTGAGGGATAGATCATCTCATCATAATGGTCTCTTTGGACATGGAAAGCAAAACTAGCAGTCAGCCACAGAAGTAAGAAATTAGAACTGTTTACCTTGAAAGAATTCAGAAGTTGCCAGGAGACAAGTAATGTGCTCCCATTCCTAGCTCTGAAATAAGAAGGTGAAACTCCATAGTTTCCAAGGTAATATTGAGAGCCTAATATTTTCTATGTCTTTTGCAATCAATCACTTCCTTAAAACAATGCAAAATAACTGAGTGAGTATAGGCAGAACTGTGCACTTGGAATCATTACAATTAATAGCTTTCATCATAATCTGAAAGAATAATAAACTCTTTAACAACAGACATGAAGTAAGACCGATTTGTTCAGCATAACTTGCTTGATGCTGTTAAAGTCAAGCTGCATGAAAAAAAGGATAGATTTATGTATTCTTCAGCATGAGAAATGCCAAAAAGCATTGGGGAAAAAAGCTATGTTCAGTCTCGCAGGAAGATGATTCACCATCCACCCCTTGTAGTCACTGAAGTCAGACACATTCATTACCCAATACACTGAGGACTTTTATTTTTCCCCTTTTGGTGAATAAGCACCGAATTACCCATATCACTGGGCCATCTCACCAAACGCGGCAGCTGCTGCTCACCAAAATAATCATAGAAAGCTTATCGGTGAGGGATTCTAGACATTTAAATATATGGGAGCTCCCTCTGCTAATAACAGAGATTTATCTTTCATTCTGAGAGGGGTGTACACAAATTCTAAAAATCACCAGTCAATACCACATGCAAATACACATGCTCAGTGAATGCTTGTGGTTTAAGACTCTTCCTTTCATAGAAGAGAAGCATTTAGCAATCTTCAGGGGCAGGGTCAATGAAAATGTGAAAAAAAATCACTAGATGAGGACTTAAAATGTTCTAAATCCTCATGGCCCCATGTTCCATATGGACTGGATTTTGAATTGATAGCAAGATGCTGTTCTAAACACCAAATTTACTATTTTAATGTAAAATTTAATTTCACTTCCTGTCTAGGTTCACTTCATTCTTACCAACTTTCTTTTTTTAGTCAATTTACTTAACAGTAGTAGAATGCAACTAGTAGGCTGGATTTTTACTAGTCTATGTCTTTGGATGTACCTAGCTTGATGCTACCTATGTATTATTGTGTTCCTATTATGAAATCTACTAAAATAAATAATAATCACTTAATTAAAATGTAAACCTGCCATCACCGAACTGTATACTCTGCTGTGTCACACAAGAGACCTGGTTGCTAATGTATCTGTGGAGCTTGAGAATAAACCAATTTACATTGCATGGGTGTTATAGAACTGTACAGAAGAATCCCCCAAGCTAGTATATAAAAGGCTTTTCATTTATTTTGTTTGCTGCTTATATGTGGAGTTAACTGCTTAAGTGTTTGCAGAAACAGGGACAATGAGGCAGGTTCAGTCATTCTGTTAAAAATAATGGAATAAGAACCAGTTACTGTCACCAGATTTGGCCCTTTTAGGATTTTCAATTATTGGATGTGCAATTGACTATCTCGGTTTATTTTTGAACAAAAATTTTTATTAATCATATGTGTTTAAGCTTTGATAAATATAACCAAGAAAGACACCCACCAATTCAAAGTTTTTTCAATTGTCCTTCACATTTTTGGCCAACTATTTGAAATTTCTAAGTGTCTTTTATTCCGCTCTGCTTAAAACCACAGCTCTATGCACCAGTCCAAAGCATGCTGGGATACCTGCACAGGCAGTGGTTGCGGCAGGCTTTCTACAGCTCGAGGGTAACGGGCCAACTAAGTTTCAACCGCTGATGAAATCAGAGCTCACCCATTTAACCTGACCTCAGAGCATTTGGGAAAAGAAATCACCTAAAAGCCAAGGTGTCGTGGTTTAACTCCAGCCAGCAACTAAGCACCAGGCAGCCACTCACTCACTCCCCCCCACCCAGTGGGATGGGGGAGAGAATTGGGAAAAGAAGTAAAACTCATGGGTTGAGATAAGAATGGTTTAAGAGAACAGAAAAGAAGAAACTAATAATGATAGCACTAATAAAATTACAATAGTAATAATAAAAGGATTGGAATATACAAGTGATGCACAATGCAATTGCTCACCACTCACCGATCGATACCCAGTTAGTCCCCAAGCAGTGATCCTCCCACCCCCACTCCCCCCAGTTTATATACTGGGCATGACATCACATGGTATGGAATACCCCTTTGGCCAGTTTGGGTCAGCTGCCCTGGCTGTGTCCTGTGCCAACTTCTTGTGCCCCTCCAGCCATCTTGCTGGCCGGGCATGAGAAGCTGAAAAATCCTTGACTTTAGACTAAATATGACTTAGCAACAACTGAAAACATCAGTGTGTTATCAACATTCTTCTCACACCGAACTCAAAACATAGCACTGTACCAGCTACCAGGAAGACTATTAACTCTATCCTAGCTGAAACCAGGACACTAGGTAAAGTCATAACAGTTTAGCTCTTAACATTTTCCTTTTCCCTCCTGACAAAAAAAAACCAACAAAAACCAGACATCTAACAAAATCTATACATCTATTCAAAGTGTATAAATATTACAAGTCCAGAAGGTATCCTTAAATATTGAAATGGCACTATCCACATGAAATTATTTTGATAATAGAATAGGAAAAAGTAATTTCTGTTTGGTCAGAAAACTAATACATGTTGATAGTTTTGTATACTGATTTACAAATCAAAGTGCTCAATATAAACACAAGAAGCTCCAGAATCAGATTGGAGCATCATTATTTACATTGCCCTACATTTGGAGAAGTACATGGAGCTTTATGCTGCCATTGGCAGGAACCGCAGTGTAGCAACTGAATGCAGTGTTTGATTACTGTACAAGAAACAGGTAGTTCACATTTTCCTAACATTTTAGTATAGTTTGATTAATGTCAATAAGCTACAAAGTCATGCATTCAGTGTTTTCAAAAACAGCAGAAAAAGCAAGCCCAAATAATTCACCCATTTTCTTCGTAACTGGAATGAGGAAGGGCCATGGAGGCATGTCAGATATTCACAAAGCGAATCTCAGCCCAGACTCAGTCCTGAGCATGCTGCAAATTAAGCTGCTGTTTGCTTTGGCCTTCAGACAGTTTAAGGCCAGGTAGCAGAAATGTAGATTTCAGTCATTTGTCAGACTCCTGTATTGAACTTCATCAATTGTGAATTTAGAACAATTCAAAAATAACTCAATCACTTCCACTCAGTCAGATTTTGTAATCCTCTGTGTTGGTGGTACTGCTTGCCAAGTAAAGGACTCCATCATATGCGGCATCTTTCTCCTTACAACTCCTGTACGGTCTGAAGACAAAAAGAACATTAACAGTCAAGCCATGAATACAACATCTCCGCTTTCAACTCACTGGTGCAATAAATACATAACAGGGACTGCAACAATAGCTAAACGTATTAAAAAAAAAATGCTAAGGAATTTACCTTTATTTTAAATCTTTTCCTCTTGTCCTATTCTACTGAATACCTTGCATACTTTCAGAATGCAGGCACAGATGAAGATTCCCATCATTGTTCTACAGATATGAAAGAAAACTGACTTCTATGCAACTGCCTTTGGTTATTGGAAATGAGGTGCTTGTACACAGTATGCTGCCTCTGCCAAACTGAGCTGCAGCCGGTCTTACAGAGGAAAAATGCTGTGCAGGAGGCCTCAGATAATTGTAAGTGAGTAGCAATTTTAATTCTGAGCATATTGAAAGACCTAGAGCAGATAAAATGACCTATACAAAAGGCAAGACTAAGGAAATTATTTATATCAAAATGTGTTAAGTATAATTAGAAGTTTAGGTGGAATAAATGTACAGCATGAAATAAGAATGATAATACTCATTTTCCTGTTTCATAATCTGCTTTTTCTGCCCTCTAGGGATCTGCCTGTCCTCCAGTAACACTTTCATTTTTCTCAGCATTTCCCAAAAATCAGCTCTCAGTCCACTCAAAAAATGTTCAAAAAGGGTCTATTTGGTAACTGAAGCCAAATAGAACCAACTCCTGTGAGAGCACACCATGGCTCCCGCGTGGTCCGTACACCCACAATCACTTCAGGAGGTACCTGGCAGACGCATGACCACATATCCACTCCATTTCAGTAGCCTGAAACTATCACTCTGTCACAGCCAGGGTGTGCACCAAACTTGAGAACTCTGAAGAATTCAGTTCAACAGCCCAGGCATGGTCTGTGGGGCCATTTCAAGCCGTTGATGCTTCTAGCTCCTGAAACAACTTTTGAGTTTGCTTTAATCAAGCTTCTGAGGAAAACACACTTTATAATGCTGTCTTTGAACTAATGGATTTAACATAACTTTAATCTACAAAAATTGACCAAGAAAAGCCCTGTTTTCCTCTTCTTTTCCTTTTATTCCTTGGTGTTGTGAATAAAAGTGTTTTTAATTGGCTTGGTCTCAAGATAAATTCAACCCTTCAACAATACTCCTCACAAATTAGCTATGGTGACAAAATCAGTATGTATTGCATGCATTAGAATTATACTGAACTTTCTGAGTGAAAAGGAGATATTTAAGATCCTCTTTGATTCACATGTACAGTCACT
Organism: Haliaeetus leucocephalus; assembly: GCF_000737465.1. Lineage (NCBI taxonomy): Eukaryota > Metazoa > Chordata > Aves > Accipitriformes > Accipitridae > Haliaeetus > Haliaeetus leucocephalus. The sequence continues at coordinate 1,539,027 of NW_010972942.1, forward strand.
GAAAAAAAAAAGAAAAAAGAAAAAAATACTCTGTGTGAACTGCTGCTATCTATTGGAAATAAAATAGAAAGGCATTTGTTATATATATATGGCTAGATCAAGAGTCAAACCAAGGAAAATAAAGCAGCATAGTCCCTAGAATATTACCCATAAATTGTGTCCTGCTAACTTGATCTAATAAGGTGCTAGTTTTAGCTACTCATGCAATTGCTCCAGCTAGATTCATGTACTAATTTGGCTGAACTTTTAGGTTTTGTGCAATTTTTGAGTTTGCCTTTTTCTTAAATGGTCTCAGATGGTTTATTCCCACATATCACCTTCTCATCACTTCAAACAAGCTGTTATTTATACTAGGTAGTTCAAATCCTCTGACTAGGAACAAACATGCCTCTTCTTTCACTATACCCTGAACAACAAACGTTCCAGCACACGGCTTAGATGCAGCTTCAAATACCAAGACATGCACCTCACTGAATTTCAGTTGTCTAAAAGATCGGCATCAAGTTCAATGTAATCATTGAGGTTTCTTCTATGCAGTCGATTGAGAAAGACAGACACCTCCAGAGTGTGATTCATCTCATCTATTCCAGGATAAGATAAAGCATCCATTGGAAGTACCTGCCTCTCTCCTTTTGAGGCAACCTACACAACCAGTCTAGAACTGATTGCTAACTTTCCAACACTTTCAGTTAAATGAGATGAATCCCACCCTTACTGCCTAAGGCTGTGCTAATTACCAAGAAAAAACAGAGCATGCTCCAGGATTTGGATTGCCCAGCTGGGATTGCTGGAGCTTGCTTGGCTTTCCTTTCTGCAGAAATCAGAGCAATGGGATGCAACGAGGAAGCAGCCTTGTGCGCTCCAGGGTCATAGCCTGAAAAGGAGCCAGGATGCAGTCTCAGATAGCACCTCAATAAGATTAGCAATGGCAGCTTACAGCTGTACAGCCTTTCATTGCTGGAGACGTGCCTGCTCAGCATGGTGCAATGCTGCAGACAGATCCCTGAGGCTCCATGGAACAAGCTAGTCCAGAAGCAAGGTAGCTGCCCTGACCCAGCCCCACGTATCAGCTTTTCAACACAGCTAATTAGCTGCTTTAATTCAGCACACTGTCCTTGTTATATGCAAGCTACATGGTTCAAAGCCAGCTTAGTTAGATCTTCACTTTAGATGTAGCTAGAATGCCTGGAAACTCCCACGGACTTTACGAGTTTGTACTTCAAAAGTTGCCTCTGCAACTAAAGGATTGGAAACACATTTTCCCCACATGAAAACTCATTTTCTGGAGCATAGTTCAGGCTCGGGGAGATAAGGGAGGAGAACTGTACAAGGACAAGCCCTGAACTACAGGACACAATCCACCAAACCACAACAACCAAAATAGATTTCCATATTCAGGCACCTATGTGACTCCAAGGTCAACCTGTTCCCAATGCTTATATGCTCAGATAAGCTTAAAGAGGTGGAAAACAAGTGTCCCTTTCTATCCCTTCAAAAATTTTGAATGCTAAAATTTTCAATCACATGTTATAACCAGGTATTATGCAAACACTTGTACTTTTTGATCTATATTTCAATGAAGGGGTTTTGACAGGGCAGTCCCTTGCAGTCCCTTTGTGACCTCCAGCAGTCACAGAGCTGCCCCTGGGGACAGCTCCACACGTGGGTCTGGGATAGCTGAGGCATGGGCACAGAGTCACCAGAATGTGACTGTCTCATTCTGCACTGCTTGATTTCTTCCAAAAAGTGGTATAAATAGCAAAATTAACTAGGGGCTCATCTGACAGTCAGTGAATACAGTGCTCAGTGGCAAGCAGGCTGAAGCCTTCAGCAAAGCCTGATCCATCGTCAGTGAGAGCCTGCCTGCTCCTACCTAGAGGATTACACTTTAACTTTGTAAAAATACCATTTGTCTGCAACTACCTCAGCACCTTTACTTATCCTGGGCCCCTGAGATTAAAGCAGCAGGCAAGCAAGGAGCTGAAAATAATGTATCTGCTTTGCTGCATTTTACCTACTTTTCTTGGGTCCACAGCCGAGCATACATGCACGGGAGAGCAATGGCCTTGACCTCCCCGTAGGATCAAGGCCAGAATGAGAAGCTGCTACTGCAAAGTCCTCACCTTACAGCCACGTACCTATAGCACAGCCTTCAGTCTTGACACAAAACACAAACACGGAGCTCACACCTCAGCAACACTTTGGAGTAACAGCAGCTGCATGAGGCACAAGCCGCAAGTAGCCAAAAGCCTCAGCGGGACATCGGGCAAAGAAGGATTTCCAACCACAAAGCAGGAACAGAGGGATGTATTTCCATACCACACACACTCACTGAAAAAATTATTGAAATTAGCTGCCATTTGGTTTCTTGAGGTCTGAAGACTGGGAAGTTTGAAGTAATTCATATTTATTCAAGTAATACCAATGAAGAGTGGGAACTAACATCAGCGCACACCTATCATCAACCTGTCTGTTTGGTATATATACCATATGCCTTTCCCACACATCTTCATCTCTTTCTTTTGTTGGATTTAGCCTGTACTTTGTTTGGGAAAGAGACTCAGTCTTTCTGCACATCTGCCATCTCCAAGTGAGATTATTACCATAAAATCATTAGCAGCAAAGGCAGAGAGAGTCACTTGGAAGACTTCTGACTCACACTTTACACTGAAAGTCAACAGTGCAATGACTTTTTCAGGGTATTCACAGGCAGACATCAGAATGACGTGGAACTTAACTTTGATATATATATTTTGGCAGTATCTGAGGGCAAGGAGCAGCTTAATACAACTACAGCACGTAAGGCCAAATGCTCTGCTTCCTAAGTGCTGTTCATGGTGTGCAGAAAGACCAGAAATGAGCTCTATATTCCCCTTCTGGTAATTCCCCAGGCCCAGGGAGCTCTCAGCAGAAACAGACCCTCAGCATCACCTTTCCAAGAAGCTCTAGAAACAGTGACAGGAATTGACAGGAGCACAATGCTTTCTGGCAGTCTCCAGCTGGCATGGAAGCTATTGCAAACTGGTAAAACTCTCGTCTTAGCTTTGACCTTCATGTTTCGCCACCACCAATAATGGCAGCTAAGCAACGCTCCTTTTTTCCCTTATCCCACAGCAGAAGAGAATCCATACTAGAAAGATTTGATCCTTCATCCACCAGGAACAATAACAAAAATTGCTAGAGGTAGATGTGGGCTTCTGATGGTTCACTGAAGTTATATCTGTGCAATAAAACTAACTAACTTTGAATTTTGTATTCTAAAGATGATTTGGTATGATATGAAAAAGAACCAGTATTGTTCTATGGGCTTCTGCACACAGTAACTCCACGCCACATGCTAAAATCTTCCATTTTCACCGTCACAATAAATATATTAGTCCACTCACTGACATCCATTACTGATACACTTAAGTCCTTAACAAAATTTACCTTACTGAAGCCTGACACACTATGTCAATGAAATCCCAGTGCAGTTTATTTGGGACCTGTAAGAAGGGATTCTGTGGTACATTAGCATGTTGCTGCCTCTCAGCATAAACACAAAACTCAGCCACTGAATAGAGTCACCCTGTCTCCCAATACAGTCTTGGAAATAAATGTCAGGCATGCTTTCATCTGTACTCAAATCTGAATCAAGTCGTCTAAAGGGACAACATACCCTTTCACATATCCATTCACCTAGAATAAAACACTTTCTACATGGTACATGAGAGTGGGGAAAAAACAGGAAGAAATTAATTCCAGCTCTGAAAGGAGCTCTTTTTTTTTTTTTTTTTAATTTATGGATATGCACACATTAATCTCTCTACCTTGTTTTAAATGTCTGATGGAAACTGGCTTCACAGTTGATGCCACATCTTGGTCTCATGAGAGAGAAAAAGAAAACAGCTTGATCTACAAATGAAAGTGCAATTAAAAGTTAGTAACATCATGCTTTAATTTTTAGTAACATGGGAGGCTCAATCACACACAGTTTACACTGGAAAAGAAACACCAATGAATACAGGTGAAAAACAGTGCAACTAAAAAGAAATAAAGTGAAGCCTCAGTACCTTTCTAACCAGTTGGGGGGGGGGGGGGGGTGATTCTCGGTAAGATGGATAAAGTAGGCTTGTGCATTGTCTTCCAGAAGGATGCCTAGCTGCACACACAGTTGATCCAAATCAGATTCAACATACGCAGTCCCTGAAGCAAACACCCAGCTGCACCAACTATAACTCAGATTTTTTAAAATACAAATACTGATAAGATTTTTCAGAAGGGATAGTTTGTTACAGCCTCTTCTCTGTACAACTAATATATTAGCAGGTTTTTCTTTTTAATTCTTTTGCTATTTGGGCAATTCTAATCCTCACTATCCTCATATGGCTCCTACCAACTGTGTATTAAGAAAAAATATATGTTTATCAATTTATTCGGTTTATCAATGTATTTCTTATAAAATTATATGAATGCTAGCTCCTCAACATTCAGGCGAAATGCCTAAGAGCAAGCATTTTGTTTATACACAACTTGATTAAAACTAAACATAATGCAACTGCTCATAGGTGATGAGACAGCTAAAACAATCTCCAGCTCCCTTCTGAGTACTGGAGGAAGAAAGGGGATTCAAAATGCAAAATTAGTTTCAGCGTTAAAAATGAAATTATGTGAGCCATTCAGACCTAGTGTAAATGCCACCAAATGTTAAGCCAAACAGCTCCTCTTCCCCCCAGAAAAAAGAAAAGTTTTAAATTAATCTCCAAGCATGGGATTAATTCAATAAAATTACAGTCTAGCCTCCCTTCCACCAACTCCAATCATAAACAGCCCAATTCTGCAAAAGACCAAGTACCCTCCTTTCACACCGACTGCCAATAATGCTTGCCAGAACTGCATCTAGGGTTGTTATTTATACCATGTTTTGCAATAAGGGAATAATCATACTCATAACCAAATACAGAATCAAAATATACTTATTTTGCATTTCAGGGCTAAACACAGTAAAAATCTCTTTTCAGCCCAGCTTTTTCTACCACAGTGAGAGTTTTACTTAAATGATGGCACTTCTCTCAGTATTCATGGTCAGCACTGACTGGCAAAGAGACCAGACCAGACCTGACTCTTAACTGGCCTGTTCAGCTTACCATTAATTAGCTTAGCAAGACGGAAACAGCCAAGAACTCACTGTCCCAGTTTCTCAGACAGCCTGACAGTAGCTGCTGACTCCTCCATTGCAGGACAGCAAGACAAAGCCATTCCCATTTTAATAGGATCGCAGAGCAGTTTCACATGCAGCCCTGGTACAATCATGTTGAAATCAAAGAAATAGACCATAAATGAATCCTCTAGTGTGAGAAATAGCAACCTCAGCCCATCCTCCAGGCACGCTGTGGTAGCAGAACTGATGCAGGTCCAGTGTGCAAGGGAACGGTCTGAGGAGTGACACCAACCTGTGAAAGCATTTGTGTAGACATGAAGAAAAGTCCTTTCTCTGAAGAGAGCCCAAGCCAAAACAAAATGTTCTCGCTGTATGGTGATTATCCACGTGGCCTTGTACAAAACACCCTTTACAACTATTTGTACCACTCAAGACTTCTGAGCTCTCCTCCCTGGCGGGTGCCCCTACATAATGTACAAACACGGGCACAGTCTCAAGGGTGCTTCTTACCTTAAACAACCTTCAGTCCGTGATCCTCGTTCAGGAAAGGATTTAATGGCATATACCTATGCTTTTTTAAGGTATATTTGAACTACTGATATAGTGGCATCTAAGTTATGTTTAAACACTCTCCAGAATAAGTTTCTTTTAGAAGAATGGGAGATGGGATGAATCATCAACCCTCCTCCATCCTTTAACAGACAGGGAAGGAGGCTCAGAGAGACAAAGCAACTTGCCGAGGACCATTCAAGAAGTCTGTGGCAGAGCCGGGCATTAACGCTACACTTGCTGTTAATCAGTTCAGCATGTTAATCCCAAAACATTTTTTCTATTAGAAGAGTAATCAAAAATTACATAGATTATTTAGTATGTAACTGGATAGAAGACAGTCAGGTGAAAGCTATGCAATACTCTGAAAACAAGAAAGCATGCCTCCATCGCTGAAAATGGGAAAGCCAATGTTAATGTTTTACCATGGCATCCCCATTTTATAACGTTCAGCACACTGACAACACGGAAAAAACTTCTACAAAATCATTCAACAGAGCAAGACTGTAAGAATTCAAAATCAGCATTAGGATCTGCAAAATATTACTAAAAATATTGCTATTTAAACATTTCTGAAGTTATGATACTAAACATCTGTACTACTATTGTGTTAAGAATCTGAAACATTCTTATCTATATGGTATCTCAAGTAAACAGAGAACCACATGAAAGGAAATAACTGACAAAACCTTCCAAGTACACAATTTAGTCCACAGGCATGCTTTTACTACTTTTTATTCCTTGCAGCCTGTTAGTAAGTTTTTGATTTCAAAATAAATTGCTTCAGAACTTGACTCCATCCTTTCACTTCAAGAAAAATGGATAAGAATAGTTTCAGGAAAAACTCCTTTGCATCTGTAAAATATACCTTCCCCTTCAGCTAGAATCAGTAAAAGGACTTTTTCCTTGTCAAATTTTGCCACAAAAAATGTAGCACTGGATCAGTTATCTTCATTTCTCTTCTCACCTACTGGACAAGTTCAAATTAATACAACGGGCAAAACTGAGAGTCCTGTTATCTACGCTGCAGGTCAATTAGTTCAAAGGCAGCTGGGAGCAATAGGCATCTTCCAGGACATGTCCAAAGAAGCAGAGAAACCTTCATATTTTGTTGTGGAAAGTCAGTCTGCAGAAGTTTTAGAGAGAATTAAAATGAGCAGGAAAAAAGTTCCATTTCATCAGATGCATTCAACATTTTTAAACTGAATGGCAGAGATGCAAACTCAAGATTTCTTCCTTGCTGCCTGCCAAGCAAGTCAGACCTTCAGCCCTTTCTTTTACTTCAGTCTGCTTAATGAATGGCAACACAATATAAAATCTCTGATTCAGCTCTGAGCCTATTTACAAACCATCAGCCCAAGAAACAGAGTAGATCCTGAGTTTTTTGCCAATAAGCTAAGCTCAAAATAAGCCCATCCTTGTCTTTCACATATAGATGTTAGCAGAGAGGCACCATTTTCCCAGGGTAAATACAATGGAAAGGTTTTTTACATAACTGGTGAAGCTGCAATGAGCTCCTACCTACCATATCAGCAAGTCTAAACATCTATGTTGACATCCATACTAAAACTTCCAACTTTTAAAATCACAAGTTATAACTCTTTTTCACCTCCAAAGAGTCATTAGATGCCTCATACGAAATTCAGTTGATTTGAAGACACAGATCAGAGAGCTGGCTGAAGATCAGGCCAGGCCATATTCTCAGGTAAAAGGACATACTAAGGAGCTAGGTGAAAAAATGTTAAGCTTAACTTAATTTCTGACAAAAGTTCCTTTCATGCAAACATTTCCAGAATGAGGCATTTATAACTTTTGTGCTGGAAACATGTCTTAGATCTGTTTGCCATTTCAGGGGATGGGTGAAGAATAACATAACAGCAGAGCCAAATAGCAAATTATGTTGTGTTGGCCTCTGAAAAGAGGAACGACTATGTATAACTCCTTGTTCCAAGCCAGAGAAAGCAGAGATTTAGACCTTTATTTACCATGATGTACTTTTAGTGTCTTAAATACCTGAACAGTTTCTGTTACAAGATAGCAGGTTTCCATTTTTGCTCTCATTATTTTCTAGCAAATTTCAAAGTATCTGAAATTTTCCCTACGTTAGACCAAGACCAATGAGAAAAGGTCAGTTCAAACGGTATTTTGTGCACCCAGAAAGCTTTGCAAACCCAGCTCGCAGCTCATTATGCCACACTAAGACCTGGCGTAAGTGATGCCATCAACTTGCACTGATGTGTGCCCAGTTTCACAAGGTCTGATTTAACCCTGATCTCTAAACTGCTCTCGGACAGACCTCAGACCTGCTTCCATTTATTATTTTGTACCACAAGCAACTATTCCACTATTCAGCATCAATTTAAAATCAATTGCACAGCACCACAGTCAGCCAGTTATCTAAATATACCTCAGATAGGTAAGCCTCAATTACACTGGAGGAGTGAAGAATACATAGAAAAGATTCATCACCAACTCAGACGGATATCAATAAAAGATGTAATCAGCAAGGGACTGCATGAAATATAAGAATGTGGACACATTTTGTGAGTTAATTCTTTTGTATTTCATTAAACCCAACTTTTAATCTTTTCTTCACTTTTTTCATATTGATGAAATAGATGGAGTGAACAAGACAAGACTTTTTAAGTAGTGTCTGTGCACAGCGCCCATGATGTAGCCCATAATAACCAGTGAATGTTTTTGCCTTGTTCTTGGCAGAATTATTTCAATGACAGACTGGAGCCAACACCCACACCACTGGAAGATTTTGTCTTGGCCAGGCGTGGATTTCACCGGTGAACTTCTTTGCATGGATTTCCCTTATGATCCCCTGGCCCATCAGAGCAGCCTCAGCAGCACTGCAGGTCCCAAGCACAGGGCAGCAGGTTTTGTGGCTGGCACGGCAGACCCAGACCTGGCATACAGCTTCCCGCAGAGCAAACCTCACCCAAATCACCCCGCAGGTCACCAAGAACGGACTGAGGAGCACCAGGCTAAGGAGAGTCCAGTGTGAATGAACAAATGGGGTGGAAACTCTTGATTTTGTTCCCAAGCTAAGAGCTGTGAGAGCACACTTAAGAGATGTGTAATAGACTAGAAATCTTTACTGAATCTTGATAACTTATTGGGTATATGATATACTTATTAGACACTAATAGCAGCTCAAAAGCAATGGGAAAAATGTGCTGAAGGAATATTGCTTGTGATGAAGAACAAGCTAATGGAAACAAAAGGGAGATGAACAGGAGAGCCGGGGACAGGAGTGGTTAAGGTACCATTATACCCCCTTTCTCTTATTTGAACTTCCTCCCAGGAGAAATTTCTTGGGTTTTTGGAGTGTTCGACATATTTATTCTCCCTATTTGATAGATGCAAAGACTGCTGGAGTTACAAATTCTTCTTACACTGGAATTTCCATTTTGTGCCACACACAAATGTAGAAGAGCAAGTAAAAATCAAAGAGTTCTGGGTTATCTATTGTCAGTCTGTGGTAGACGCCAGGTGCCCACCAAAGCCGCTCTATCACTCCCCCCCCTCAAATGGACAGGGGAGAGAAAATATAACAAAAAACTCATGGCTAGAGATAAGAACAGGGAGAGATCACTCACCAATTACCATCACCAGCAAAACAGACTGAACTCAGGGAAATTAATTTAATTTATTACCAATCAAATCAGAGTAGGGTAATAAGAAATAAAACCAAATCTTAAAACACCTTCCCCCCACCCTTCCCCTCTTCCCGGACTTAACTTTACTCCCAATTTTCTCTACCTCCTCCCCACCAGCAGCGCAGGGGGATGGGGAATGGGGGTTGTGGTCACATCACATGTTGTCTCTGCCGCTCCTTCCTCCTCAGGGGCAGGACTCCTCACTCATCTCCTGCTCCAGCATGGGGTCCCCCCACAGGAGACAGTCCTCCATGAACTTCTCCGAGGTGGGTCCTTCCTATGGGCTACAGTCCTCCATGAACTGCTCCAGCGTGGGTCCCTTGCACGGGGTGCAGTCCTTCAGGAGCACACTGCTCCAGCATGGGTCCCTTCCACGGGGTCACAAGTCCTGCCAGAAAACCTGCTCCAGCGTGGGCTTCCCACAGGGTCACAGCCTCTTTCAGGCACCCACCTGCTCCGGCATGGGGTCCTCCCCGGGCTGCAGGTGGATATCTGCTCCACCGTGGACCTCCACGGGCTGCAGGGGGACAGCCTGCCTCACCATGGTCTTCCCCACGGGCTGCAGGGGAATCCTCCCCTCCTTCTTCACTGATCTGGAGGTCTGCAGGGTTGTTTCTCTCACATGTTCTCACTCCTCTCTCTGGCTGCAGTTTCTTTGCCGCAGCAACTTTTTTTCGCTTCTTAAATATGTTATCCCAGAGGTGCTACCACTGTCACTTGATGGGCTCAGCCTTGGCCAGCAGCGGGTCCATCTCAGAGCCAGCTGGCATTGCTCCATGGGACATAGGGGAAGCTTCTAGCAGCTTCTCACAGAAGCCACCCCTGTAGCCCTCCCACTACCAAAACTTGCCATGCAAACCCAATACACAGTCAAAGCCTCAAATCCACTGCATTTGTACAGTAGCTTGGTTTTGGTTTTGTTTTTAATTTAAGAGCAATAAAAAGCTTTTCTTCTAGATTCAATAAGACGAAAAGCTTTGGAGCTCTGCATCCAAACAAGTTTTTAGCAGTGTAAGCATACATTCATTTTCTATTATTACTATTATTACTACCACTACTACTATTATGTGCTTTTTTTCCAAAGCTTTGTTACTTGCGTGAGTTCTATCCTTATCTATCATGGAATAATTTATCAGTCCCTTACCCATGAGAAAAGGAGAGGTTTCCTTTTCTTTTTCCTTGAATGTTATCTGCTCCAAGACAAAATATAACACCTGCTGTTTTCTATCAATTACTTATGAATAGAAAAAAATAACACTATATTTGATATTGTATCTCTTTGTGAATAAGTCAGCTAGTTATATTTTTCCATGGAATATACAATTAGTGTCTACACAATAGAATCAAAACAAAATAAGGATGGAGGTAAATTTGCTTTTGTAAGCAAAAGGAGTAGCAAATGTGAAAACAGGTCACTTTACAGAGTTTCCTGGCCCTAGAGATCTGCAGACAGACTTCTGACGTGCTGGAAGCTCTGCTGGGGGTGACAGGCAGAGGCAGGTACCGCTGGTGTGATCTAGTGCCCAGCCCACCCGATGCTGGTGACCTCAGCCTTGCAGCACCCGCACACAAGCCAGCCTTTGGGCTAAATCACCCTCAAGACTGCTCACTGCTTGGGATTTTCACCTCTCTATATGGGAGATTATGTTGTGTCTGGCACTCTCTGTACCAGGAAGGAGGAAAAACAATTTAACAGACATTTAATAAGCAAACTGCAGGAAGATCAGAGTCATTCAGGGGCTGCAAAAGTACTTTGACACATTCTGCATCCCATTTTGTCATAGGAAATGTGCTGGGCTCAGCTGCGGATGTAAGCCTGCGCCTCTGTGTGCATCCCGCTTTCTTCAACATGCACAGACACACTCTGGTGCCCTACAAACTTTTGCTGGCACTAAGAGTCCTTGTGACTGACGTATCAGTGCTAGTGAAGTCCTTCCACAGATGCATTTATTCCAGAAAAACTGCACTTCTGCAGAGAGAGCTGAAAGCACCCCATAATTTTCCTGTTACAAACTGTACCCTCAGCAAGAGCACTTTGATAGCAGAGGTCAGCACAACCAGACCAGGTATCCATACCAGCGCTACGTCTGGCCTGCTGCTCGACGCCTCTTTCCTCTTCAGCTTTTACCTGTCTGGATCACAACCTTTCACTTTCCTTACTGCTTTCTACTTCAACCTTGATCATCGATTCCCTGCCGCACAAAGGATGCTGAGCCAGGGTAACGTGCACAGAGATTTATTAGCAGGATCCACTGCTGAAGACATGCACTGACTCTAACAAAGTAACTTGGGGGGAAAAACAAAGACGAAAGCAGAGGAGAAGGACAGAGAAAAGAGGACAGGAGAGGGAAAAATGCAGAGGAGGAGGAAAAACTCCCCAGGTACCAGCCAGTAAGGGGAGCCATGGGGTCCCAGGTGAGTGTCATCCTCTGGACAGTGTCTCCAGTGGTAATGGAGGCAGGTGGTGATGATGAAGAAGAGGAGGAGGACTTTTCCCCTCATCCTAAATGTTTCACTGAGACCCACTCAAATTCCCTAGGGAATGCTTCTGCTTATGATGCTGTTAGCACTGACCAGAGTATGCTAATCAGATGCAAGTGCTGTACATTGACTGTTAAGCTTTTGTCCACATATATTATTGGATAATGTTTATTGAGCATTTGGATGACTACTATCTGCTTTGTTGTGCAGTGTCTGATTTCTCTAATATAATTTAAAATCTACAAAAGAGGAGGGAAAGAAAGAGGGGAAAGAAGGGTGATTCTCAAACCAGTGGTAGCTACTTCCATGAAAGCCCACCGTTAACAACAGTCAGGATTTGCAGGTGCAAATCCATGCAAATGATACAAGGATAACAGCATGAAAACAATAATGGAAAAATTCTGGCACAGAGGTTCCAGCTAACGGCTCAATGGCTTCAGGGGGAGGTTACAGAGCTGCAAGGAGCAGGTTCTTGCCAAGGCAATTCAGTAACTACAGCACCATGCAACACCCCTGCAGCACAGCACATCTTGAAATTGGTATCACCCCCGCCTCAAATTTTCTTTCTCATGTCAAACCAGACCTATTTCCAGTGCAATCAATATGAATAATTTATTCATATTTTAGTAATTATAACTATCTCATAGTCTTTCATAACGTAGCTCTCAAATCGTACAGCGGCAGCAGTGCCAGAACTGGGCGTGGGTCTGCAGATTAAAACAGAATTGAGGTTTCTGAATTCCGAAGACTGGGAACAGAATTTGTACCATCCTATCCTTGAATTAAACTAGTAGGCTCACTACGTTTCTGGGTATTACAGGTAAGGCAGGTTTATGTCAGAAAACAGAATCCAAACCAGCAGGGGAATCTCAGCAAGGAGGCTGAGGACTGAATGCACATGGTGAGTAAATTATCTTCTCCTCTTCCGAACTGCTCCCTCCGGATTGCATTAATGACATGCATTACTTGTGTGCACCAGCACAGAAAAAATTGAGCCATGTTTCTGAACGATAAATTATCTCTTTATCAAGAAAGGATAGGTAGACTATATAGACAGCAGCAGCTAGACAAATAAACTAAGTTGTCAAATAAACAATTTGTGAACTTCCTCTCACTTCCAAGGATTAACTCTAATCTCTCCATTTAGATTCTGTCCTCAGCTTCCATTATAGACAAGGTAAAATTACAAGTGTTTGTGATATGTGCAGCCTTGCTGGGCCACTACCCATGTTTCTCTGTATAAAGAGGGGATTTCAGCTATTAGCATTCCTGGGTTAACAGCAGAAGAAAGAGGACAGAAAAATATTCAAAAAGCTCCAGAAAACCCACTGAATGTCCAAGACAGCAATCCATAGCATAATCTATGATTAAATGGCTAAGTACATCTATCAACATTGTAGGCTGCTAAATACACTGGGAACCCACCACTGAACCTGAAAGTGAAGATCCAGGGCAAGACAAGACAAGGTAGACAAGCATGAGGACTCAACTTTAGTCCCTGAAAAAGTTACAAGTGATTTACTACTATTGGCATGGGAGGGAAGAGAGGCCCGCTGCCCTGTGACAGGGAGGTGGGCCAGCCCACAGGGCACCGTCCTAGGAAGGGTGAGCCCTGGTACCAGGCAGCAGGATTTCCTAGATGCCCACTCATCCCACAGAAGAAGGGAACAGGGGTCAGCGAAGTCCATTTGCTGGGAATCATGTCTGTGCTTATCTGGTGATCCAGCCACGCAAAGCACATGCCACTCCCCAGGAGCAGGGGCTGTAATGTCAGTTTTCCCCTGGGGTTCTCCTTGACTCTTGTGTAAAAGGTGAGTGGCAATGCCAACACCAGACTGGTGACAGGGACCACCTTGTGTGTGCTGTGGGTTTCCAATATTGCCAGCTGAAGGGTCCCAGTTTAACTGAACTCCAGCACACGCTGGAGGTGCTACACTCCCTATGCTGCCAGTGGAGTGAGGAAGACATTCAAATTAGCAAGACTAGGTCATCATTGAATGCTGGTGATTTTTCTTTTGCCAGTTTCAAGACATTTCCAGACTTACTTGGAATACTCAATGTTCATTTCCAAAATGGTGATACTTGTTAATATTGGTCTCCTGGGTTTCTTCTAAACAACCCTAACTACAGCTGCTAAAACAGGGTATACTAGCAGATGGAAATGTTTACCAGCTGAAATATTTTTTTTCATGAACAATCTATGAACTTCATTTGGAAAAGGAATGAAAACAAGACAAAAAAATAGAGCAGAAGAGTAATTTCAGAAAGTTAGTAACAAAAAGCAAGTCTTTCAGCTCCCACAAAACCCCATACACACAAAAGCATTAGAGCACACACTAAGGCATACTAGTAATTTGCCCTCTCAATTTTACCAATGGTCAATAACTATTTTGGATACTTCTAAAAACTCAAATTTTTAACAATTTTGAAAATACAGTACGCTGTTAACTCAGAAGATTACTTCTGTCACATCTTCACCAAAAAAAACCCAAAAAACAACAAAAAAACCCAAACAAAAACCAAACCACAAAACAGGCATTCATTAGAACAATAATGTAGAGAATGGGACAACAATTTATATTCCATGAGGGTGTAGTTGCAGTTACGGACACGACATCATCCTGAACTCTAAATTTCACTATTACAGAAGTTTGGCATAAACTAGAAAGTGTCACCCAGTTAGAAACTTTTATAAAGGAAGTCTTGAAAAAGAATAAACATAAAACCATTTGCAGCAAGCCTCCAGGTCTTACTTAGATGTGCACTCAACTTTGAAGAATCAATCTACACATAGTCCTTGGCCAAATTGTGCTAGTGCTTAAAACTAACAGACCCTTGCTAAAACTGTGTGATTTAAATTGTCCTGGGTTATCTTAAACTTTTCAGATGACCTCCCACCGCACAGCACCACAGGAGTGAATTGGTTTAAAGCACATGACATCCTCCAAGAAGTACAAAGTTACTACCAGAGCCTTGTTTCTGACCCAGAAACTGAGACTGACTTTTTGTTACAGAACAGATGGTAGCAGGAAATCAGCATTAAAGCATGCATCTTACAATTGGCGTTTAGCATTGTTTCCAGTTTTTAAATGTGGTTTTCCTCTAAAAAATGCAATCAAATCATTGTGTGAATTGCATTTTTGTCTTCTCTTACAGATTTGCAGGTTAAATATCTCAATATACCAGTTAAAGGGCTTTTTCTTCTAAAACTCAGGTCTACAAATTCACTCTGGGGAATTGGAAGTCAAGCTGGGTTGTTTCCATCTTAAACATTAGTACCAGAAATAAAGGCTTCACAAGCCAAATTTAACTCTCAGTCGTGCTTCTGTAAATTCCCTACTTTTAAATCAAGCTTTTAGTTTTGAACACCACATCAGGTTAATTGTCTTAAATGGTTCTCAGGGCAAATATTTAAAGTTGTTGGGGCTGAGATTGGAGGGCTAGAGGTTTACCTGAGCACTGCTGATGCAGGGACATGGGATGCTGATGAATATTGTCCTACCAAGGGTCTCTGCCACTGGTCAGCCCCACTCCGCACATTCTTGCTTGAGTCTCTGAGCAGGAATTGCTGCAATGTCTGCTTAACAGTCTCCAAACTCCTTTGGCCCTCAGACTGCTGGCTCAGACACCTCTTCTTGCTCTTGTTCACATTTTTCCCTGAGGAATAGAGTGGATGAAATCTTTAATGAATAAGATTTCCCCTGAAGACAGGTTGCAATTGAGTAAGTGGGGAACTGAATTATCTTTCCAGTCCAGAGATGAGCATCAGTGCTTCTGCCCCTCGAATAGCAATACATACTTGTGGCGAGGCAGCGTAGCAAAGCCCTGCAGCCGTGCCCCCCCCGCCACCTGCCCGCTGAACCAAAGAGCGGGCTAAAGCACAGCGCGTTCCCCGAGCCACGCTCTGCACACTCATACTGCCTAGGCCACTTGTGTCACAGGGACCTATTTCCCACAAGGGCATGCTGACCATTATATTGGTCTTTCTGATCCACGTGTGGCCGTATTACATGACTGCAAGTCATCGTGGCACGCACGGCAGGGGATGGAGGCTAAGCAAGAGCAGGCCTGCCGACGTTTAGCTCTCCTTCCTGGTACTAAGCACACACTTTGCTCATACTAAAAATTTGCACAGGCTTAATTATTATTCTTTTGCACTCCTCAGGGCTTGCAGAAAGCTGCTTTGGCATTGGCTTGGGTTCAGAGAATTTGGACAAGTCAGTTTGGGATCAAGTGCGAGCTCAGGCCCGCGCTGGTAACACAGTCTAACCGCTGCATACAGCTGCGTAAAGAACGGATTCATTTCACAGGCAAGCAAGGGAAACTATTGCAGACCTGCCAATCAGGGACATTTCATCAAAACTAATTTCACCTTTAAGCCCTGTCACTGAGTCTTTTGTAAGCCCATTATTTTCAGACCAGCTCTAAAACACTGCAGCAGAATTTCCAGAAAGCCCAGAAATTTCTGCAACATAGCATTTTTACCTGTTTGTGAAATACTCGCTAGTAAAGTAGACCATGTCTTGATTGACGGAAGCCCCAGAGAAATCTGGTAGATCTCCCTGCTTATTTGGATGCACAAAGCTCCACAGCAATACTGGTACATTTCTGAAATAGCTGATGGCAAGCCATGCTTATTTATTTGTTCAGGTCTACAGGTTCAAATTGCCTCAGCTAACTTACTTGGAACTAATGCCATTATAAATGTTTGTAAATGTCAGAGATTATCCTCTTGGTTGATTTTATATTACTTACTCTTCAGTGCTTTAAAACGATACAGTGCTGTCCTATTTAAAAGTAGATTTTTTCCAAGTACATGCAAATGCACCAAATTTAAGAGTTTCCTATTGTTTTGAAGTTTCTTGAATGGCAGAAAAAAATCACCATCCTGCTTCCAGAAAGGCAGCTTCATTGTACTTCCATTGCATTTACTTAGGGAAAAAAATCTGCAACAAATAATAACTTCAGATTGCAGATCTGGGAATGTTAAATTTCTTACCTATGTATTAGGGAACAAGCATAATTAAATATATAATTTGTAGTATGCACTGAAATTTACTGCAATTTAACCTCTCTTCCCCAGAGTTATCAGGAGAGGAAGGCAGAGATACCAGTAGGACTTCCTAGGAGTGAAGCCGGAGTGTCTGCTTTGAAAAGAGAACATTCCCCCCATTATTTCATCTCTAAAATCCCTTTTATAAGAATACTTAGGAAGGGAAAGCTTATGAAAATTAATACAGAAATTATACAAAAAGTAGTCCAGGTCAGGAAATAATACAATCACTCTTGTCATAAGCAACACCTACCATCACATAATGGATTCAGACTCAGTGCATATTATGCTCTGTTTTTACTTCTGAATTTTAGATACACTTATATTATGCTTCCCTTGCAATGTAAAGCAACATCTAAGAAGAAATAGGGGCCAGAACTGTCAAAAGACACAAAACTAAACCTTACTTTAAGCACTAAAAATTACACAGCTCTGCTGTACTTACAATCAGCGTGAGCCTTACTGCTTAGAGAATGGGGCTATATCCAAGATATAACAACAGGAATTCATATATTTGAAATTTGTGCATTTTTCTGCTTCTCCTTCCCTTTACGTTCTTTAAAAAAAAATAAATTGCTGCTCACCCTAATAATCAAGGATGCATGTCACTCTAAATACTCAGTAACACACCACAGCACAACAATCCAATTTTTAATCCTAAAATAATGTGAGCAATAATCTAAACAGCAGCACACGTATTCTTCTGTCAGACCACTTAAAGAAAATCAGGTTGTACAAAAGCAAAAAGTAGCACTGGTACAAAGGAACAGAGAAATTACTTTGAAAGAGCACATATAGAAAAGCACTTCTATAATTTTCAATGGCCAAAAATTTCCATTAATGTTTTGACTTATCAGCTAAGGGCTAACGTTGGTGATGACACTAGATATATTCCACAAATAGGAGCCTCACTGTTTGGAGAAGGGGAATGAGGTAACAAACAGGCACAAATCAGGGGAACTAACTTTGAAATGATGTACTTGCCAAGAGCATCGAGTGTTCCTATATTTGAGCAAAGCATCCTACTAAACCAATCTCACTGCAACATATACTTCTTCCTAACTAGGCACAGCTTATGAAAATCTTGAGACTGATATACCTTATTACATTCAGTAAGCCACTACATAGTCCAGAGTAATTCTATATTTATAAAATTTTCCCATACAGAAATTCTGCTTATAATGGTAATGCTCCTAATCTAGATACCCAGATGTTAAAAACAGTCCTTTATGAATACAGTTAATTCCATTCTAAAATACAACTTATATTATGATAGCAAAAGAACGCTATACCTTGTATAATAGACATCTTCCTTGGAAGATGTGAGGGGTTCACCAGAAAATCTTTTTAAGTGATGACAGAAAGCAATACTTCTGACATCCAAAAATGATAAATATGCAAGATACAAAATAAATTCTTTATTGTCACCTCGTGAATGAATGAGAACATGAGGTTTTTTTACACGCTGGATGAATTCACAGTATCTCCCTTATGGTTTATTTGAACTTTTCCAGAGAAGAAGAATGATTTGCCTGGCCACATTTTATTACTTATAGCACAGATTAGAAGGAATTTTCCTTTCTCCCTGAGACATACTGCAGGTCTCTGCCAATGTCTCCTGAACACTCTTCTTTTGCGGGAGTCTTTCTTCAAAAACGGCAAAGGTGACCCCATGTAGATGAGGGATGAGATGCAACAAAAAACCTTAAGCATCATTAGCCATGGAGATCACACTGGTTTAGGCAAACTACCAAAGATGAGCGAACAGTCTGGGAATGTTCAATGTAGTCTCACCAAATGTAACTGCGAGTTAGGAATATGTCTGTGAGAAATGCACATTGCAGGATCAGCACAAGTGCATACCATGCATACCAATTCAAAATGCCTTCCTAAATTCATGGAAAAGCACCTTCCTCATTTGTTTCTCTGAACAAGAATTGTTCTATACAGACAATAACTGATATTAAGAACTTTCCTAGGGCCGCCAGATTCAACATATTATGTAAATGATGGAATTCATAACTTTTCTCCATCCTTCTCTGCAAGGAGACGATCCTAATCAGGTTAACCTGAATTTTGACATTGATTTGCATAGGAAAAATATTGGGACCCTGACTACTTATGCATGAAACAGCAGTTATCTGCCTCTAAGACATTTCCTACATTGGTACTGATCTGTCACCTTGCATGACTCTCCCAGCTTCCAAATTGAGCTTCTGAAGCAGTCTGATTTTCACATCACTGTTCCAAAGTCAGCAGCTATTACCCATAACTAATATAATACGACAACACTCCTCAATGTCTTACTCTTCAAATGCCCTTAGTAATTGCCATCATTCAATATTTAGAATTATGCATGCTGGGAAAACGTAGTTCAGAAGTATAGAGTCTGTTACGCACAGAGGTTCCTCTCAAACCTTTATTCTTGAGTTCTCAGAGGTAATATGAGCTCTGTGGATGCAGGTGCTTCAAAACAAATACATTTCAAAGCAATGTTTCCTTCTACAGAAAACACCCTTGAAAATATAATAGAAGGAATTTTGACCAAATTGCCTTCTGTTTGCCTGCTACCAATAAAGGTAGATCGCACTCAGTTTGTATTACTTAAGCCATTCAGGTATGCCAACATCCCATTAGAGTTACTCCCGAGCGCTGCAGCTAACTTTGCCAACACAGCTCTAGATTACAGAAGAGGAATACTGACAAATAATGGCATATAATCACTGCTTGTGTTCTTCAAGGTGTGTTATCCTGCTGACCTGTTCTTTCCTTCCCAGTGTCAAATATTTCTTTTACAACAGCTCTTCTTCTGTAAAAGAGTCAGTTAATATCCCATTTCCCATTGGGCTTAAGTGCAAGCAATCTGATTTTGCTTCCCTTTCTCACATAAATGACACTTTGTCACATAAACAGATTCACTGAATCTACTAGTACTTGTACAGTAATGTATTACATGAAATTGAGTCAGGGTAACTGAACTGAGCCCTTCATGTTTAAACAGGGCTTAATTCTCAGGTAAACGCCACTACTGCCTGTTTACACTGCTCCGGCAGCATAAAAGGACCTTGGAATGGGTGCAAATATGAATGTTAGATCAAAATCAGGCCCATCCCACAGACATTTCTCTGTATGCACACTGCAAGGCCATTAGCAAGGTGCACAGTGTGAATGATGGAGACACAGGTGGTGTTCTCATGCACAGAAGACACACGAGTGACTGAATGGGTATGCGTGACCAAATGTCGTCAGGACTAAAAGCAATACAACAGTCAGTGCTCCGCTCCTTTATCAGAGGTTCAAATGGCCAGCCACAGATCCTTGCATAGAAGAGGGGGAAAGTAAAATGCCCTACAACAGCAGCAACTGCAGCCCTTAAACCACCAGTGGGACTCCCTGAGACCGTACGAGCTTTCCTAATGCTATCTATTACAAACTTTATAAAAAGTCATATTGGTCTATCATAAAAGTTGAGACGTGACTGGGGCCCAAAGAACCATGGATCAAAACTTCGTAAGAGAAAGGTGTCACTAAAAAAAGAAGCATCACCTGAGAAGACTAGCTCTGAAAGAGTCTAATTCATTTTCTACCAACAATATGCAATGTTTATTTAGATCGAGGCAAAAGAGTTAAACATGAACCAACTGTAAGGTAGAAATGTAAAAGTGCCTTTGGGCAAGCTTCTCTCCTAAAAAAGGCCAACTTCACCTCACCTGACTTCTCAGCACCTTTAGGTGAGAGAAAGCATTAACAAAAGCAGTGGTTTTGCCTCCACCCTGAAATCTTGAGACTGTGACTTGGCCAATCATATGAGTGATCAACTCGCCACCCCTCCACCACCAAATATTTGACAGGGTGTTATTTCATCAGTGCTAAGCAGCACCGATGTCTCAACTATGAAGGTAGAAGTCTTTTCAGTCTGCAGACAACATGAACAGAAGTATCTAAAGAAATCTTTAAAGATTATTAAAAAGGAAGCCAGTCAATTTCCATGTATTTGACTGGAGCTAAGTTTACTGTCACCGTCCTTGAAAGCACCCTCTGTTTGCATGGAGGAAAAAAGTAGAGTGTATTTAATTGTATTAAGTGCAAAATTATATGTATCAGTGTCTTTACTCTGCATTAAACTATGTATTTTTTATATTATCCAATAGAAATAATTTAATGGACTCAAACATACTGAAGTAAGTTAAATAGGAACAGAAGAGAGTTTTGTCAGAACTAACATGGACCCATTTATTTAACAATGCCTCTTTCCTTTTTGGGATGTTAACCTGTCTAAAGATCAGGTTAATTTTGGTTTGCTTTAGTTTTTAAGGGTTAATAAAGAAACAGAAAAGAAAGTAGGCAAAAAGAGAAATGGACAGTTTTTTCAGATGATACTTAATTGGAAGTATAGCCAATGATGACAGAGAATGCAGTCAAGTACAGAAGAGTTTTAAACTAAATCCCCAAGCAACCAGACAGCATATGCAGTTACATGGAAATAAATTCAGAATAAGAGTAGCAGCAAAAAAAACCCTCTAAAACCTCAAAACTTTTTCTGTTGAACAGAAGAAGTAACCCTAAGCTAAGAGAATATGGAGAAAGAGATTGAGGAGAGCAATATACATTGCTAGCAGCTAATACGACCACACGGTTTCTTGTTGCAAAAAAAGGAAAAGTTTGCACTGCAAGTGGAACTAGTTAGTCAAGATTCAAATTCTTGCCTATATAAACTTAGAGTTCATAACGGGAGATGTAGTTTCCAGTCTTTAGGAAAAAAGTAATTTTGAAGAACATTGGACATACCGCAGATGAGAGAGAAATCTAGAAAGTGTTAAATTAGAATAGCTATAAACTACAGGATCTAAATGTCTTGGAAAATAACCAAATTTTCCCAGTGTGATTAGATCCAATTAGTGCTAAGCTTTCATTAGAAACCCTTTTTGAAAATAAATGATGGGTAATTTATTACACACTGTCCCTTTTTTATGATGCCTTTATAGAACAGCTGGGTGCTTTAAATTTATTGTCTTTTATTTAAAAATTCCTATTGAAAATATATGAGCTAGCTTGTTGCACCTTTCAGCACTAACTCAGCTACAGGAAGACAGCTATTTTGTCACCCAGGAGAAGTGCTTGAATTATTGCTCTGCTCTCGGTATGGTTGATCCTGCATCTAAGTAAATCTCAAAGGATTCATCAGCAAATCACACAGCATGCTCTATTCAGTACCTACCACTAAATTATCTTTTGGAGACCCACACTGAGATTTCATTAGTCCTATTTCCAATTTTTAAAAGTTACATTCGGAGATTGCTTGAATCTTTCTTTCCTTTATGGGGATTCTCAAATTCACACATAGACTTAAAGGAAAGCTCAAGTACATTTGTGGAAAACCTGAGGGGAGATGACAGATTTTTCAGACCACCCAGAAAGCTGGGATGCTTCATGCTTTTCTTTAATAATACTGACTAAAATCATACACAACAATAGGGAGTTATCACAGAAAAAGCTAGTTTTGTAATTTAGCACAGCTTTGTGAGAGCATTATTCTTTCACTGTTGGAAAGCAGAGGGAAATGGTAACCCACACTGTATTACTCCTAAAGAGGTTGCTGAGATACCTGTAGAGATTCACACAATGAGACTGATGATGTAAATTACAAAACAGTACCTCACTGAAAAACATAAAGAGGTATTTCTGAAAGCCAAAGTGAGAACAGACAGTATTTCCGTGCATTTATCTAAGCAATCGCAATTCACAATTCAAGGCAAAAGAAGCATTAAAGTACAATCAAAGAAACTCACTTGCTGCTTGTCTAGATACTTTTAATAAATAATGGGGGCTGGTGGGTATGGGGGTGTGTCCTAAAGAAAGAATGCTGATCTGTTGGTCTTTGCCAACATATTTTGTTTCGTAAGTCCTGGTAGAGGACAGGCTATATAATATTCTCTGCAATACAGAAAATGTGTATTTTTTGCAATACAGAAAATACACACACCTGCTAGGGATAGAGGCAAAGATGGACCTTCACCCAGAAATCAATCATGTTATGGTTAGTTACCCTTTTCCTCATTAGCAGAACTGGCTGTAGTGCAAACATCTGGTCCAGACACATGGATCTTTAATAAGACATGGCAATAATTTGTTTTCCAATTTTCCATAACATCCAAATATATCACCAAGAGCACAGCTTAGAGTAACCTTTCTGCTTTTTTCTTCTGGAAAAAAAAATAAATTTAAGGCCACAACCATAAAGGAAGCACAAGGGAGGGCTCAAAAGCTGCAGCTGAAAGATTTATGTACAGCTTATAACTGTTTGCTGATAGAAGTGTGATAGTTAGATATCTAAGTTAAGTCTGTACCATCCACTTCAAGAGATCTTGGTGCCAGTCTGGGCCTTTGAGCACATACCTGCCACTGTTCACCTGTAATTCAACACTGAATTCTTAAGTAACATTTTTTGAGGGAGATAGAAAGTACAGTTTATCCACAATTTATTGACTTAGAAACTGAAATAGAGAGCTAAGTGACTAATTTGAGGCCCCAGAAAGAAGAGTTATCAAAGACAAGTTTACACTGCAGGAATTTGTGGAAAGTCTGTGCCCTGAGTAACACTGCTTTCTGCCTTCAGAGTCAGTCTCATCACTAACATATTCAGCATGAATATTTAACGCTCACTAAAATGATACATTCTCCTCCTTTGTTTTTTTCATAGGAAGAGTATCCCAGAATATATAATATTTTGCCTTCTGTTCATCTCTGCTCTTAATCTTGTAGCCGTCATGGAAAAGTTTAACCTACATGTCATTTTACTTGAATTTCCTCTCCTGCCAAATGAGTAAAACCAAGACCCAGCTGTTCCTGCAGGAGGCGATGACGTGGAGTTCAACATTTCTGTACATGGACAACCATGCAAAGTGATTCAAAAAATCTCCAGAAAGGTTATCTCTGAGAAACTGAAGTCCTCTGAAAATGCTTTTGTCTTCATATGGGCTATGAGGGATCCCAGACAACCACCTCAAACATAAATTTAGATGGCTAAACACAGGTAAGAAGAAGCTTTGTCCCCAGGTGGGTATGGAAAGACACTCCACCGAAGTGAGACTAGACCAGATCACACAAAAGTCTAGTCAGCAAAAAGGACAAGTTTCCCTACCACTCTACCTCACTCACTTAACCCTTTCCTAAAAGGATTGTCTATCATGTTAATTACAATTTTCTCTCTGCAATGAACCCTCAACCACTGCTTAGTCTCTGATATCAGCTGGGTGGTATCAATCCTGGCAATCTTTTTTTGTGATGTAAATATCTAACAGGAACAAGAACAAACCATCAATTCATTTCACATAGACCACTGAATAATCTTCTGGCAATGACAACTTCAACCCACTATTGACATGGCTGGAAAAGGACTAATGACTTAGATAAGAAAGATTCTTTATGATATTGGCAACTCTTTTGCCCTCTACTTGCCCCCACTACAATCTTTCTAAAACTTTAATCAGGGAAGGAGGTTAAGGAAAGATGGCCTGTAATACAGTATTGGATACAGTGCTTCAAAAACTTCAGCTTTTAACCACATTTCATTTTTAATAGTCATATCCCAGATTATTTATTTTTCAGACAGCAGCTTAAGTCATTTGAACAACTTTGTGAGCAATTTCTTTTACCCCATTTCTTCAGACATTTGCAGTAATTTCATAGGTACCAGCTCTTTACATTATTTTCTAGCTCATCACTTTTACTATCATTTTGACTCAGAACTCATTTCTTTGATGTATAATAATTTGTTGTGAGAACACAGGATATCAAAGGACAGAAATATCTTCATCATCTAATGTGCGGCATGATCTACATGTCAGAAAGAAATTGTAAGGTTATTATTTATGCTTCCTCTCAACCATCTCTCTTGCACAAAAGTCAGATTGCTACCATTCAAATTACAGCACACAATTCGTTTCACACCAAAGAAACTCCATTTAATACCAGGCAAGGAGAATTCATACACTGAGCTTTGTGGTGTAAAATCCTGTATTCTACATTCTACAGAGTAAGAGAAGTCTAGCTCCCTTTGTCACATGATTGTTCACTGCTCTTTAGATTAATCTGTAACATCATCCAGAACATAAGATTTGGGTCCTACATGCAACATTTCTTCTATTTCTCTTTTTCTTGCTCTGGTTTATTTTTGCTCTTTCCTACTTCTCTTCTCCTCTTTGGTGTGAAAGAAATCTGATCTAGCCAACCAATACAGAACCTCTTTTCATTTCATTGTCAATCCATGACCCGAAAGGTGGCTGATGCAGGTTTGCTGGGTCTTGGGCTGGATGCAAAGATGGCATAGTGTGCCTGTCATTCCAACTCATGAGGCTGCAAGCTAAAAATCAGCATCAAAAATAAAAAGTGCAATGTCAGCTTTTGCTGTTCTCTCCCCTTTTGTGTCTATTTGTTTTGTTCCCAGGAAAGCCATATCAGAGCATAAACTTAGGAAAAGCAATAGCTTGAATCCACCTCAAATACATTTTTCTTTTTCCAAAAGAGACATTTGATAAAGTCTTTAATACTAGCTATAATATAGTTTAACAGGAGGAAGAACTTCCTTCTAAAATCTTTTTTTATACAAAGGAACGCAATTAGGGAATGCTGATGAAATGAAAACCTTTTACTTTTTATTGTACTATGTATTTTTATAGTTACAGGTTTTATTTCAAAATGTGTATTTATAAACCTCACTTAATAAATTATACTTCAAATTCTCTAACTACTTTTCTTCTTTTTTCTGTATCTTTATTAAAAGGTTTAAAACAATTTTCAGTGGCAATTGTGGACTTAGTAAGCCAAGGTCTTCATGCCGAAACTTCATGTCCTTACTATCGTACAGTGAGAAAGTCAGACTAAGACGTGGGACCATTTAGGAACACTTATTCCACTGAAAGTAACATCATCAAAATTAAGTTTGTTTTTAAATTATGCAGGTAGTGTGCATTTGTGAGGATGTGCGTATTCACACCTGTAGTGATGGAAGGCAACATTGATTTCTTATAAACCCTGATCATTTTAATATTGACTTTGTTCCATCACATACTATACCTCCTTAGAAATATCTGTGACAGTTCTGACAGCAAATCTCCATCTAATATCGCTTACCTTTCTTACAACCATCCTTATGTTTTTTGCCATGTCACCCTGCACTTGCAATGCCTACTGCTTCCATTAACTCCCGCCACAGCAATGTTTTCATTCACAATGCATCCTAAAGATTGCCTTCCCCCTCAGCACGTAAAAGACATTATTCACTCATACAGCTGTCTAATTTTCCCTTTCATTTAAAATTATTGAGTTTTTGGGAATGCTGCAATATGCTAGTGATCAGTTGTGTCCAAGTTTCTAGGTGAAATAACATTTCAGGTACCTATTACTACCTCTAAGCTGTGGTACCTGGGAGCTTCTCCCATCTTGGGTGAGGGTGTGAGACATGGCTGTGTCCTACCAGCATGCTGGGACCACCCCACCCTCTGCTTCCCTCCCATACTCTTACATTCACTGGGAAGTAAGACATGTGGGCAGTTCAGAAGGAAGAGATGGGCATTCCAGCTGCTGGGACCGTGTCCAGATGACAGTGAGACGAGAAGTGCAGGACACACTGTGCAGTGGACTTGCGGCTCAGTTTCTGTGATTTGGGGGTTTCCTACCACACACATTCAGTGAGATTTGCTGCAGCTGAGATCAGCTGAGGTATTCCAACTAGACCTCACCTCTCCTAAAAGAGTCTTTGCTCTATGTAGTCATCCATCACGATAAATACTGCTTGATAATAAAAAATTTTATGTCGAGGCCTAAAATGAGTAAGTGATTGAACTTCATGTGATAACCCTTGTTCTCTCATCAACTTCTGCCAGAAATATTTGTTATCATCACTTGTTTCATCCTGTTCAATATAAAGTTACAAATCCATCCAGAAAATAATGATGTTTTTCTATGCATCTGCAAATGATTAGCACACTTCTGGGCTCTGCAAGATAGCAATAATAATAATCACTAAACAGTAGCCTCCGGCCTTAGAATAGCTGGCAAATGTTAATGCTAAATTAACATGTCAGTGTGCAACATAGTCTTGAATTGCAATTCACAAGGTAGAGTTGAAATAGAAAAAGACTAAAAGGCTAAATAAACAGAAAGCAATAGATAGAGTCCTTCTGAAGGACAGATTTTTTTTCTTCTTCAAAGCCAAAAGTCCAAATTATCTGCTGGTTTTTACCATAAACAAAATACATTATTGTATAATATTCATCTAAAAATATCTAACTACATGTTGCTACTTCACAAGAAAAGAGTAAGAGTATGATTCTATCCAACTTTACATACAAGGATGTCAAGTATAGCAGCATTTCAAAGTCTACCTCTAACACAGAAGGAAACACTGCCAGAATTTTGGCTAGCTGAACCCAAGCTGAAGACAATGCAGAAGCTCACTTAAGTGTGGCAGTACTGAACATTGCCACCCTGGCACTTACTGAAGCACAGGGTGTGCTCATTTCCATATCAATGCACCACATGTTTCTCCAAGACAAAGCTGTTTCACACCACTGCTGCTATTTGAACTTTGGAAATAAATGGAAAGGTTTCTGTATTATTGTTAAAAAGAATCAAGCTCACATCCTTTGTGCACAGGATACAGTTAATGAACACTGCCCTTTATAGGGCTGTATTAGTGATTGTGTGCAGAAGGAGCGTATTGTAACAGAGCTGTGTTGTGCAGGAAAGACAAGTATCACTTTAAATTCAGAACACAGGGTTGTGCAAGTAATAGTGATGACTTCCAGATTTAGAAGAAGATTATATTCACTGTAAGTTTGTTAACTCGCTTAATGAGCCTATAGTAAAACCTGGGAATCGACAGTAAAGTGAAGTGATTTGTCCAAGGTCACACAGAAACCCATGAAACAGTTAACAGAGTCTGTCCCACTTGTGTGTCCGCTCATGTTTTAACAAGACCAAGTTTCTTCTTTACCCCACAGAGAAAGGAATACTTTTGAGACCTCTGAGACCAAATCAATACTAAAATACATTGTGCCATACAAAACAGTAAGCTGTAGAGCATTAGGAGGGAAACCCAAAACCTTCTACAAAGAACCAGAAGCTTTGCCATGTCAAATTACAGCGCAGTGTACCATCTTGTCCAAAAGGTTATTACTGGGAAAGAACCACCTCTTCCCCACAAGGAAAGTGAGTGAATGTTTCAATGATGTAAAACAAAGAACATTTAAAACCACTTCCTCTATCTAAGAGCAAACTAGCCATTTTTAAACTTGAAGCTTCAAATACGTGTAATGAAGTCATTATTGCACATGAATATAACTCCTCAATCAAAATGCCTGAAATCTCTGCCATAATAATTTTATTTAGATTGAAAAGAAACCATGTAGTCTACTATTCAATTAACAATAATTCTTTATTCTCTACTCCCCTGGGTATGTTCTTCTCTTTTCAGATTGATTACAGGAAAGAAAAAAAGAAGGAAAAAACCTTATTCAGAAAAAAGTATCCGAAAGTACATTCAAAGATTACCTGTCAACTTGCAACAAGTTGAATTTTATTTCATCACACAACAGCAGATGAGGAGAACAAATTTTGCTCTCATACTCTTTGAAGAGTAGATGCTTTTAGGAAAACAGGAATAGAAACATTGTCTGGTATCTTTTTGTTCTGCAGCAACAGCAGGACGGCAGGCCTCTAAGCTCACAGAATTGCAGAAGGGTTGAGGTTGCAAGGGACTTCTCAAGATCACCTAGCCGAGCCCCTGCTTAAAGCAGGGTCAGCTAGAGCAGGTTGCTCAGGGCTGTGTCCAGTCAAGTTTTAAATATCATCAAGCAACTACCTCTCTGAGCAACCTGTTCCAGTGTTTGATCATCCTCACAGTAAAAAGTGCTCTCTTACGTTCAGGTGGTATTTTCTATATTTCCATTTGCACCCTCTGACTCTTGTCCTGTCACTGGGCACCACTGAGAAAAGCCTGGCTCTGACTTCTTTGCACCCTCCCATCAGGTATTTCTGCACATGGATAAGACACCCCTGAACTTTCTCTCCTCCAGGCTGAACAATCCCAGCTCTCTCAGCTTCTCCTCACTGTCAGATGCTCCAAGCCCACAATCATCATCATGGCCCTTTGCTGTACTTGCTCCAGTATGTCTGTATTGCTCTCGTACTGGGGAGCGCAGAACTAGACACAGCTCTCGAGATGTTATTCACCAGTGCTAGGCAGAGGGGAAGGATCACCTTCCTCCACCTGCTGGCAATACTCCTCCTAATGCAGCCCAGCACACCATTGGCCTTCTTTGCCGCAAGGGCACATTGCTGGTTCATGTTCAGCTTGGTGTCCACCAGGACCCCCAGGGCCTCTTCTGTAAAGCTGCTTTCCAGCTGGTTCGTTCCCAGCCTGCACTGGTGTTCTGGTTTCAGCTGGGATAGAGTTCATTGTCTTCCTAGTAGCTGGTACAGCGCTGTGTTTTGAGTTCAGTATGAAAAGAATGTTGATAACACCGATGTTTTCAGTTGTTGCTAAGTAGTGTTTAGTCTAAAGTCAAGGATTTTTCAGCTTCTCATGCCCAGCCAGTAAGAAGGCTGGAGGGGCACAAGAAGTTGGCACAGGACAGAGCCAGGGCAGCTGACCCAAACTGGCCAACACGGTATTCCATACCATGGGACATACATCTAGTATAGGAACTGGGGGGAGTGGGGGTGGGGGATCACTGCTCAGGGGGTAACTGGGCGTCGATCAGCGGGTGGTGAGCAATTGCACTGCGCATCATTTGTACATTCCAATCCTTTTATTATTGCTGTTGTCATTTTATTAGTGTTATCATTATTATTATTAGTTTCTTCTTTTTATATTCTGTTAAACCGTTCTTATCTCAACCCACAAGTTTTATTTCTTTTCCCAGTTTTCTCCCCCATCCCACTGCAGGGAGTGGGGGAGGGGAGCGAGTGAGCGGCTGCGTGGTGCTTAGCTGCTGGCTGGGGTTAAACCACGACAACTGGTTATTCCATGGGGTTTTGCCTCCCCAGGGGCAGGACTTTGCATTTCCCTTTGTTAAACTTCATGAGACTCCTAACAGCCCATTTCTCCAGCCTGTTGAGGTCCCTCTGAATGGCAGCAAAGTTACCTGGTAATTCAACTACTCCTCACAGTTTTTTGTTGTCCACAAATCTGATGAGGGTGTACTCTGTGCCACCATCAAGATTATTAATAAAGATGCTGAACAGGGTTGTACCCAGTATCAACCCTGGGATACGCCACTAGTGACTGGCCTCCAACTTGACTTTGTGCCACTGATCATAACTTTCTGGGCCCAGCTGTTCAGCCATTTTCAGTTCACCTTATCGTCCACTCATCTAGCCCATACTTCATCAGTTTATCTATGAGGATGTTACATGAGACCATGCCAAAACCCTTGATTAAGTCAAGATAAACAATTTCCACTGCTCTTCCCTCACCCACCAAGCTAGTCACCTCATCACAGGAAGCTATCAGGTTGGTCAGACATGACTTCCCCTTCCTAAAACGATGCTGACTACTCTTGATCGCCTTCTTGTCCTTCATTTTCAGAAATGGTTTCCCAAATTATTTGCTCTACCACCCTCTCAGGGGTCAACTGCTGGCCTGTAGCTCCCCAGATCCACTTTCTCATCCTTCTTGAAATAGGACGTGACATTTTCTTTCTGCCAGTCCTCAGGAACCTCCCCCAGACCCCACGACCTTTCAAAGATGATTGAGAATGGCCTTGCAGTGACATTAGCCCACTCCCTCAACAGTCACGGGCACATCCTACCAGGTCGCTGGACTTCCATACGTCCAGTTTGTTTAAATGTTCCCCAACATAATCTTCTTCCACTAAGGTAAATCTGCCTTGCTCCAAACTTTCCCACTGATCACAGGGGACTGAGAGTCCCTGAAAGTTGATTTTACCAAGAAAGAGCACGGCAAAGAAGACAGGGAAAGTAGAACCCCAGTGGAATATCACAAAGTCTACCTATTGCAAAATTACATATTTTGTTCTTTTTCCAGAAGGGTAGCCAGATGTCAACAAGTCTTCCGTTGTCAATTTCTAGGACAATTTCGCCTAAGCATCATACAATCAATTACCAGAATACTTCCATATATTCTTATTTATTAATGATACATCATTATTAGCAGTGGGTAATCACAATTACTTATGTATTTTAAAGCCAAAGCAAGATATATCCAGCTAGGACAGGGGCTGAAAATGCTCACAGTGAGGATAAAAAGGAAGGAAGAAGGAAGGATACAATTTGCTAGGGATCTCAATACCTGCCACAGGACAGAAGCAAATGTTGTAACTCATATATTATTTTAAAATCCACACTTCTAGTTCATTCCTCTGAACATTCTGGCCGTAACACCTGTGAGCTTCTCTACCCAGAAGCAATCCCTGAGAGAGAAAAATTCCCTATAACTCAAAGTAGACCTAGCCTCTGGCAGGCACAGATTTCTTAACTCCATAAAGGCTGCTGCTTCTGCTTTCTTGCTTGAGGAGTCCCATCTAAGAGAGAAGCACAACAGGCATAACTGAATAGCTGTTAAGTCCCATTTGTAGCTCAGTGAATTGCCAGAATAATACACAGCAGCTAAACCATACCTGTGAATCTGGTATTCCACAAAAAGTCTATTAAGTCTATTTTTATTCCATAAGAAGTCTACTGTCAGGATACCACCCTGAAACCAATTTAGGTGTAAAACTATATTATGAGTAAAGTTTACAGCAAGCATCAGAAGATAATAGATAGATGTTACCAGGCTGTGAGTAATCAGTTAGGAGACAAAGGGGCGATCAGTATCCCACACCCGCGTGTTTTGGATAAGGGTCAAATCTGAAATTCAAAACCCGAGCTAGAACAAAGTCCTAGAAACCATAAAGATCTAGAGCTAACAGAGGACTGGACTTTGGGAGAGCCTAGTCCTCGGCATGATACTTCGAACTCTGAACAAGGAGTGCAGGCTTCCAGGAACCTATGCTGCAGAAGCGAGATGCCTCATGATGATTTCAAAGTAAGCTTGAACACAGTCAGCCACAGAGCAGCGAATCACAGAAAGTCAGACCAAACCTGCAAAAAGCCAGCCAGCAACGGAGTTTAAATCCCATCCCTTACCTTTGCCTCAGTCTTTTTTGACCACTGGATATCAGAAACTGTGTAGTACAACCTCCCAAGGACAGGAGCTCTCAAAGGGTATGTATAAAAGGTCAATTTTTTCAGCCCTTTAAAAGCCAAGGTCCCTCTGAACACGTGCTGAAGTAGCACCACACAGACATAGGAAGTATTAAAATACAACATACACACACAGGCTGATACAGTATCTATGAAACGGAGACACATTAGAATGACATAGCAACTGCTTAAAAGTATTACAGCATCACAACTCAGGAACAGGATGCCCACATTTTATGAAATTCCCAGTTTCAATGCTTATATCTACTTTCAAAATATCCAGCTGTACTTCTTTAAAGTTGTGTAGTTTTTGTACCTGGAAGGAGTTACAGAAAGAATTGCCTTTAGGAGAAACTCCATCACTTCTAATGCTGAAGGCTCTACAGCTGAGAAAGAAAATTGGCTGTTTTGTCATAAAACAAATATCCTCCAGGTCATAGGTTTCACAGTATCCTGAGACAGAAAGGCCCAAATCCCACTGACATATAATGGGATTGAATGCCTGAATTTTTCTAAAATACAATGGAATTTGAATGCCTACATCCAATTGAAATGTAATGAGATTTGAGTGCCTAAATCCCATAACCTGATTGCAGATCTGCCCTCAGTGTTTCACATGATCATGAGGGCAGGTGGGACTTTCAAAACGTATCACATTATGCCTCAACTAGCACAGCAGAAGCTACATTTAATTCAATAGCAGATTATCCCAGAGTTGTCATCTATAGGATTATTTGTATATTTTTGACAACAGAAAGTTGAATTGCTGGACCACTAGTGCTACATGATTGGCAGTTCCTGCATTTTTATTCCCAGCAGAGAAAGTGCTGGGAAGTTCACAGAGGTTGCATAAAGTTCTTTTATGTTAATAGGCTTTTCTGATTCTGCAAGCCCTATCCCCTAAACGAGGTTAAATTAAGCTAGCTAATGAGCTAGCACTAGCAAAAATCAGGTCTTTGGCACAAAGGATTATGATGGCCTGACAGATTTTGATCAGGCCTATTTTATATATATATATATATCTCAATCCTCTGGAAAACCAAATAACTAGTGGATGAAGGCAGAATACGGGTGGCCTCTGGTACGAGTCTGTGCAGAAAAAAAAACAATAAATACTTTTCAGGGCAGTCCAGCAAATACTTTCCAGTCTCTTAGGCATTTTTGTAAAACTAGTTTTGTGGACCTTTCGATTCAATAAAGGTGAAATGCACGGCACTGCCACAGGGTGGCTCATCTAGCCTGCAATGAAAGCCACAGATTTTTTTGCTGACACAAGTAGCTGAAGCAAGGCAGTCTCAAAGCTTCACGGATTGCTACAGCCAGAGTACACATGGAAGAACTACTGTAAAGAGAAGACCAGGAAAGGCACAGACCCAATTTTAATTCACCTTAATCCCGCATAGTTTCTCTCACCCCAGTGAAGCAACAGTCATTCCTGATGACTTTGTGGGTGAATAATGCCTTGTGACATGAAGGCACTGAGCCCACATTCCTCAGCAGCCAAAAATCCCACTGACTTCCTTGGAA
Source organism: Haliaeetus leucocephalus (assembly GCF_000737465.1). Taxonomy (NCBI): domain Eukaryota; kingdom Metazoa; phylum Chordata; class Aves; order Accipitriformes; family Accipitridae; genus Haliaeetus; species Haliaeetus leucocephalus. The sequence goes on from NW_010972942.1 coordinate 1,572,655, forward strand.
TTTCCAAATAACCAAAGAAATGCAGCCTCACACCTTGATCCTATACCTGCTCACCATGATGAAAAATGTCCTGTTCTCTTTAAAGGATACGGGATAGGACTCTTGCTTGATCGACAGTGTCATAGTGAAAACTGATCTCACTATCGGGGGGGGGGGGGCGGCTAAAAATTTTACGTTTACCTATACAATAAATGTCATGTCACAAGCTGTTGGGATAGCTGACTAGAAAACTGAAAAACATGCATTTATAACTATCAAATGTTTATAGAGGTGAAAAAATCTCATTTGTTTTTAAAAAGTAGCTCGGCATAGGTAGCAAACTTTAAAAATAACTTTTTACATTAAAAAACATTAGAATATACAACTAAATTATTTTAATGCTCAGATATGATCAACTACTATAGAAAAAAGTGTTCTGAACAACAGGAAATTAGAATTCTCTTGTTTCTAACAGTTTTTTCTCCTCTGCCACTCTATGTTAGAGGGCATTTTCACCTTGAGTGAGACAAAGTTTAAAGTTCATAATAGTAATATGCTCGGCATATCAGGTTCGGCAATGCAATTTTCAAAGTGCAGTTGATTAAATTTCCCCAGATTTAATATATGGATTAGTATAACACATTTCAAAAATCCAGTGCCTTATCTCTTCCGAGTACTACATATTTAAAACAGAATTGGGAAGAGAGAATTAGATTCAAAAAAGTTCCCATGGCATGGCTTCTGAACTCGTCATTCAGAAATGCTTTTCAAATCTATTAATTCTACTCATCATAAATGCTAGCTACCCTGCCAAATCTGCGGAAATTGCTTGAAAGACCAACATCCATAAAACCCACTAAGTTCAAAATCAATTCCAAACAGTCCAATGTACTGCTTAAACATTATGACACAGGAAAAAACCAACAAAATTCCCTAAGACGCCAAGAATATAATTCCAGCAGAAGAATTACACTCCAGTGGTAACAGTAGCCCCCTGAGCAGTATATATTGACACGGGTAACGCAACAGGCCTAGTCTTCTGTTTGCAATCACAGATCAGATCACCTTACCAGCACAGGTTTGCTACACTATTTGTGTGCCCATGCACTGCAGAAAGTATCAAGTTTATTATAAACACACAGATCAGTTGCGCAGCATTTGAACAAAAGGTGCAATATTTTCTGGAAGCATCTAACGGCTTCCAGACCCATGAACGTGAGACAGGTGTTGGGCAGCAGTCAGAGCTGCTGTCACCCTAAAATCCCAAAGTGCTCAAGTACCTTCCAGATAAAAGGTCCAAAGGGGGGGAAAAACCATTCCCAGAAAAACAGGTGTGTGGTAACCTCTGGATGAAAACTCAACAGACTTTCTCAGAAATTCTAGGTATCACGTTTTTATGTGATGTATAAAGAATATAAAACATATTAAAGAAAATGTACCTTTTGACACAAATTGCGCCATGCTCATTTTCTCCAGACTATCACATTCCTGTTTACATACCTAGGTCACTATGAGATACTGAGATACCGCTTTATTCCCACTACTTAAGAGCAGTGATCTCCTTCCTTCCCCCCTCCGCCGGCAGATTCACTAATCACTTTTCTCCACTACCACACCTGTCACGCGGCCGTGTGAAAACACCTCGCGGTACAGCAGGACTTCACGGTGGTGTTACGCGAAATCACGCCCGCATCCCGCACTTGACAAAGTTCCTGGGGTTTCCGGACCGGGAGCCGGGAGGGCGAAGACCCGCCGCCCTTCCCCGCGCGCCCGCCGGCCCCTTCCCGCCCCGCTCCTTCCCCCGCTTCGCGGCGGGGGCGCCGAGGGCCGCCCGCCCGGCCGAGGGGCAGGCTGACCCTGTCAGGGGGCCCGGAGCCGCCTCCCCGCTCCCCCTTGCGCGGCTGCCCCGAGGCCCTGGGGGCCGGCCAGGCGGGCGGCCTGCGCGCGCGGCAGCGGTGAGGGCCGCCACGGAGACCCGACCGCCCTCAGGGCGCTCCCCCGCCCCGGGGAACTACGGGTCCCAGCGGGCACCGCGGCGCCAGGGAACTACAGCGCCCGAAATGCAACGCGGCCGGCTCCCGCCGCGGCGCGGCTTCGCGCTGCCTGCCGGGAAGCGAAGGCTTTCCCGGCGGGCGGGGCAGGCCG